>NC_090253.1:60196814-60446814 GCF_037325665.1 Littorina saxatilis | reverse complement strand
AATATGAAAAAAGGTAGACCTGTTCATTAAGACTTATTGACTCCCTGCCGATCTTACGATTTTAACAGTGCCGTATACAATTTTTACATGAATATCAATCTTGTGTGACAGATTTCTCATGTGTTGGGAAAAATACCTTTCGGTTCCATACACACACACAAATACTATAACATGAAAAAATGACTGGTCTGAAACTCATCATGCAAGTTGACAATGATAAATCTACCCAAAACACTATCACCATAAGCAGATAAGAAACATAAGCATAAAAGGGGCATTACTGCTGTGGACGTGTTGTCTCGGATTTACAATAACTCTTTTGAGGGGGTTTCCGGTGTCTTATTATGAGGGGGTGGTATTATGCTGGGATATCTAGTGGACAACATGGCCGTGTTTACTGTGAAGACTGTTAAGTTTGCCATTCAAACTTCTTCTTCTTCTTCTGCGTTCGTGGGCTGAAACTCCCACGTACACTCGTGTTTTTTGCACGAGTGGAATTTTATGTGTATGACCGCTTTTTACCCCGCCATTTAGGCAGCCATACGCCGCTTTCGGAGGAAGCATGCTGGGTATTTTCGTGTTTCTATAACCCACCGAACTCTGACATGGATTACAGGATCTTTTTCGTGCGCACTTGGTCTTGTGCTTGCGTGTACACACGGGGGTGTTCGGACACCGAGGAGAGTCTGCACACAAAGTTGACTCTGAGAAATAAATATCTCGCCGAACGTGGGGACGAACTCACGCTGACAGCGGCCAACTGAATACAAATCCAGCGCGCTACCGACTGAGCTACATCCCCGCCCGCCATTCAAACAACCCTGCATTCCCTTCTCACATACACTGCAGTTTAATCTCACCTCTCATGAAACCAATTCTTGCTTACTCTACAGTGGACACCCTGGCCCCCCCCAATTTAAACTCCCTCCTTTTTAAAGCTGTTTTTTCCTCAAAGTTTTTCTTCATTATTTAAGCTCAGTAAATTTACCCCAATTTTAAGACTCCCCCCTTTTTAAGACCTGGTTTTCTCAGATTTGTGGAGGTCTTCACAGTGGGATTCCAATGTGCGTCATGTAGGCTGGTCAGCATGATCAGGGCCATCATTTTCAGATAGCGCCATACGACAGGAAGAAAAGAATGGCTTAATTCATTGCTCATGACGCTTGTGCTATCACCCTGTGTATACAATCCAATCTACACCAGATTCACAAGGATGGCAACCCTGCAGCAGCTTAACTTCGAACACAGCTATGAACAGCATAAAATGTGAACATCAAAACAACAGTTAATTTAGTAGCAGTCAGTGTAGGGTGCAGGACAGATTGCACAACACTTGCTAAAACCATCAGCTTACAAAACGTACATTTATGTAAAACACCCAAGCTTATGATTTTATACTCCCACAACACTGACTCTAAACCGCTATAGATATAACCAGGCAAGTCAAAAATAGAAGCAACACGTTCCTGCGTCCTGCTGATAGAATTTCAATGACCTTAGAACACAGCTTTGCGACATTATTTATACTGACACTAACAATAGATTGCTATGGCTGTAACCCATATAGAAATACACATAAAACAACGGTTAAAAAGAAAAGAAATATGACAGGCTTACGAATGTTAAACAATAGTACCAGTGAGTCGAGGCATCAAACACTGAAGCTCACATAACCTGTCGTAGCCAACATTTTTCTCTTACTTATCATTAATATACCTCCACTCCACCACCCCCCCAGATAACAGGCCTCAGCTGAACTTTTTGTGAGAATCCTAAACAAATGAGGCAGAGCTCTATTTAAAGATCTGAGAAACTAAGGGAAGTAAGTGATCTAAATGCACACCACATTTGCAACAAGAGTAACTGTTATGCGGAACTTCAAGAGGATAAAAGTCGCTGGTTCATTTCAATGGTTGGTATTATACTACGTGCCAGGAAATTGGTTCTGCATAACTCTCACTTACCCTTGTTGCACATGTTGTGTGCATTTAAAGCGCTTACTTCCCTTTGTATGTTATGCTCCTTTGACGACCACGAGTTCCAAGATGTTCTTCACCTCTGTAACTCCTCTCTTTTAATACTTAATGTTCTCTCTTTTGGTTTTGTGTGGTCCAACAAGAGTGGTACCACAATCATCATGTTAACATCACGACCTCCATCCAACAGCCGATCATTCCAGCAGCGAGTCCATCACTTGACTTTGGCGGCGGCCTGTGCCCGCTCTTCACGGTCGATCATGGCCATGTTTTCCGCGGCGGCCACCAGCTGGAAGACGCTGATGATGTTCTTGAGGAAGGAGATGGGAGCGCAGATGTAGAGGATGACCTTGAACAGCCCCACTGACAGCGGCCCCAGAGGCACTGCAAGCACAAGCAGTCGGAATCAACCATCGAACATTCCGGCATTACCTAGAGATGGCCAAATCTCAAAATGTACACTCGCCAGCTGGGCGAGTAACCTCAAGAAAGTCACTAGCCCGCCAGACATTTTGCTAGCCCGGTACATACCACAGTTGCTGCATCTGCAGCGTTTATAACGCTTTGAAACTAGATAGTAGCCCCTGGCGATTGGGCGGACGATTTGGCCATCCCTATTACCTCTGTGAATTCACGTCTATTTCAGGGATCCTTGTCTTTAAACCAAATGCTTTCAAGAGCACCAAAAATCACCCGCTAGACAATCCAAGGGGAATAACCATGTTGTTTTTTGTAATATGTAAACTTGTACTAAGTTATAGCCCTTTTAAGTGCATTTTCAAACTCTGATTCAGTTTCAGTGCCTCCATTTCAAACGGGGATTCTCCCTCCATCCACCCCTCTCTCTCTGAGAAACGTGAAATGTCAAACCCACATAGACAGCATCTACAACACACGATCACACACACCAACAGTGACAGCATCTACAACACATGATCACACACACCAACAGTGACAGCATCTACAACACATGATCACACACACCAACAGTGACAGCATCTACAACACATGATCACACACACCAACAGTGACAGCATCTACAACACATGATCACACACACCAACAGTGACAGCATCTACAACACATGATCACACACACCAACAGTGACAGCATCTACAACACATGATCACACACACCAACACTGACAGCATCTACAACACATGATCACACACACCAACAGTGACAGCATCTACAACACATGATCACACACACCAACCGTGAGAGATCCGATGTAGAAAACAGAAGAATTCTTCAAAGACAGCTGCTTTCCTAGATTTTCTGAACCAAGTGCCCGAGGCACGAGAATCATGCACCTTTTGGAGGCAAAGCCAGTCAAACAGGATTGAGATTATAGATCTAAATTAAGAGCCCTATACTCCTCCGAAAACGGCGTATGGCTGCCTAAATGGCGGGGTAAAAAACGGTCATACACGTAAAATTCCACTCGTGCAAAAAACACGAGTGTACGTGGGAGTTTCAGCCCACGAACGCAGCAGAAGAAGAGCCCTATACAAACTGCAAGGAGAATGCAAAGTATGCCCTAAGACTTAAGGTGGTCTTAAAGGAAAGGTTCCACTGTGGGGCACTAAAACTACTGTGGAACCTCCCTTTTAAGACTAAAAATCGGGTCTTAAAAAGGAGGGAGTCTTCAAATGGGGGTAATTTTACAGAGGTTATAAACAGAAAGTCTGAAAAAACAAGGTCTTAAAAAGGAGGGAGTCTTCAAATGGGGGTAATTTTACAGAGGTTATAAACAGAAAATCTTGAACTAGAAGGGGGAGTTTACGTCCTCTCAGAGACTATTTCTATTTGGGACATGAGTTGGTGACTGGAGCTAAGGACAGAACGTCTGAAAAAGCAAGGTCTTAAAAAGGAGGGAGTCTTCAAATGGGGGTTTCCACTGCACTCACACATAGGTCCAGGTGTGAAGTAGACCAGGTAGAGCATGCAGAAGAACAGCTCATTGGCCGCACACATGGTGAACAGGATCACCTGCAAGATCAATGTCAAGCTGGTCAACACCTGTCACGGCCAGGCCTTCATCAACCAAGGCAGATAGTCAAGCCAAGCGTTCCTTTAACCAAAACACGAGAATGACAAGATTTTGGAACGTTTTCATTTTAACAAAATGTAACCAAAATGCGTTCCTTTAATCATGTCAGCGTAGGTAACAAATAAAAACAAGAAGAGCAAACGCTCGATCGAGTCACTTTCGCAGTTCTGAATATTATATGAGGCATCAGACGGACAGGAAGAAATTGCTATTCACAACACAATGAGTCACGTTCAGATAAAATTTGAGCCCGGTCACTTTTATAGTTTCCGAGAAAAGCCCAACGTTAAGTTGTGTGTTGCCGAACAGAAAAGGCTAGTTATCTCCCTTGTTTTTCTGATAACGTTCGTAAAAGGCTACAGATGTAAATACTTTGATGTAAAGAATAATCCTACAAAGTTTCAATCACATCCGATGAACTTTGTCAAAGATATAAAATGTCTAATTTTTCCTTTGACGCTGACCTGTGACCTTGAAAAAGGTCAAAGGTCAACGAAACCATCGTTAAAGTGTAGAGGTCATTGGAGGTCACGACTAAACAAAATATGAGCCCGATCGCTTTGATAGTTTCCGAGAAAAGTCCAACGTTAAGGTGGTGTCTACGGACGGCCGGCCGGACGGCCGGCCGGACAGACTAACACTGACCGATTACATAGAGTCACTTTTTCTCAAGTGACTCAAAAACTAAAATATGCCGCACACGTTGCATGTCCTTTCGTGGTCAGATTTATGAGTGCAATGCACAATGTTTCCCTTAAATCCCCAACACCTTGGCGCACAACAGGTGGATGTACCTCTTGTGCCGTGGCCACGCAAACAGAAAGACGGACACATATAGTACATATATATAGATATATACTGACACACAGAGACAGACACACATACAGAGACATGCAGACAAGCACACACAACACACACATAGAAATTTTCATACAGATTCCTGAAGCCAGCCAGGGACAGACACACAGAGATACAGACACACAGAGAGAGATACAGACACACAGAGAGAGACACAGACACACAGAGATACAGACACACAGAGAGAGATACAGACACACAGAGAGAGACACAGACAGAGAGAGAGATACAGACACACAGAGAGAGATACAGACAGAGAGAGAGATACAGACACAATATTCAGAAACACGCACACACACACAAAATAGCCTCTTACCTTGTTGTGATAGTAGTGATGCAGTACAGGGTTGGCTGACAGGTCAATCTTCTTGTGGCTGTCACTTCCTTTCACTACAGAACTGAAAGAACACATATAATCAGATAAAATGGGGACTGACCACTAATCGGGCAAATACATACATGTACCTGTATCACCGATTTTTCCGAATGCTCTCCAGTCGACCCAGCTGGAAAGGGGTACCTCACCTGACCCTAGTTAGGGCCGGGGAAGGCAAAGGCAGCAAGGGAGAGGAGATGGGCACCACCCTCAGTGACGCCAAAAAAGTTGAGATCTCCGACAATCTCTCTCCCCTACGATCAAGGTAAGTTTCTGGGAATACCTTTACCTGGTTACCACTTTGACACATACACAACTTGACAGCCTGGGCGCTCTCTGCAAAGGTAGGGAATTTGTTGATGAAATGATTTCTTAACAGATATTGTTGACAATCTGTGAAATTAATTCTTCAAAAAGGCCTCACACTGAGCAAGAAGTGTTCAGAATGGTAATTGTTGGTATGTGTTCAAGTGGAGGGATGTGTTCATCCCGTGTGAAGCCTGGTCACATCTGAAATGGTGAGCCGCACTGTTCTCAACAGGAAGGACTGTGCCCAGAGCAGACGGACATACTTGTAACCACATCATTGACCAGCTATGTCTGTGAGCAAAAACAAAAAACGCATGTTTCCAAACACACTCAGTCTTAAGCCCACTACTAAAGTCTACAGCCGAACTAGTTCGGCGACGTCATCAAATCAGGGGATTCCCCTAGTTTTGGGTTGCACCTGTAATGTTCTCGGCTCGCCGATACAATCCTACAAACATTTGGCGCGTCATGGGCGAACTGTCTTTTCATTGGTTGAATAATTTTATATCTTCATCCTTGAAGAGTGACAATACTGCAGACGGCTATAACACTGTCAAACGATCATGAGTCTTCTCACATGTTATCTCTTGATCATGTGACTGGTGTCACCAATACATTCCGCCGCTAGTTAGCACACCGAACCAGGCACGGTGTAACATTCGCCAAACTAGTTCGGCTTGGTTCGGCTGTAGTTACTAGCGGGCTTTACACACACACCCCTAGAAACACACACACCCACACATACACAGAGTCTTACACACACCCATACATAACCACACACACACACACCCATACCTGTGCAGGTGCAGCCAGTGGCTAAAGATGTCGAGGGCCATGACGACCTGGAAGAAGAGCATGTAGGTGGGATAGAAGTGACACAGCGCCGCACACAGACACATGGTGGTGATGCGGTCTAACAGCATGTCCAGCATCGCACCCAGCTTGCTGCCTGTAATAGCAAGATCTAGATCAGCACTTTTCAAGACGTGTACAGGAACGTGTACGGGTAACGTCATCAAATCTAATTTTAACGTCACGCGTTTGCCAAGATCTGCAGTCTTGGTGGGAGCAAAACAAGGTATGATTTGGAACATTGGAGAAAAAAGTGAGTCACGGGGACGCCTGACAAATGAGATGTATGTATCAATCCATTTAAGCTGGAAATCAAATGATTTTTTTAAGGATAGAGTGCAAAAAAACATGCACTCTTTTGTTGTCTTGACCAGCCGCCTCAAATATGAGTTTTAGTTCAGTCCTCTGATATCACATGGCTCAAAGAAGGAAAATTCAATGTTCAATCAATACATAAGATTTTCACACTGCTCATACACATTGGGCTGAAGAGTGCATGGCCACCAGGAATGAAACAAACAGACCCATTTAACCTACTCTGGTTGAGCTTGCGAGCAAAGTGTCCATCAAAAGCGTCGAGGAATCCACTCAGCAGGTAACAGAAGCTGGCTTTAATGTAGTCGGTTGGCATGTAGTAGAACGACACAAAGGCAAGAACCGCCCGCATGTAGTCTGAAACAAGAAACGGCAGCAATGCAGTGTATCAGTATGACAGTGGTCTGTTTGTGTCATGTGATGTCATGGGAAAATCCCATGGAAAGATCTAGGATCATAAAGTAAAAGGCGTAAAAAAACATCACGCGATTAAGTATGATAGCGTGGGATTCTGGGATTAGCTGCATGGACACCAAGCCAGACAGATGTGCTCTAAGCATCTCTCCTACCAAGCTGTTGTTCAAATATCACTTCCTCATGGCATTAATTTTAAAACTTTGGGATTATTCTTGCTGTGATTGAAGTCTCTTCCAGATTGTTCGCAAATGCTGGACTAACCGTAACGTTTACATTATGTCTACAATCTTAAAGACTGTGCCAAGGTTTATAAGGCGCCTGTGCTTCTGCCACAGGAGATTTTCAAACCGCTCTGTCAATGGACTGACAGTACCTGCTCTCATACATGCACCCTCGCTGTATTGTATAGCTTTCTCAAATTTCTTTCAACAGAGTGCCTATAATTATGTTGTAAGTTTGCAGGCAGGCAGATTTATCTCACGGTTCCTTACTTAAATGTAGCATCATGTCATTCTTATTCAAAATCACTATTCCAGTTTCAGTAACCACCTCTCCCAATTTCCTACTTGAACCAGCTAGTACATCAGGAGGCTTGGAGCTAGGACAAATGCACGTGTACGCATCAACAATGATTCTAACAAGATATCATAGTGGCTAGGTGTGCTGAGAAAGGAGCTTAAACAATGAGCTTGAATAGTGTAACTGGCTCTCACATATATATGTCTATGTTTTGCCCTGCACGCATGGCTTGTGTCAATCGGGAGAGGTGGATAAAGTGCTCTTCACACACTGCATGAGGCCTACCAACTCCCAGCCTGTAAGACAAAAGGCTGTGGCTATATCCACGGGTCCGTGTCTCTAGACTCGATGCTATATCCACGTCACTGACGTCATCGTACTCAAGGGACGCTACTCTCGCCTTATATTTTCCTGCTTTCGGTTGGGCACTTCAGTTCACTGACTTCAGCTGTCAAATTTTAAAAGTCAAAATTCCCTTTTATTTTTAAACAATGAGTTAGACTCCATGAGTGGAATACATGGTCCAAAGTTCGATCAGCAGCACTTTGAAGGGGAGGAGAGGGGAGTTTATGTGATAAAATGTAAACAAAGCCGGCTGCCGTCCTACCGTTGTGACCGGTGAAAATTGCAGGAGTGCATTTTTGTTGCAATCTCAGCTCTATCAACGAAATGCTTTGGAGAAAAGAAGAGTAGAGCAAAATAAAAGAAAAGAAAGTTGAGAGGGGGAAAAAATAAGTCAACACATTTTTTTTAACAAAAATAAAAAAAAGACTAGGGCCAGGTTCGAACCGGAGGTCTCATGGACTGTTTGGCAATCCACTATCGTCTAAGCTACGGAGACAACATGTCTATCAAAGGAAAAATAGGAATCTATATTTTGTGCGATACTCCTGATGACTGCTATCGATCTCGACGAACTTTTCGAAAGTTGCACATGAGTGCACTCCTGTAAGGCTTTCAGTTTAGTTTGCAGGTTGTCAAAAGAGTTGATTGTTTCGTGGTAAAAACAAAATGGTGCTTGATAAGAGTGCCAACGCGAGGCTTCCCGTGCGACGATCACGCCAGTGACGTGGATATAGCCTGGGGACTAGAGACTGACCCGTGGATATATAGCCACAACCAAGACAAAATACAGAAAACAGTCCTTCTTCCCTCGCACCATTGGCGAGTGGAACGCCCTCCCACCACAGGCAGTAACATCAGCCTCGGTGGATGCATTCAAGACCCTGATTTAGACACCCCCCCCCCCCCCCACTCCCAAAACCCTCCCATGCCCCCTGCCCTCTCCGGTCCACCCCCCCTCCTCCCACCCCCAAAACCCTACCCAGCCCCGCCCCCCTCCACGTACTGCTGCAGCTAACTCCAAGTACACCAGAATCTTCAAAAAGATGAAGGCGGGTGGAAACTAGAAGAAGAAGAAGAAGAAGAAGAAGAAGTGACGGTTGACCAACAGAGTTCGGCCGACACCTACAGACTGATCTCCAAACAGTTCGATACTTGTTGCATTTAACCTGGAACTCTGTATTGTGTATTGTTTCATACTGAGAAAAAGCTACGTGTAGGTTCTCGGTCAACTACACTCAAATTCAACAATACAATACGATTCCTGCTGGCCCATCTCCTTTCAGCGTGGAAAGGGGTCTCACCGGCGGCACGAATGTCTCGACTCCAATCAATAGTCTGACATTCGCAAATGCTGAAAATTTAGGAATCATAATATGAAAACTACCAAGAAGTGGTCTTACCGATCACATTCGGCACGAAGAGATAAATATTTTCAGCCATACTGATGCTGTAGACAACGTGAACAACAAAAGCTTATCCTGATTTCCAGCCGGATGTTGTGTTCTGCTCGTTTATGATGATCTCGCGATACTATCGCAGCGTGTTACTACTTGACGAAAGTTTCTATTAATATCAGAATGCGTCAGACGAATCATGAGCTGGAAAGATCGTGGCTGGAAGAAGTGACACTCAGGAACAAAAACGGATTTTTATGTGTGTGCGTGTGCGTGTGTGTGTGTGTGTGTGTGTGTGTGTGTGTGTGTGTGCCACTGAGTGTGTGTGTCAGTGTGAAGGTGTGTGTGTGTGTGTGTCAGAGTGTGTGTGTGTGTGTGTGACTATGTTAATAATGTACTCGGGCATCGAGTGCGCTTTTTTTCTCTCTCTTTTTTTCGGGGGGGGGGGGGGGGGGGGGGGGTATATGTACAACGACTTTACTAGATTACTCCCGACTTCAGATTTTCCTCAATCGGCCTTGTTGGTTCTGTATAAACTCTACACTTCCATATCGTAGGCTACACTGAGGTGATCGACCTTTGGTACTTTGCATTCATCAGTCATAGGGTCAAATTCGTTCAACCAAATAACAACTATTTAAACTTAGTAATGTGCCGGCTTTATCCTAAAATCCTTTCCTTCTCATTCAAGGGACGCATTCGGTGCACGTTTTCGAAGAATAGAATCAGTTGAAATCTATTAAACTTTCACCACCGATTTCTTTCACTTGCATTGAC
The DNA here is from genome assembly GCF_037325665.1 of Littorina saxatilis. Classification (NCBI taxonomy): domain Eukaryota; kingdom Metazoa; phylum Mollusca; class Gastropoda; order Littorinimorpha; family Littorinidae; genus Littorina; species Littorina saxatilis. The sequence continues at coordinate 60,436,623 of NC_090253.1, read as the reverse complement.
ATGCTTTTCTCCCTTATGTAAGTGTAGTTCTTTAATTTGACCAGGAATCAACAATTCAGTCACGGGTATAATTATCGAATAAAAAATCTGAGGTCGGGAGTAATCTGAAGCCGTTCTTTACACTGACTTATCAGCCGCTCACAACACCCACCCACACACACACACACACACACACAAACACACACGGCATACGGCACACACACACACACACACACACACACACACACTCACTCACTCACAACCAGTTGGTGACTTCGTTCTTTGATTTTATTGAGATATTTGCATAAAACAATATATACCGCATAATTAAATCAATTAAGACCAGTCAGTATAAGGTGTCCATGAGATGTGGCCGACGATTGCAATGTAGAAAGTTGGGATCATTGTTTACAGCGGAATAGTGGGATAACGGATATGGAAAAATGACACCCCCCCTCCCCCCCAAACAAACACACAAACACAAACAAACACACAACACAGAGGTACACACACACTGAGACACACACCCCTCGCTCTCACACATTTACACACACTCACACACCACACACGAACACAAACACACACACGTAGGCATCCCAAAAATGCCGTGCGCTAACTCGTATACGATTCAAACGTGGCCTGCTTTTGCTAGCACCGACTCAGTAAGTTTTGAAGTACATGTTGCGCTCAAACGCAATGCGGTCATCGTCATTGGCAAAGACCTGCTGTTCGTACGGCCCGACCTCCACCTCTCGCTTGGCCTGCACGTAGCAGCGGACAAAGTCCTCGCCCAGCAGAGAACCCAGCTCACGGTCCCCTTCCAGAGCGGTCAAGGCTTCGGTCAGTGTCCGGGGGATCTCGTCGGCCCCGCTCTTCTCCATGGCCCGCGGACACTGCAGTCCCCGCCTCAAGCCATCCCTGCCCGCCGCCACAGTGGCCGCTAGAGCCAGGTAGGGGCTGGCTGCGCCGCTCGCCAGGCGGTTCTCCAGGAACACGTTGTCCTTCTTGAGCCGTCGCACGCGCACCACAGCGTTGCGGTCATCCATCCCCCAGGTGGCGAGGCTGGGCGAGACCAGCGTGTGCAGACGACGGTAGCAGTTGAGCGTGGGGCTGAGCAGCGCCGTCAGGGCCGGAGCGTGGGTCAGCAGGCCGGCCATCCAGTGTCTGGCTAAGGGGGCCAGACCGTCACTGTCCGCACCCACCAGCACGTTGTCTCCGCCTTCCTCCTCTTCCCCCTCCTCGCCATTAGCGGCGTGTGGTCTCCACAAGGAGTGGTTGAGATGCAGTCCGCTGCCGATGCTTTCCGTGGTGGGCCTGGTCATGAAGGTGGCGTCATAGCCACGCGTGCCCAGGAAGCCCTTGACGGCGTTCTTGACGTAGAAGCCCACATCGGCCCCCGTAACGCCCTGGTAGGGACTGGTGGTCAGCTCCCACTGGCCGGGGGGAAACTCGGGCTGCACCGTTCTGACCTTGACCTTCATGGCTTGCAGCGTCTCCCGCAGCTCACTCATGAGGTCCTGGTGCCGGCCCCACACCCTCAGGTCCAGGAACTGCATGCGGTCGCTGCCCAGCGGCTCCAGGGTGTTCTCCTTGAAGGCGAAGAACTCGTACTCAAAGGCGGTGCGGACCACCAGCCCGTGTTCCGCCCGCAAAGCCTTGAGCTGGTGCTGCAACTGCTGCCTGGGACAGTTGAGGTCCGGCGTGCCGTCAGGGCAATACATGTCGCACAGGACGCTGCCCACCTGACGCTTCTCGCTGCTCGCCCAAGGCCACGGGGTCAAGGTCTCGAGACAAGGTCGCAGCTCGTGACTGTTGTAGGCAGCGCACAGCTCGGGCAGTGAGTAGGGTGGTTCGCAGTTTGGACCCACCAAGGGAGTACCTGCAGAAAGAAAAAATGTCTCAGTATTGCTGACTCGAACAGTATACGTTATTTGTATTTTTGACAGTCAGTGTTCCTCCGATGCCGCGTAAAATGTAAAATGTCATATTTTAGTCAAAAATACAAATAACATTTATACATCGATCGATTCTGGATAGAGTTGCATTTAGCTTTTATGATTGAATGCACGCAAACATGCACTAGTTTGTAGTCTCGACTGGCCGCCTAAATATGAAGTTGTGTCGACCTCTGAGGTCAAATGGCTCAAAGAAAGGAAATCCAGTGTCCAATCGATACATTCTACTTTATACGAAGGTATATACGTACAGTAGGCTTACTTGTGTTTTCGTCGATGTCAAAGTGTACGTCAATACCCGCATGACTTTTGAGAGAGAAGAAGATATTTTGTTGTTGTTGAAACATGGTATTTTGGCTTGGAGGATTGATAATATAATTCTAATATTCAAATTCTTTGTCCAGGTTTTGATTGGGTTGTTGGGCTATAATTTATTGCATTTTACGACTAAAAGAGTAACTATTTGTCATGAAGTATTCCATTTGATTTAATCATACGATAACATGTGTTTGCAATCTGGGTATTTTTTCTCAGTAAGAGAATACTGTGACTGTGTGTGTGTGTGTGTGTGTGTGTGTGTGTGTGTGTGTGTGTGTGTGTGTGTGTGTGTGTGTGTGTGTGTGTGTGTGTGTGTGTGTGTGTGTGTCTCTGTGTGTCTCTGTGTGTGTGTATTGTCCTAACAAAACAATCCTACAGGGAGAAGCGTCCAATGCAGTCAGCGACACAACCCGGCAACTGTTTTCTGTAGTGCAGATACTCATGTTCAGAGTTCTTTGAACGCTTTTCCAGTGTGACATTGTTCTTGCTATCCTAGCCAGATATCCATGTTTACATTGCTATCCTAGCAAAATAATCATGGGGTATACTTTCTGATACGATAAAAATCGGCATTTACGGGCACTTGAACATTTTCATAAATTATTTTGAGGGTCAGTGCCATCATTCCGGGCTCTATGACGTGCCGCTTGAACCTAACTGTACTTATGTATGGTTTCTCCCGCAAAACGCTACTTCAGGACAATTAGTATCAAATGGCGCGGTTAAAATTTGACCCATGTAGAGTATAGAAACACGACTTATGTAGAGTTTCCCCAGAAACTCCCCTGAAGTGCATTTCATGCAGGGCTGTTGGTTAATGGGAGTGCACGACGTTTCAGCTTTTAGCAGGCTAGTAAACTATCATAAGAATAACAAGTCGCTTAAGGCAAAAATACAACATTTAGTCAAGCTGTTGTACTCACAGAATGAAACTGAACACACTGCATTTTTTTTCACCAAGACAGTATACTCGTAGCATCGTCAGTCCACCGCTCGTGGCAAAGGCAGTGACATTTACTAGCCAGAATAGCGCAGTAGTGGTTGCGCTGAGCAGGTTAGCACGCTTTTCTGTATCTCTGTTCTTTTTAACTTTCTGACCTTGTTTTTAATTCAAATATATCATATCTGTATGTTTTTAGAATCAGGAACAGACAAGGAATAAGACGATTCCAGAAATTTAATTTTAATCATAATTTTTTTATGTTTAATTTTCAGAGCTGGTCTTTAATCCCAATATGACATATTTATATGTTTTTGCTAAGATGACATTATTTTTGAATCGTTTTATAAAACAAATAATTTTAATTACAATTTTCAGATTTTGAATGACCAAACTCAATTAATTAATTTGTAAGCCTCCAAGCTGAAATGCAATACCAAAGTCCGGCCTTCGTCGAAGATTGCTTGACCAAAATTTCAATCCATTTGATCAAACATTGAGGGCGTGACAGTGCGGCCTCAACTTTCACAAAAAGCCGGATATGACGTCATCAAAGACATTTACATAAAAAAGAACAACATGTCCGGGGATATCATACTCAGAAACTCTCATGTAAAGTTTCATGAAGATCGGTCTAGTAGTTTTCTCTGAAGCGCTCCACACACACACATACACCACGACCCTAATCTTGATTCCCCCTCTATGTTAAAACATTTAGTCAAAACTTGACTAAATGTAAAAATGCACACGGCAAGTAAAGTTTATCAGTGAAGTGTTCGGTTTTGTCTGATGTGCTGTTGGGTAACTGAGGGCAGCCGACTGATGCGCCGCACGTAAAACAACATCACCGTTTTACTGCAGCATTCTTGATTTCAATTTTACTGCAGTAAAACTGTTTTACTGCAGAAAAAAACGTTGCTCTCGCGAAAGATGACATTATGCAGAAATGCTGCAGAAAAGACAGTTTTTCTCCAGCATTTCGGTTTTTCTGCAGAATAACTGAATTATGTCATAATCCGCCAAGAGCCAGTACAAAATGCTGCAGAAAAAGTGTAAACAGGTTTTCTGCAGTAAAACAACAGCACCGTTTTACTGCAGCATTCTTGATTTCAATTTTACTGCAGTAAAATGTTTTGCTCCAGAAAAACCCGTTGCTTCGGCGAAAGATGACATTATTCAGAAATGCTGCAGAAAAGACAGTTTTTCTCCAGCATTTCTGTTTTTCTGCAGAATAACTGAATAATGCCAAAATGCTGAAGAAAAAGTGTAAACAGTTTTTCTCCAGTAAAACAACATCTCCGTTTTACTGCAGCATTCTTGATTTCAATTTTACTGCAGTAAAACTGTTTTACTGCAGAAAAAAACGTTGCTCTCGCGAAAGATGACATTATTCAGAAATGCTGCAGAAAAGAACGGTTTTTCTCCAGCATTTCTGTTTTTCTGCAGAATAACTGAATAAAGTCATCATCCGCCAACAGAGCGCCTGCAGCCTACCATTCCAGCAGTCCAATCCATCCTTGACGAGAGTTTCCTTGAATTCGCCAGCAACAACTTTTCCCCTTGGCACAGAATGACAAGGAACTTAGTCGATAAATATCGACAGGGGGCCGACAAATGGTTTAAATGGGAAATGTGTGTATATGGGTGTGGGTTTGAAACAAACAAACAAACCAACCCATGTGAACCCCGGGCCGCAGGCCTTCGATGTAGTGATTGAAAAAAAAGGATGTTCTCAAATGGTTCAATTCTCATTTGGTCTGATTCTCAAATGGTACCGGTATACTCCACCCCCCCCTGGCCGCAGGCCTAGGAGTAAAATTTTTATAGACACTGACCTTCTTCCCAGGGGTCATTGACCCAGTTTTAGCTATGAGAGGTGGTTCGCCCAGAGGCTGTAGAGTATACTGGGGCGGTCTCTTTGATGTCTTGAGAGGAAACTTGGCCAGGGTAGTACATGCACCAGAACTGGTGGACACCAAGGACAAACATGAAATCGAAGCAGTTTGCTTTCAGAGAGAACGGTCGTCAGCAACTCAAACTTCTCTGTTTTCTTTTTTTTTTTAAATCTGACTTTCTTTGTGGCCCCCTGACTCCGCCCCCCTCCCTCTGTAAGGACCCCCCTCCACAAGGACCGATTTTTGTCAACATTTTAAAGGTCGCTAGAGAGGGGTTCCACTGTATGACCTAACCGCTACTGGCAGAGGGCCTCAATCTTCACGCGCAAAGACGAGATTAATAGGTGCTCGGTTTTGGTATTTTGAATTACATTACATTAAACCTTTGTTGGGTTTCATGGTCATGGCAACAGCCATAATAATATTACATGATGTATAATATCATATTTCAGCATATGTGAATTACATGTCATCATACTAAACTGTCATACATTTTTATTCCTACATTATTCTGATTGATCACAACCAAACCTACTATCATTGGACACATCCAAATGCAAGCGCCTGTTCTTGACAATTTCTCTCTGATCTAAATATAAAATCAGTGCAATTTCCTGGGTCGGGCTTTGCCACAGACACTCACGGTTTGGCCTGTAGGTAAAATGTACAATGTATTTTCTGATTTGTGCACAAAAGCTTTTTTTCTTTTTTCTTTTTTTTAACATAACAATGTTTAATGTCACTGTATGTTTAAAAGACCATGGTCATATTTGTAAAAAAAATGTTAAATTAGAAAATAAATAACATTTTGGTTCATGATTTTTCCTACACCTGTGCTAAAAATAAGAAATAAAAATGTCGGGTATATAAGTCACTCAAATACAGCTAGGTATGAATGGCTCGGTTTGAGTTTGTTGCAGTTGACCCTGCACAATGCGACATATCATGTTTTTGTTGAACAATTTTGACGTCACCCCTCCCATAGGGTGACGTATTTCACAACTTCCTGTGTTACACAAACTCTGTGATGACCAATTTTGACGTCACCCCTCCCATAGGGTGACGGATTTCACAACTTTCTACAGATGAACAATTTTGACGTCACCCCTCCCATAGGGTGACGGATGTCACAACTTCCTGTGTACACAAACTGATGACGTATTTCACAACAAAATGGCGCTGCCCATGGTCAACCTCGAAACTATCCGTATAGAATGGGGGCGTCCTCGCCCCCATAAAAATCAGGCATACACAGCTGGATGCTGTCAAAACGGCTCAAATCGTGTGCATCGTATCTCGCCATGCTGCTCGATCACAGTTCAACAGAAAAACTAAGTCACTTATTCATCAGAAGTCACTGTATCAGTGTGTCACTGTCACTGAGTGTGCTGTGCTGCTGCGTTAGACTAATAATTATATGGATATGCAGGCTAAATTGAAAGCCGTAGACACTGAGACGTGCCTGCCGTGTGAGCAAAGACTGCACACGAACAATTAAGCCGGTGTGACTGACCAACTATAGGTCAGTGTACTTTGTCTTTGTTGGGACAAGCTGACATTTCAGTGAAAGGTACTAGTGAACGACGAAGAAGAAGTGAAAGGTACTGAACTTGTCAAATCCAGGTGCACGGAGCCCCTGGGGCTTTTAGTCATACCTCAGGCAGCTATCCGTTAGAAGAACTACCAAGTTTCATTGACTTGCACCCAAAGAGTCAAGAACTGCGATTTTCTTTACGAATTAATTGCGTACTCGGACCCGGCTGGTCTTGACCTATTTTGTGGATCTAAATTTAGATCAGGTAGATCACCACATCATGCACAAAAAGACACGTCACTCGCAAACTGTGTCAGACATGATCATGAGTTTGTGTAAAACAAAATGGAGGCCGGAATCACTCAGTTGATCCATAGATGTGTATCTATGGTTGATCGAACTCCGACCAAACTACACAACGTAATAACTAGGTTAATTTATGCACTCGCGTGAACAAGAAACTGTCGAGCTTCACAGACTGTCGTCGTTGGGTAGTTTTGGGTTTGTTTTACTACCATAGGAGGATTTTTGAACTGTAAATGCACTCAGCTGCAACAACAACGCAAAACGAAGGCTGTGAGCTGCACTGTGCCTTGAAGTCATCCGTAGGCCTAGGTATCGTCACTAGCTGCCTTCCATGTAAACTTGTATGGAAAGCTCGCTGTTGGGCTCAAAACAGGTGCGCGCGCAGCAGAAATACTAGAATGCAGTCAAATAAATGACGTGACTCGGCTTGTGTGCAGTTGTGCTAGAAACTCTGATAGCGACTTGACCTTACTTGTGTAATTTGCATTTGACTTTCTAGTCATGTTGTGTTGTGTCACTCTTTGCTCTAGTACTTATGGTGTTGTGAATAATTATGTAAATATTTCTGCTCTTGTTGCGGTTTAAAACATTACTTTGATTTTATTGCCTATTTTCATGACTTGTTGTTTCCTGAAACGTAATACAACTTTTGTATTATGTTTACAGGTCATTGCGTGCTAGTTCTACGTGGGGTTTGTAATAAAACAATGAACCTCGCGCCATCCACTAGTCTGATCGAGTTTGAGAGTGAGAGTGAGAGTGAACCTAGTCAGTGCATCAATCGGCTATTACCGGCAACAGGTTCGCAACTGACTCAGTTCATTATTATCCGTATAGTACTTATGATCAAATAGAAACTGAACGCACACATACACAGGCACAGACAGACACACTGGCTCTCTCTCTCTCTCTCTCTCTCACACCGTCACACACACACTCAACACTGACACACACACGCACACCGGCTGACACACACAAGACTGGCTCGCACAGTCCATAGATGTGTAGGGATATATCTATGCACAGTCGCAGCATCGAAGGTTTCGTTTCGCGCACTCACGCCACTTCCGGTCGGTACCCCTTCCGGTTCAGAGGGAACACAGCGTGCACGTTTCTCTGCAGCGTAAACCAGAATTCGAAAAAAAAAGAAGAAATGTTGATAAAACAGACCACCGTGGGCGGTTCAACTTGTGCGCTTGTGCTAAACGGACCATCAATCGTGGACTATCTCACTTCAAAGTGCCTAAGAAAGGCGTGAACGCTGAGTGGAGAAGTCAACTTCTGCACAAGATCAATCGAGCAGACAAATCGTCAAATGGTTCAACCCGGACACTGCCACCATTTGTTGCAATCTTGCTTTGAAACAAGTGAGTATATAATATTGAGGTTAATCTTGAACTTTAGCGTATTAAATTCATAGCTCAGAATCCACTTTACTTATTGATACAAGTCCATGTAAGCAAGCCAAAGAACATTTGTCGTGAAATTAATTGACGGATTGAGCTCCAAACTTAAGCATAATTAATTAATGTGGTTGTTCAATCGACGAAAATGCACCGAAAATGGCGTACGTTGTCAACCATGGGACATCATTTACACGGAAGAGTTGTCTCCCTTGTCCACTCGTACGGATAATTCCTTCTTTGACCCATGTAAACGAAATGCATTCCGTAACTTCAAAGGGATCTAAAATGACTTGTTATGATTAAAAGTGCAGGTTCTACATATTTGGAGACTTAAAATTTAAATGCCTCTGAATTATGAGCTATGAATTTAACATGTCAAAGTTCAAGATTACGATATTGAGAGTGATTTTGCAGAGTGTCATCGAAATTTCTCTTGCAAAATGTAACAGTTTCAGTCTTCCTGGGTGCGGCCACATGCGTGTATGGAACACTCCGAACAGCTAGTAGGAGGTACACACAATGACAATGGTCCCCGACGCGATCGAAAAACTGCGCGAGTGATCTCTCCTACTAGCGGTGGCCATAGAGCGCGTTACATCTGTGGAGAAACAAGGCGGAGTAGGCTAGCCAAAAAACGCAACTCATTCGCTCCCACTGAGTCACTGACAGTGACGCTGTTGCAAGGTGACAAGACATAAGCTCACACCATTTGTAAAATAAAAAGACAAAAGCTCACATTTCGTTATAAAACAGTTATTACCATTCATAAAACATTTCAATTTATTCAGTTGTTATAAAACACAAATCTACACGTATCACATTTTAATTAACAAATTCACTCGAGTCAGATGCAGTGCCCCACTGCACCGAGGAAGTCCTCCAAAGACCTACGCTCGGCTAATAAGTCCTGGCACAGGTTCAGGAGGCGCTTTTGAAGTACCGCGTAGCGTCGTCGCTTTTTCGCCGAAATAGCCAGTCCTCTGTTGTGTTGCAAGTAACTGTGTGCTCCTTTTCTTCAGATACAGGTAGCCATCCAAACAAAGATTGGCACCTCCCTTGTTCGTTTTGATGATCTCCATGGTGAATGATTTATGAGTGATTATCAGATTGACATCCTTATTTATACTGACAGAATTGTAGCCCATCACTGGTGAGAACGTCTCAAACCAGTAACTTAGGAACTGCTCAAATGACTAACTGAGGTGAGAAGGTGAGAACAACTCTACAAGATTAAGATGTGAAAAATGTGAGCTTATGTCAAATTTTAGCAAACGAAAAATGTGAGCTTTTGTCTTGTGAGCTTATGTCAGGTAATCCTTACCCTGTTGCAACTGCAAGTGATTTTTCGTAAAATATTTTCAAGTTGTTGTAAAATTCAAAGCACATAAAGTACACCAAAAAGAAAAACCGATTCGTGGAGTATATTTTAATGGTTGTACGATTAATCAATGCATAGTATTTAATCGGTTTTTTTTAAAAAACATTTTCACAAATTTTGTAATGCAGGGTGGGTCAAGTGAGTCGTGATTGCAGGCAAACGTGTCACTTTGACACGCTACAAATATCGTAAAAATGAATATTTTTTAACCAGATAAAGACAGTTGTGGAGAAAATTCATCTCTCAACTTGATCATTTAAGTTTTAACACACTTACTTAAATTGAAGGCATACAATGAGTCACACAGACACAGAGGCCCACTCAAACACAGAAAAACACACACACAGGCACGTTCATGTAACCTTGCTGAACTTTCTGTGGAGTTCGTTCAGAGGCTCGCATCAATCACGCAGGAAAACGGCAGTCACGTTGGTTTTCTAGATTCTTTATTGATTGTTCATCTTCATGTCTTCCATTCTCTAGTTCCGTTGGTAATGTCAATAATCACATTATCACGCATGCGCAGTAAGCTTATGATGGACTATTTAAAAAGATCAAGTTGTCTCTGCGAAATGTGCTCAAATGTTGCTGGTACTTTTTTTGATAAAAACTAGTCCATGCTGGTTAATATTGTTAGCAATGCACTCGTTGCATTTTTGTGCTTCCCTATTTGGCTTATTTACAAATACTCCACAACAAGTTGATGAACATTTGTTCATACTTTCAGGGGACTCTTGGTGAACTGATTGCTGAGCTTGCAGCAGAGCTTCAGCCCTTCGCTGGCCATCTGGCAGTCGGTTTTTGGCAATATAAGCAGTTCCGCCAGCTCAGGTCTTTGCCGTGAAATCGCCACATGGCTACATCTATAATCATGCACTTACGGGTGGTTTCCGAGGCTGTGGTCGTTGCGTTTCAACAGATTTCACCGGCATACAGTGTTGTACTGTATTGACATGGCCTGTGTAGCTGTTATCAATATGAGCTAATGTCAAAAGGTGAGAATGAGACACCTTTGAAAAAAAAATGATTTGAATGAAATCTAAACTATTAAATTGATTCCCTAAAACACTCTTCTTTAATGTTTAGCAGGTGTTGAAGATAAATAATGCTTCAATTTAGAGGTAATTGAATGTTTGTCCGCGTTTCTGGAGTGTGTCACTTGTGACACGTGACAACATAAAGCTTTCTCTCACTAATAAAAAAAAAAATCTCACTCAATATACATTATATTATGTCATAATATGTAAAAGGATTCTACTAAAAGAAATCTCATCTTTTTAATTACAAAAACTGACAACATGGCAACATCTTTATGTCGTCACAAGTCACGCGTGACAAATGCAAGTGCCAATAGTTTCATGTACACAAGGGACATGAATAAGAGAAGACGAATGCCTGTAATAAATTTAAAAAAGCTAATTCAAATACATAACAGCTATAAATTAAAAAAGGCTAAAAATCTAACTCATCAAAGAGAAAAGAAAGAATTGGCGTTTTTTTGCGACATTTTCCTTTTTGACAACATGACATCTTGTCGTCACAATCTCACGAGACACAATATACTGCAAAAGAAGTAATGACTGAATTGATTTCACAACATTCATTGTTGTTCTTGTGCATAAAAACAGCTGTCATCATAGCTATATGGTTTTCTTGAAATAAACAACATAAGTTACTAACATTTGGAGCTCCTTGTGTCATTTGCGACTTTTTTTTAATGGACAACAAAATGTGAACATTTCACACAATTTAAGTAAAAATTGAATTGATTTCACGACATTTGTTGTTGTCTTTGTCTATAAAAAGAGCATACATGATTCTTACCTGGTTATACTGATATAAACAACAGAAAATAAAAAATTTTAAGACACTTTGCGTCATGACGACAAAGTTTTTATTTTTCACACAGCTTTCAAGCTCAATGAGAAAAAGTGATGAAATACCAAGCTGAAAACATGGTTTCATATTTCTGATAACAACATTTAGAAGAAGAAAAATGTAATAAACAGACTTGCAACATCAACAACTAAACAAATTGTTTAGTTCTGTACGTTTAAATTCACATCAGTTATGACTAGTACCCACATTCAAAAGAAAATTTTGACGTTATGGTCGTTTCAAGAAAAAAAAGGACATCATCTGTGACCAACAACTAAGTTAGTAGCAATGTAGATTAACAATTTGACATCACTAGTGTTGCAAGATGCCTTTCCACAACATACGAGTTTGTGTTTGTCATCTTGATGCAGAAATAAGAGGATGGTTGACACATTGGCGACATAAAATAATGGGTCAATGGACGCACTGGCACAAAACTCTATGGGTCATTATAAGAAAAAAATCCCCAATGGCGCAATCCAAAATGAATATCTGAAGACGGCCTTCAAGTCGAAGATTTTTTCTTTTCCTGCAGCATCACATTTGGGAAGTTGTATCGAAGGGTTCGCCCATCATCCTCAAAATTGTAGTGTTCCAACACTTCAGTGATGTCTGCGGCCAAAAGGAAAAGGGGGGAACGATCTGAGTCAGGCCGCTTCCAGGATTTCCCACCGTTGCACGGGACAAGATACACCCCCCAAGCTCCCTTTAGGCCATGGTCGCTCATCTCACTGGTCGTCAACTGCAAAACAACAGCATCTTCAGTTGTCTTTCAAAATATATTAATATTAAATGGCAACGTTTTGATTTGTTGAAGAATGAAGCTCAGCTTTTTTTAATTTGTTTTATCTAAAATTTCTTTCAATAATTGTAAAAATAAAACATATCAAGTGTACAACCGTGCTATTCAAATCTTTTCTAAGCTGTCTTACAAAAGTTCCATATTTTGTGGCGAAAAGGTTTATCAAAATAGCATACATTTGACAGTGAAATAAATAAAAAACCCTATATTGTTCATAAAGACCTTTACCTCTGCGACGTAGAGTTCTGGTCGCTCTGACCCCTTGGCATGGTACACTCTTGCCAACACGAAGTCTCCGGCAAACAACGTAGGTCCTAAACCTTGATTCCAGTTAAGGCAAAAACGTGATGAGAAAATTTGAACAGAAATTTCAACTAACATTAAATCTTGTTTTAGAAATTTCATCAAATAGTACAATTTTAATATGATTAAAGAGAAGAATGTTACATATAAAAGAGAGATGAAAATGTATTTAAAAACCATTAAAGGATACCAGGAGGAATGCAGACAACAAAATGGTTTGGTTGCCACTCTGCTGGAAGTCCATGCCATCCCTTGGTGTGGGTGAACATTATCCCGACATCACTCTCTTCTGCTGAGGTGTTGCCTCGCACCGGATGGACAAGGTGGTGACAATCAGCCCGGACGTTGTGGCCCACATTTTCCGGATAGATGGAGGGCAAGCTCATCTGAAAGAGGGTTGCCATGGCATAAACTTGTAGAATGCCCATGTATTGAGAGTTTTTCACAGAGCCCATGACTTCATCCTCAAACATCTTATCCAGAACACCGTCAGTCAAGTGTTGCCCAACGAAGTGCTCAGAGTACAACAACGCTTTCTTTGGCAGATTTGCTACAACTGAAGACATGTTTGGATTCGAGTAGATGTCCCTGTGCAGCGCCATTTCAATGGCAATCCTCACTCTCATCTCAGTGAACTGGTCTTCATCCCCAAAGGCCAAGATGGACGCACACCTTGGTAGACAATTGCCATCGCCATAGACATGTATTGGTGTGAATCGCGGTGCGTCGGAGGGGTACAGCAACATAGCACTTCTGTCCTTCTTGAACAGATCAATATCCAAGGCCTGAAGAGAGATAAGATATTTATCTAAAAGAGCAGTGGCCCTGCAAATGCTCCAAAACGCGTCCCAAGATGAAGCATGTGCAAGTTTTTGTTGAAGCTGTTCAAATTCGAGTTTCCTTTCATTTGGTGTTTGGGATTGCATTTTGCGGGTTGTTTGGGCTGCGTCGGATGAGCTGCACTGAGCAGGCTGGTTAGTCGAGCTACTTCCTGAAACCTTTGTAGGTGCCTTCTTTCTTTTTCCAGTTACAGGTTTTGGTGTTTGAACTGGAACCCGAGCCAAAGATTGCTCAGACATGGATTGAGTCGGGCCAGCTGCGTTGGATGAGCTGCATTGAGCAGGCTGGTTAGTCGACCTGGTTGAACAGCTTTGCGCAGGCTGGTCGAGCTGCACCTGTTGAGCTGGACTAGACAGACTGTGTGTCGATTTGCTCGCCTCTTTGGTTGGCACATTTTCACTTGATTGTGAAGCAGAGGATTGGGGCACAGAGGAGCTACTTCCTGACATCTTTGTGGGTGCCTTCTTTCCTTTTCCAGCTTTTGATGTTTGAACTGGAACCCGAGCCATGGTCCACATTCCTGTGAAAGTAGAGTTCACGCAATTGCCTGTTTGAAGGCATCCATCACAAAAGCAGGAAAGTGATTTGACAGAGAGTTGAGCATGAACAGCAGCGTCTGGTCGTATGGCGTGAAGACCTCTTGTTCCTGGTAGGGTTTTGTATGTGTCTGATGCAACCCCTCTGTCCAGATCTTCCGTGTGGACCAGCTCAAACGATCGCAATATGTGCTTTTTCTCGAAATCCTCAGATTCTGTGTCGATGATCAGCTTTTCACAATATCTGAACATTTGCTCGGCATTCTGAATGTGTTCCCTCCCCGACTTGACTGCGTTTGTTGCTCTAGTCTTAACCACGCCTCCACAGGAATCGCAGAGTGATTTGCCATGGTGCGACCCAAAGAAGTGGCGCTCGATAGTCAAAGTTGGGTTGTTCTTGGCAATCTCTGTCAAATGAGCAAATGGCAGCTTACTCTTGTATTGTGCGGAACAACCGTCACTGAACAGAAAAATCTGCTTCATGCCCTTCTGCTTCAAGTGTGTGCAGCATTTCTGTATTGCGAATTTTGCAAACGCCGCATCGTGGAGGAGGTCATCGGACAGAAAGATTTTATACTCCGTTATGAGGTTTGGTCCTATTTTGTATTGGAGAACGCACGGATGGACTGATACTTGTTTGTAGTTCCAATGTGCACTTTGTACCTCGTTTTGATGGGTACACAGATAGTTCTCTGCAAAGTCAATGGTCACTACAGCACAAGCAGGTGAGAGATTTTCTCGCAGGTCGTTGTATTGTTGCCGTTGCCATTGTGCAGTTTTCAAATGATGCGCGAGAGACTTCATTTCATCATTGAGCTCGTCTATCAACTGGCCAACTGTTCCGCTCTTTTCCACCTTGTCTTTCCCCTTTCCTTCGGATTGTTCCCATTTGAACCAAGTTATGGCTTTACTGAGATTGTTACCGACTTCCGCCCTCCATCCCTCCACAACCTGAGTCACTCCACACGAATCACACTTGCGGTCAATGCAGTCTCTATTGTACTGACGGACCCCACAAATGGTTCGTTCTACAAGATCGTCCACATTTCGGATTTTGACCATGAGGAAGGCATTCAGTTTGTCCAGCTTTATCATGGGGTTTACGCATTTCTCACAAAGGCATTGGAGAAACGCCCGGCTGCTGGAGAGCATGACATGGCGAGGTCTTCGCCGGCTGAAGGTGGTAAGTGACATCTTGACATCTGGGTGCCTGATTTTAAAATCCTCGTAGACATCAGCAATTTTCCGTGTGAGGACCTTTTTGGGTTTCATGCTGTATCTACAAACTGATCTTTTGCCTGGCAAGTCCACACTTTGTTCCTCATAAAACGCGGCAACTTTATCATCTACCTTGGGTGCACGCTTGTAGTGTTTTCTTGTAGATGACGTTTCTTTAGAATTGTGCAGAATTCTCTTGATGGCCGCCAATTTTGTAATAGACAAGACATCTCTTTTCTTTGCCAGTTGCTTGTAGGCTGCTTTCAGCCGCATCAGGTAAGTGGGCGCTCTTTCAAAGAACTTGCTGTTCTGTGTGATGAGATCGAGCTTTTTGTTTAGAGCTTCTTGTTTTCTGCAATAGTAATCTCTCATTCTTTTTGTGTTTCGAGCATTTTTCTTCTTTAAGGACATGTTTGCCCTGTATTCCCTCTGGCGATCACGTGCTTTGGCTCACTTATTCTTTTCCGCGTCAACTTCAGCCCTTGTCCTTGGTTTTGAAACCGTTGCCATGGGTTCAGTTGCAAATTGAGCTTCCGTCTTTGCCTTTTCTTTCAATCGTAACCTGCAAATCAAATCGAAAGGTCAGAAAATCAGATAATTATTTTATAAATTTGCCTACCAAGATTCTAAACCAACAGCAAACTGGCCAGCATTCTGCTTCTTCCAAGAAGCCTGTAAAACGTTTTAATGATTATTCATTTCATGTTTGCGACAGGGTGGATGGTTTTACAATTTATTCAGTCAACTTCAGTGAGACAGTGCTTCTTGCCGCCGTGTGCATCACATGAAGTCCATCAAATGCGCACAATAAAGATCCTGTATCCATAGGTCCCCCCCACCTGGTGCACTTACCTTGATCGTGGTGTGGGGGCTTGTGTGCCTTGACAACCTCCGGAGCTATGTCGGCGGGGACCTCGTGTCCCTGGTAGGTCCAACCATGCCGAACAGATCCGCGTGAGGTAGAGGCCAGACTAAAATGTGTACCCTGGTCCTCCAGGTTGGGGGTTCAGCTTAGGGCCAACAACTCTAACTGGTAAAACCGAGTGAGTTACAGAAACAGCGACAAAGGAAAACAACACTAGGTCCTTTGTCGCTGCCCTACACGCCACCAGGCGTGAAAGGCAGTAAGTAAGTAAGTAAGTATCCATAGGTCCGATAATTAGACCGTGGGTTGCAGAATACTTACAGATACCCAGCATGCACTTTGCAAGGCATATATATATACTTTCGATGCCACAATAGCCAAAATTGGCTCATGCGACGTATTTACCCAGATCCAGACTATCAACAATAAATTATTAACAAACCTGCTTGCTTGTTTTCTCAGTCTTGCCTTCTCATGGTCAGCCAACTTCTTTTCGTCAGACCGCTTAAGTCGCCATGCTGCTGACATCAACTTCTGTTGAGATTGAAATTCTAGCCATTTTTCCGGATCTTCTTGTTTTAATCGCTGTCGATAGGCGGCACAGCGTTCAGCAGATGTCTTTGGAACTGCTTTTTTAGGCAGCACAGCCTTCAAAGGCCTCAGTCCTAAAAAAAACAAAACAAACTAACTAACCAACCAAGATCAACACCAATAAAAGATCAAACTGATTTCTTTTTAGTTCTGAAAGTACAGAACAACTCCGCTAGATTAATCACAAAGACCCCTAAAAGACACCACATCACACCTGTTTTGAGATCCCTTCACTGGCTGCCTGTAAGAAGTCGTATTCAATACAAAATTGCATGCATTTGTTTCTCTTTCTTTCATGGTACAGGACCTGCTTATCTCTCTGAGATGTTATCAAAATATTCAAACCTCTCCTCTCTTCGCTCTGCAACAGATACCAATGTACTTAGTAAACCAAAAAGAAACAGACAATCAACTAACTATGGATTTGAGAGATCCTTCAAGTACCAGGGTCCTCTTGTCTGGGAGAAAATCCCCCGGAGCATTAGGGATTCCCAGTCACCATCTGCCTTTAGAACAGCCCTCAAAACACACATGTTTAAGTTAGACCTCTGAGGGAGATCCCATGATCGGTGAGTCATCGGCGCTGCCTCTAGTATTATCTACTAAAGTGTGGCGTTCATGAGGATGTGTTTGTGCCTGTGTGTGTTGTACTAGAATAACGTATGCGTACATGGAATGACATTGCGGGTTACCTGAACATTGACAATGACGAAAGAAAGATTGTGTGTGTGTGCGTGTGCGTGTGTGCGTGTGTGTGTGCGTGCGTGTGTGTGACCATGTTTTAATTTATTCGGATTTAGTTCTCTTTCCTTGTTTGTATTATGATTGTGTAAGTGTAAAGCGCTCTGGGCTCGTCACCACGAGGTTTACGCGCTATATAAGTAATCGTTATTATTATTATTATTATTATTATCCTGATTTTGCAATTGTGTAGCAACAATAACCCTACAAAACATCCTTTGATCATTTAAACATTGACTTTCATATGTATATCGATTCAACTGACAACTGTGCATGTGTTGTCACAAAAGGCTAATGATATTACTTTGTTTAATTAATTTGTGACTAACAACAAAGTAATTTGCGTCACAATGTAATAATCATCATTAAGAACATAGAACTGGCACAAAAGTAAAAATGTTGCAATGACACAAGCCTTTAAAAATGTTTTTCACCTTAAAATCAAAATAATACAGCAACAACAAAATCACAAAAGCTGAAGATTGGAAAAAATTTAGTGTCTTTTGCGACATTCGGCTAAAACAAAATGCCATGTTGTCATGGTCACAAAAACACACAAGCATGTTTTTCTCTCTGATTTATGTATTATAAAATTAATAGATTATTGCACATACCTATATGACAGAAGAGAAATAATGATGCATCAATGCACAACTCATTCAGATTCATGAAAAATCAATTCAAGTTATTTTACGTTACTTTTGCAACCTGTGACAACATATGTTTGTGATCATGGTCACAAAAAAAACAACTATCTCCTAATGATTTTAAATGTAATTAGGTCACATGTAAAATCAAAGACAAATGAAATAAATTTGATTTCTTTATTCCGCACTGAAAAAAATATTTAATTTATTGATTGACAACGCTTGTACATTTTGTGTAACTTTTGTGACCAGTGACACCACGAGATGTTTCACGTGTTTGTTGTCATGGTCACGAAAAAATGAAACATTTGCAAACTTGTATGAATCAGTTAACATTTAATCAAAACAAATGACATGTTGTTTTTATCAAAAATGGTGATTAATCTTTGTCAACTCAACAGAAAACTACCAAGCAGCATTTCTCTTCAGTGAAAAAGGTCGTATCGTTCGTGACATGCGACACAACCGCCAAATTGAGTCACAAAATCGTCATCGCTGAAATTGCAAGATTGAAGAAGATTCGACTGGGTGATGCAGTTTCCTCATTTAGAACGACAAGACACAGGAGATCGCGCTAAAAAAGATAGATAAAAGCAAGGAAATATGCCTATGTAACATGCTCGTGTGTCTTTAGTGACTGTGTGTCATTTGTGACCAAGAAAAATAGCGTGACACAAACGAAAAACTTACCAGAGCGTCTGTCTGCCATTGCTGGAAACTCGTGAGTTTATTTCTACCATTTCCGGTTCGTCTCCGGTTGTCAAAAATGCGGAACAGAACGAAAAAAAAGAAAAACTTTTAAAAATAATTGTTGATGTATCATTTGTGACATTGTGACACAAAAAACAAATTCGCTGGTACTTGTAAAAAAAAGTAATTCCACAGCCGAATCCTGGTCGGCAAATTGCGCTGTTGTTCTTTTCCCATCTGATCCGGTTTGTTTTGATCCGATCTATGTTTTATACACAACTCAAATTGTCGTCGGAAACTCGAAATTTTTGTGACAACACAAGTCACAAAAAAACGTAACTTTTCAAACGTATTTCTTGCAAAGAAGGATATTTTTTACCTCTTCACGGTGGGTGTCAATAAAGAGTTTAATATATCGTTCTTTCATTCAAATCAGATTATACGAGTTTATTGGGTCATTTGTCTGGGAAACAACAAATCGCAGCACACACCAAACGAAAGTAGAAAATGCAGCTACATTTTTCGTCATTTTTTGCTTCATTTTTTATTTTTTATTAACTTATCCATTGCTAAAGTGTACTAATTATCTCACAGTTCCTCTTTGATATATCAACAAAACATACACACAATGAGTTTGACAAATAGTTCATTTAAAAAATAGTTACAGCCTTTCAAAAACAACAAGGTTCAAAACTTCACCTTTTGACATTAGCTCACATCTATAATCATGCACTTACGGGTGGTTTCCGAGGCTGTGGTCGTTGCGTTTCAACAGATTTCACCGGCATACAGTGTTGTACTGTATTGACATGGCCTGTGTAGCTGTTATCAATATAGCATGTGGTGCTACATAGCCTGTATTGCTGTATCAACATGGCCTGTGGTGCTGTTATTAACATAGCTTGTGTTGTTGTTTCAACAGAATAGGCTATGCTTTATTTATTTGGTCTGTGGTGCTGTTATTAATATACTTTATATAGCCTGTGGTGCTGTTATCAATATAGCCCGTGGTGCTGTTATCAATATAGCCTGTGGTGCTGTTATCAATCCACATACATTTGTAGTGTGTACAAGTTTTGTCTGCTGGCCCAGTGTCGATTCCTTCAGCCGTGTAGTGTGAAGCAGCGAAAAGTGTGGCAGCCACATGGTTGCAAGACGGTCCTTGTCCTCAAATGTGCAGGAATGTGGTGTCTTCAACTTGCCTCTAGACACTTGGTGTATGAAATCCCTGGCCTCACTGGTGACAAAGGGCTCTTCGTCCGTGAACCCAAGCTCCTCTTCACACTTGCTTTCCAGCCAGCCTGCAACATAAGCTGCACTGCTCTCCTCACTTGCTGTCAGTGTCACTTCTGCTGTACAGATCTCCATGGAGGCTGCATCCTCAAAGTCAACACTAATACCTAGGCAGGTGTGCTCTTTTGGCGCAGGCTCAACCTCGATAGACTCCAGGAAAGAAGCTGCATGTTTGGCGAGTCGTTTTTGGCTGGCAGAAAACACATCTCTGGATGTCATGAAGCAGTTTGCCCCGGTTGTCTGTCGATAGACTCCAAATTCACCTTCGAGTCTGTCACTTTGAATTTCTCTCAGAACAACATAGTCAAATCCGGCAGAAGTGAACAGATAGTGGCAAACAGCTCCCTGCCCTGACTGCCTGCTTGAAAATCATCAAGAAAGTATCCAGGGAAGTTGAAGCTTTTTCTTGGACAGCACGATGTGGGTCATTCAGACGCTGATCTTGTCCTTTTCCGGATACATTGACAGTTTTCCACCAGTTGAGGACTGTTTCAATGAAGCTAGCCGTCTGACTGCATCCTCTCAACCTCAGTGCAGCAACCACTTTGTCATTGAAAACTCTCAAAACATGTTTCACATTTTGAAGTTGAAGCTTTGAAGGGCAAACAGCAGACTGAGTGAGTGGGCTTGTCTTGAGGATGTTGTCTCTCTCTTCTTTGTACAGCTGCACAACGGGGTCCTGATTTGGCCTATTATGGTTCGCTGGACCCGAAAAGCAACAGCTAACTAACTAACAGCTGCACAACGGGGTCCTGATTTGGCCTATTATGGTTCGCTGGACCCGAAAAGCAACAGCTAACTAACTAACTAACAGCTGCACAACGGGGTCCTGATTTGGCCTATTATGGTTCGCTGGACCCGAAAAGCAACAGCTAACTAACTAACTAACAGCTGCACAACGGGGTCCTGATTTGGCCTATTATGGTCCGTTGGACCAGAAAAGCAACAGCTAACTAACTAACAGCTGCACAACGGGGTCCTGATTTGGCCTATTTTGGTTCGCTGGACCCGAAAAGCAACAGCTAACTAACTAACAGCTGCACAACGGGGTCCTGATTTGGCCTATTTTGGTTCGCTGGACCCGAAAAGCAACAGCTAACCAACTAACAGCTGCACAACGGGGTCCTGATTTGGCCTATTTTGGTTCGCTGGACCCGAAAAGCAACAGCTAACTAACTAACAGCTGCACAACGGGGTCCTGATTTGGCCTATTTTGGTTCGCTGGACCCGAAAACAACAGCTAACTAACTAACAGCTGCACAACGTCAAAAGAAGCAGTTGCATCATCACCAAGCGTTATTTGTTTGGTCTTTTCAGTAATCCAATTGTTGCGAACGCACTTGAGGAGATGAACTGTATCAAATAAGAGGAACCAGGTACGCTCTTCACTCAGTGGATGCTTGGCTATGGCAGTTGTCTCTGATTGTCTGTCGAACAGTTTGCAAAAGTGTTGATTGTCCTTGTGGTTGTCTGTTATGGACCCTAAAACATGACCACCTGCTTTCTCTACACGACCTGCTGCCTCCATCACAACGCCATACTGGTAGTCCGCTGTCAGCCTGTGCACGGGTGTCACAGAAATCATGACGCTAGGTCCCCTGTGTAGCGCCTTCATCATTACACAGAGCATGGACGTTGCTTTGCTGTTCTCATCATTTTTTGCCATGCCACTCAAAACACCACCAGCAAAAGCAACAGTCGGCCTAATTTTCACTTCGTCGACCAACAAGAAAACATTCTTTTGCTGGTCGATCTTAACTTTTTCAATCGTCGCGATATAACCTTCGTGGTTGAAAACGACGTTAAACACCAAATAAATAAATAAATAAATAAATAAACTTTTTCAAACGTTCCTTTCAACACAGAGTCAGTGTCAACTGATGAAACTACAGATTGTAGTTTACGCTTACTGGGCAGCACAAGATACTCTCTTAGAAGTTCATAGTTGCAGTGGGGGAACGACTCGATGGCAAAACAATAATCATTAACAGAGTACTGCTTCTCAATCAAAAGCTGCAGCTGATGTGTAAGAAATGACCATTTCTGGGCATTCTTATTGTCTCTACAGCAGTCAGACTTGACTGGTCACAGAATCACAGTGGGGTTCAAAGTTGACAGCTATATTAACTGCTTCAAGAAACTGACTTTGAATTCATGCCATTATTAGGATGCGGAATTTTCCCCAAGGGCACTCTTATTCCACTCTTAAATGCAATGAGAGTAAGTACACAAGCGAGTGTCGTTTTGTTTTCCACAATGATAGAGAGATTCGCTAAAATCATCGTCATGAAGACACACACAAGCCGATCATTTGTTCTATTGATGATGACATTCATGCACTTTTTTCTCAATTCTGACTCTGGCCTGAAACTTGAAAAATCTTTGATAGTATCCTTTTCTCTCCAGAAGGCTAGCTGACGGTCCTCAGCATTCGTTGTACGAGGTGGAGGTTTTGAGGTCGGCAGACATGATTTGAGAACTTCAAATTAGGCTGGGGGGGGGGGGGGGGGGGGGATCAAGAGGCCGTGCTTTTGTTCCAATCCGTTTTGCAGCATAACCTTCTTTCCAATGGCGTTCACAGATGCGATATGTTTCTTGATTGATCACAAAGTGTTCGCGTGGAGGGATTGCTACAATCCAGCTCTGCCTTTCTAATGAGTCTGCTGGAAGTTTGAACAAACGACAACCCCCCGCGGGTTAGGGGGAAGAATTTACCCGATGCTCTCCAGCATGTCGTAAGAGGCAACTAACGGATTCTGTTTTTCTTTTTACCCTTGTTAAGGGTTTCTTGTATAGAATATAGTCAAGTTTTGTAAAGATTTTAGTCAAGCAGTATGTAAGAAATGTTAAGTCCATTGTACTGGAAACTTGCATTCTCCCAGTAAGGTCATATATTGTACTACGTTGCAAGCCAGCCCCTGGAGCAATTTTTTTATTAGTGCTTTTGTGAACAAGAAACAATTAACAAGTGGCTCTATCCCATCTCCCCCCTTTCCCCTATCCCATCTCCCCCCTTTCCCCGTCGCGATATAACCTTGAATGGTTGAAAACGACGTTAAACACCAAATAAAGAAAGAAAGAACGACAAAGAGGCAAAGTCACCAACCCCAGGAGGAAACACCGGAATGGAAGAGCAAGCCACGCCTCTCTCTGCCGACAACATCTCCGTCATCTGATCCTTGAACAAAGAGAAAAGCGAAAACAACTCATCGCGAGAGACCGCCTGGCTCTCCTTAACTCATTCGCTGCGCGTCGGAACTGGAATTCCGACAGCGTTGGCTGCGTGCCGGCACTTGAGTTCCGACGGATATCACGAATTTTTAACGGTGTAAACGGTCCTGCTGACCAAGGGAAACAACCCCTGCAATGAACTTCTATCTGTCTACAGTGGTACCATTCACTGTAAACAGTTCCTTCCCTTAAATTGTTGGGATTAATAAAAATTTTGTTGACGGTGTGCGACCCACGTGTTTTGACTTTTCCAAGATGGCGGATCGTTCTGCTGAGACGTAGTAACTTGAAAAGAGTGCTAGAACGTGTTATTCAGTACGGTTCTGATCTTGACCTCAGTGATGATGATAGTGGAGATGATATTTTAGATTCTGGTGACGATTTTGTGCCAATGGACGATCATTTGGGTGATGATTCGGGCAATGCAAGTGTCGATCATGACATTGTGTATGATGAACCCATGACGTAGAAAGTTTTTTTGTTTTGCTTCAAATTGGATATTTTGCGTGGATATGAAGACAACAAAAGGTATGTACTTTCAAATGTTTCATATATTTTCTAAAAGAGTAAGTTTCAAACTTTGCAAAAACATAAGGTATGTAAGGTTATCTTGTGTTGTTGATTTTTAATATTTTTTTCAAAATGGCTCTAAATCGCGCGTTGGCAGGGAACACAGGGGAAATTTAGCTGCGCAGCGAATGAGTTAACCTTAGGAGACAAAGGCATAGCAGGAGGGTCAATCACGACCCGAATTGATTCTTTACTCACTGGGTCAAAAACTTTGACACAAGGACGTTCAGCAGGAGAATCCTTATCTTTCGAGCGAATCTTCTTGCCTTTACCCTTCGAGGTAGAAGAGGAAGCAGAACTGCCCGGCGGGGAACAAACTGGTACCTGCTTGGCAGTGCTTTTACCCTTGTCCGCCATGATGTAGAGTCAAATAAAAAATTTCACAAAATTTCACAAAATGCAAATGGCGGCAGGTACCTGTCAGACAGTGCTCTACCCACGCCAAGTTGAAGCAACTAGAAACTCCGTAAGGCGGAGCAAAAAGTTCAACAATAATTACAAAAGCAAACAGCGGCAGGCACCTAACTAACGGTGCTCATACCCTTATGCGCCAAGTTAAAACAAAGATAAACTCCGTAAGGCAGAGCAAAAATATTTCAACAACAAAATTTACAAAATGCAAATGGCGGCTATGCGCCAAGTTGAAAAGAACGAGAAACTCCGTAAGTCAGAGTAAAAAGTTCAACAACAAATTTACACAATGCAAATGATGGCACAAGGCGAAAACATGTTAATAACAACAGGAAAGATCTCACCACAGCAGCGGCAAGATACGTCAAACACCAATGGGTCAATGGCCTTCCGAACAAAGGCCAACGGCTTGAGAAAACTCAGCCGAGAGTGCAACAACAGAAAGGAATGACTATAACCGGCAGTATGTCTCGCGCATGCGCGGGCAGCCGGTGACCCCTGGGAGGTGACTCCCGGACCTTGTTGTCAAGGTTTTGTTTTGTTTTGTTTTGGGAGTTACCTCCCCCTGTTACCAGTGTCAGTGCTTCAATGTCTAAGCATCAAACTGAAGTTAAATGCTATATATATGTGAGTTTGAGTAAGAATATGTGATTTAATAACCCCCTAATGTTTTACAGCAACATTTATGTTGTGAATGAGTGGAATGTTATTATGCGTATGTGTATAATATATGTCGCACACGGTCTCAAGAGAAGCGGCACCATGGTGCTACGCATGTGATACTGGTTTTACTGTGAGTCATTTTCTTACCGAGTGTGCTGATCTGTATGATCAACGAGAAAAGTATTTTGGCACCTCGAGCTTGAAAAGTATTTTTACAGAGGTCAGCTCTTCAGCTCTTTTTGGGTTTTTAAAGGAGTCTGGTCTTTATTTTAAGATTTGAATTTTAAAACAATCTAGTTTATTTGACATAGGGTTTTGCTTTGACTTTTTTGTTGCCTTCGAGTGACGTTACGGATTTTATGTATTAGAAGTGTTTTAATCTAAAAATGTGCAATGATTAACTTGTGGGGTCCTGATTTGGCCTGTTATGGTCCGCTGGACCCGAAAAGCAACAACTAACTAACTAACTAACGGTCTCAAGCAAGGTTGGCCTAGTGGTAAGGCGTCCGCCCCGTGATCGGGAGGTCGTGGGTTCGAACCCCGGCCGGGTCATACCTAAGACTTTAAAATTGGCAATCTAGTGGCTGCTCCGCCTGGCGTCTGGCATTATGTAGCAATGCCACATGATTTTGTAGACTTCACTTCTTCCACACAAAATGAGACTTATCTGAAAGAACTCTTTGTGCTGAATACAGATCAGTTTGAATTTTGCAAATTGGTTAATTCAGCACGAAGTTATGGTCGATTACAGATCGGGAATTTAGGCATTCCGGGGGAAAAGTATCAACTATACAGTCTATAGGGATAATAGGAAATGAAGTGGCACCGTGCAAATCAACAAAAAACGTGTTTTTTCAACATAATTTTCACATCTTAGGGAATTTATAGACAAAACTTGGTATGTGTAATGAAAAGCATCTGCCGAGTCTAATGACAGCGAAAGAAATTATGTGTGATGCGCGTGGAGCCTGCTAATTTGCATAAATTAGCATAATTTTGTAAACATTATAATATGCTCGTGATTCATTTCTAGTGAAAGCTTGTTATTTGCATTTTATTTGTCTTAGAGTACTTCATTGATGGTAAACATGGTAAACAAAGGTCAAAAAAATGTTTTTGCATAAATTTGCATAATTAATTACATGTCAATGCAATGCGATTGTCCGCAACTTAAAACGAACATAACTTGGCTTACAATCATCAGATTTTAAAAATGTAAAGTGAGATCTGATCAGTTCTGTACCTGCAATGTGTTAATGCCCTAAAGGATGTAACTAAATATGTAACTGGCATTTACTTGTTTTGTATATGATATATTTGTGCATGTGCATGCATGTTACTGAGTGACTGACTGAGAGTGTGAGAGATTCTTTACGGCATGGGCATGGATCAAGATTGGAAAGAATGCACAAAATCAATATAATGTAAACCATAAAGTCAAACAACTACATCGTTTACAATTACATTGGTTTATTGACCGACATCATAGACATGTCAACTAAAAAAATATTTCGAATCTTCGGCTGTGGCGGCGTCTGGCAGCTCACAAGCCGCTTCCTGTTCCCATGCCTGAAACATACAAATGCAAAATCTGCCTTATGAACAAAATATGTAGATGAATAAGTACTTATGTGTAGTCAATTATTGTAGCCCAACTTATTTTACTTCAATATGACTTGTGGCAGTGAGTGAGGATGAGCAGCTGACGCACATTGTGTGGAAGGCTGGAAAGCACGGAAAGGAGAATTCAAAAATGTTTTTCTTTTGTTTCCTCAAAGTCTTCAGTTTTGCCTTCATGCGAGTAATTCGCATTTTCGCCATCAGGATAGCATTGTCAGTTGTCTCAAAACATCCAACTTGGCGGAGAGAGAGAGAGAGAGAGAGAGAGAGAGAGAGAGAGAGAGAGAGAGAGAGAGAGAGAGAGAGAGAGAGAGAGAGAGAGAGAGAGAGAGAGAGAGAGAGAGAGAGAGAGAGAGAGAGAGAGAGAGAGAGAGAGAGAGAGAGAGAGAGAGAGAGAGAGAGAGAGAGAGAGAGAGAGAGAGAGAGAGAGAGAGAGAGAGAGAGAGAGAGAGAGAGAGAGAGAGAGAGAGAGAGAGAGAGAGAGAGAGAGAGAGAGAGAGAGAGAGAGAGAGAGAGAGAGAGAGAGAGAGAGAGAGAGAGAGAGAGAGAAAAAAACACAATAATAATAATACCAAAGCTTTCATTTTCTTGTAAATCATAAAAACACATTTTTATCTTGGCCAAAAAAATATAAGTTAGTTTTCTGAGCAACAACAAAGGAATCAAAATGATGACTAGAGTGGAGCTGTGAAGCACATCAAACCTGCTCTCCCTTGTGGAACATTCCAAGTGCAAAGCCTCGGCATCGTAACGACCCGGTTCTAAAAATAGATTGTTGAGATTAGGAGTGTGTTCACTGTGGACTCGCCCAAACTGTCAGAACGATTCTAGTTTCAATGATTCTTCACATTCTTTTTCCGCAAATCTTGATCTATTCAAAGTACTGCGATCAGAACAGAAAACCAGTTACTAACATGAACTACACTGGAAAATATTGGAACCAGAATCTAGAACTCCAATCTTGCAAGTCGCATTGTTGTGCAGTACAAGGCCGCAAAGGCTGCCTGAAGCAAAATGACAAAAAAGTACGATCGAGAGGAGGGGGTGACCCGATGCAAATTAATATTCCGGGCGTTGTATTAATCATCCACAAATAAAATTCATAGCTCTAAACAGATAAGATAATAAGGAATCGGAATATATCCGTTATGTAATGATACTAATAGCATAAATACCATGATTCTTCAACTAACATGAAGTGTAACACTCACCGCCATTTTTCTGCTCTTTACAAGAAGACCGGAACGGTATAACGGTAGCAGAACGAAAGAGCTATCTTTTCTCTGATTGGCTGGCTTTACAGAAAGTCGATCCAATGACAAACAACGACGTAAAGCGAGTTTGAAAACGGAACCCGATTCCGGTGCAGACGACTTGAGCGTGCCGTTTCATGGCGGCCCCAACACGATCGCATTTTTATGCTCGGCAAACAATTTCACAGCGAAAACAACACGGATACACAACAAACTTCACAACTGTGTACTTTAAACCTTTATTGAAAACTTCTTTTCATTAAGCCTTCATGCAAATGCTATCAAACTAGCAGTATTTCATCATTGGAGTGAGTTGGTGGAAATAAGTGTAAATTTCGCCCTGCAGTGGTAGGTGCTTTGGCATTGCTACATTATGGGGTTAGTGCTAGGACTGGTTGGTCCGGTGTCAGAATAATGTGACTGGGTGAGACATGAAGCCTGTGCTGCGACTTCTGTCTTGTGTGTGGCGCACGTTATATGTCAAAGCAGCACCGCCCTGATATGGCCCTTCGTGGTCGGCTGGGCGTTAAGCAAACAAACAAACACGGTCTCAATTTCCAACATCTCCAAATGAGAACAGGTCAAAAGAACATCCAAGGGAATGTCCATCCTTGAAGTCAGGGCACAGAATTACTGGTCTCCCATGATGCCTGGTCCATATGTTGGTCCCTCAGCTGCTTCAAGTCTTTCTTGGATGACGTTCTGATGGAGACGTTGGCGGCTGCGACGAACAAGAAACGTCGCTTGTGTTGTGGCATTGGCTTTTTTGATTCTTTCATCATCCTGATGCTGCACAGTGGACAGAGTGGGCTCCCTGACGTCTATGGCCAGCATGTTCATGACCTCTGTAAGGTGGTGATTTCCTTGGTTGAATTTGCCCACAGCAAGTGCGACAGCAGCATCAACCCGCTGTTTGCCAAAAAAGTTCGTCTTTGGCAAAATGGACCACAACACTGAGTGGAGGGACTCGTTGGCATTCTGGGTCTGCCCATGCATGACTCGCTGTAGCAACTGACTGCTAGACATGCGTCGGTACAGGGGAACAAGTTGTCGGGCCACCTCCAAAGACAGTACTGTCCTCATGTTGTTCGCATGAGGCCCTGGCTGCTCACCCGAGGCCAACGCCCTGAAGTAAAAGCACCATGACCGACGACCTGCTGGGCATCTGTTGTGGCAACCGGCACGGTTGGGCTAGTGGTAAGGCGTCCGCCCCGTGATCGGGAGGTCGTGGGTTCGAACCCCGGCCGGGTCATACCTAAGACTTTAAAATTGGCAATCTAGTGGCTGCTCCGCCTGGCGTCTGGCATTATGGGGTTAGTGCTAGGACTGGTTGGTCCGGTGTCAGAATAATGTGACTGGGTGAGACATAAAGCCTGTGCTGCGACTTCTGTCTTGTGTGTGGCGCACGTTATATGTCAAAGCAGCACCGCCCTGATATGGCCCTTTGTGGTCGGCTGGGCGTTAAGCAAACAAACAAACAAAATGTGTTGTGGCGAGGCGCCTCATCGGTAGAGGTTTAGTGGAACCAGGTTCCCCAGATGGCGTTCCGCAGGTTGTCCTCTGTTTTGTCAACGTTTGACAAGATGGCACCGCGGTAGTAGTCCTGGAGCCGGCGACACTTTTCTGCAGTGAGACGACCCTGTCCTCTCCCACCCAGTCTGTTCTCCTGTGCTTGTTTCCTCAGGGCGGTTCCCATCCGTTTGTGGACGTGGTTCACACACTCCAGCTTGGTGACCTTGCGTCACTCCCCAAATGGTGCAGATTCCTCGACAGCCCTGAATGCCGTCGAATCACCATCAGACAGCATTGTCCTGAAACAATATATATATGAAAAAATATTGCTCAACCATAAACGTAAGCAAAATACATGGAATACAAACAATGTTTCAATACAATGCAGAATGACACAAAATGGTGTTTGTTTACAGCACAGCTAACCAACAGGAGTAATCTCAGGGCTAACAAATATCCAGTTATATTATTGATCTTCTATTATAGAAGTTTACACACACACACACACAACAAAGAGACATCCTAATCAAGCAACGATACATTTGACATTCAAGTGAAAAAACACCTACCTGTAACGCAGACCGGTTCGCTCCACCGACTCAGTCCACAGCTTCAAAGCCGCAACCCTCTCCATTGCTTTGGCAGAGGCGTGGTGGTTCTGCTGACAATTCTCTCTGTGGCCCTCCATCCATGCACCCCACTCATCTTGTGGCAGCCCCTCCTTTTCTTTTATTTTGCATGCGAGGCAATATGTGCTCATCACATGAAAGTCAAGCACATATCCTGTCAGCATCTTGACGACCAGGCCTACACCGTAGTGGGACACATAGCCCCTTCTTTGCCATGTGCCATCAAAAGCCACATCAGCCCATGGGAGACCCGTCGCGATATAACCTTGAATGGTTGAAAACGACGTTAAACACCAAATAAAGAAAGAAAGCCCATGGGAGACCGGCACGGTTGGCCTAGTGGTAAGGCGTCCGCCCCGTAATCGGGAGGTCGTGGGTTCGAACCCCGGCCGGGTCATACCTAAAACTTTAAAATTGGCAATCTAGTGGCTGCTCCGCCTGGCGTCTGGCATTATGGGGTTAGTGCTAGGACTGGTTGGTCCGGTGTCAGAATAATGTGACTGGGTGAGACATGAAGCTTGTGCTGCGACTTCTGTCTTGTGTGTGGCGCACGTTATATGTCAAAGCAGCACCGCCCTGATATGGCCCTTCGTGGTCGGCTGGGCGATAATCAAACAAACAAACAAACAAACAAAATTGATGAAAAGGGTGGGGAGAACCGTGTCAAAAACCTCCTTCATGGTTTGGAAGGATGTGAACATTGGAACACGCAGTTCCATTTCACACATATTGAAATACATTGGAGAGGTCTCCAATTCTTCCATGAAACTCCAATTTTCGTGAAGTGGAGTGAAAGTAGTACGGATTTTCTTGTGAAATCCTCCTGGAGGGATTTTGTCGCATCCTGTGATGTTCATCAGGACGACTTCCAGCTTTCTTTGCTCTTTGCTCCGCCTGGCGTCTGGCATTATGGGGTTAGTGCTAGGACTGGTTGGTCCGGTGTCAGAATAATGTGACTGGGTGAGACATGAAGCCTGTGCTGCGACTTCTGTCTTGTGTGTGGCGCACGTTATATGTCAAAGCAGCACCGCCCTGATATGGCCCTTCGTGGTCGGCTGGGCGTTAAGCAAACAAACAAACAAACAAACAAACAAACAAACTTGGTGAAAAGGGGGGGAGAACCGTGTCAAAAACCTCCTTCATGGTTTGGAAGGATGTGAACATTGGAACACGCAGTTCCATTTCACACGTATTGAAATACATTGGAGAGGTCTCCAATTCTTCCATGAAACTCCAATTTTCGTGAATTGGAGTGAAAATAGTACGGATTTTCTTGTGAAATCCTCCTGGAGGGATTTTGTCGCATCCTGTGATGTTCATCAGGACGACTTCCAGTTTTCTTTGTTCTGAAACAAACAGAAAAACAAATACATTGATACAATATTTTCTATCTCCTGAATCCTTGTGTACGAACTACTGTCAACAAACTTCCAGAAACTTCCATTTATCATATTTGACAAAAAAATTCACATAACATTACATATTTGCTTTCAGTCCAGTGGACCACGGAGAACAAATTCAGGCCTGTGCCAATTCAGGCATGTCTTTTTAAAAATTAAAGTCTGTCTCGCCCAACCTTAAACTTTATAGTGTCATTATGGTGTGAGGATTTTGGAAGAAAAAAATGTGCCATAGTACATTCAAGCTCCAGTTAATTCAAAACAGATACTGCTGCTCACCACGGAATTTCTAATTTCAGGGTGTTTATAGGGCAGTGTTAAATGACACAACGAATACAAATTTGAAGCTCTTTCCGCGGAAAAATATCACGGAAAAGAGGAAAATTCCCTGGTGCTTGTGCAGATCATTCTTTGTAATATTTATCAAGAACTGATCACACTCAGAAGCTTTGAGATTTCACTGCAGGACTTCATACGTTCACAGAAGAGGAAGAAACTTTCCTTTCACTTTTGGCTTCAGCACACGAGTCATGGGATTATTCGCAGCGCAACACATGTTTGATGCATCAATATATACATTCTCTCATACAGAGTTCGTCACTACCTCCGGTCAAGTTAATATCACTTTTATAAGTAGACAGTGGTCTGTCTGGAAACTGACTACTTGCTTCTTACTTGCCGAGAACTTGATTGCTTGACTGCCGTGCCCTGCTGACTTTAAGCACTGCACACAATCCCTTCCGAACACACACTGGAAGAAGGAACAACCGACCTTCATATTCCTCAAACAACTGCATGAGACAGTTGTGTGCTGGCAGACAATCTCCATGATTGAGATCTATATGAATGTCCATCTGTGAGACGAGTGTGCATTTTGTAAGGGGTGGCTGCAGTGCAGTCATCAGACATTGGGCCATGGTGTGAAGGTTTTGCTGCAATGCCTCCAAAACACCTAGAGTTGCCATTCCCTCTCGAAACCTGTTGAAAGAAAAAAATACACCATGGTATTTGGGGTCCTGATTTCGCCTATTATGGTCCGCTGGACCCGAAAAGCAACAGCTAACTAACTAACTAACCATGGTATTTAACCCTTTACTTGGCACAACATGGCCGCTTGTTTACCTCCTCCATGGCAGCCATTTTTCAAGATGGAGACCAATTTTATTATGTGTTTATTAAACATGCAATATTTATGTGTTGAGTGCATGGATTTGAATGAAAGAAAGTGCAAAAGAGACAGAAATGAATTGTCAATAAAATGGGTCTTACCTGGATATCCACTTTGCAGATACATCCACATGAATCCGTTGTCACACACAAAAAAATCAAGAATTTTTTTTTTTTCAAAAATCACTTTTCACATTTATATTTACACTTACATTTACAGTTTTTTTCACTTATATTTACACAATTTCATCCACTGGCACTGCACCAAGATGTTGAGGAAAGCAAGTGTCCCTGCAGAAGTTTAATTGGCAGATGCCACAGCCGTAGCTCGACTCAACTGCACGCCCAGTTGGGGTCCGTCTCCTCAGGTTCTTGCAGGTGATGCAGGCACGCTTTCTGCCATCAAACTTGATGAGTGTGTGTACTCCAATGTTGGCCTCGTTGACTATCTGTGCCTTTCTCTTGGGTGCAAGCTTTTTCCTCGAAGAAAATCCCCCAATGAGGTGATCCGCAAGATCAAGACGGAAGTCGAGGAGGGCGTAGCGCGTCTTGGGTTTGTCCAACACTGTCTGGTCGTACAGAATGTAGGCATTGTTGATGCAGGCGTCGAACACAAAGCTCATCAAGTATCTCCAGTATTTGTGGCTCTTCTGCACAGTGTTGTAATAGCCTCGCATTTGGTCTGAGTTGTCAACTCCGCCCATGTGTTGATTGTAGAGCTTGACAACAGATGGGCATGGCACGGCAACTCTGGCTTGCTGAGTCCGGTCCCACCTCAGCACACTGTTGTCTTCGTTGCTGCAGTTGGTAGAGAGGAAGTTGACATCTCTCTTGTCGTGCCAAACTGATGCCAGTGTGTTGTCCTTCTGAAAGACAAGGCTCTGCCCCTTTGTCAGCTTTCGGTGCTGCTTCATGCCTACTGGCAGGCCAACCCGGTTGGATCGGACGGTGGCACACGCGTATGTGCCTTCTGCCAGTAGATCTGTCATCAGCGTCACAGAGGAAAAAAAATTGTCAAAATACAGGTGATGATGCAGTCCAAAGAAAGGGGAAGACAGTCTCATCACCACATCATGGCCCAGACCATGTTGTGTGCCATCAGCTCTCCTCCCCGTGTACACTTCAAACTGGAGAAGATATCCTGTGTTGGATTCGGCGGCACACCACACTTTCATGCCCCATTTGATGGGTTTGATGGGCATATACATGCGTAGTGTGCTTCTTCCCTTGAAAGCCACCATGGCCTCATCAATACTGATGTCACAGTCAGGGGTGTAGTGCTCCAGGAAAGACTGGTTTGCCATGTCTAGCAAATCCCTAACTTTGAAGAGGCGGTCTCTGTTTACATCTGCTGGGTCAGGTAGGTGGTCATTGTCTGCCAGGTGAATGAATTCTTTCAGCTTTTGGTAGCGCTTCAAAGACATCACTTTGTTTACACCTGGCACACCAAGACGATCGTCAGCACTCCAATACATGTCGTCTCTTGGGAGGTTGTGAATCCCCATCAAAATCAAAACACCAAAAAAAGCTTTCACTTCCTCTGCAGTGGTGTCCTCACGCCAATGTGGATCGATGCCGTTTGGTTTGTTGGCGATTTTTTCCCTCGCATACTTGTTTGTCTGAGTGACGATGCTGTCGATCATTGCTGGCTTGAACAGCAGAAAAAAAAAGTCAAGCTGGTTCGGATTATTCCCCAAATCATCGGTTTTGGGGCCAATAACTCGGGGACCAAAGGGTGTGATGGCGATTGGCGTCGTCACCGAAGCCCATCCAAATCGGTCAGTTGGAACCGGAGCTTGCTCCTCAAAATCACTTTCGGAATCACTGTTACGATCGTCCCAGTCGGACAAATCAGAAGTATGCACACTACTGACATCACTGACATCAATGTCCGATTCTGGTGCATCAGGACGAACTGGAATGTCCGCAATATCGAAACCGACGAAGTGTTCCTCGTTTTCAGATTCGCTAGAACTTTCCATGGCGTGAGTGAAAAAATATCGGCGCAAAAACTTGAATAACACGATCGAATGTTGCTTGATTCAAAGATGGCGGGCACAGGCACGTGGGTTGGCTTTAGCCTGAACTTCCTGCGAGATCTCGCGAGATTTGTACGGAAACTTTGTTCGTGAGAGCTGACGGAAATACACGAGTGATCGCGGACGCTTTGGGGCGTTTTGCCCAAAAGCAGTACGGACGTTTTCGGGCGTTGTGCCAAGTAAAGGGTTAAGCTCCAGTTGATAAAAGACAACATATTCAAAAGAAATTTCATAAGCGTTTGATTTTACAATTACATGTATACTTTGACATTTAATGCTGTCAACATTTCTTGATCATTGGTAAGTAAATTAATATATTGACTTTTTTTTAATCATCTTCCAGTCTGGCACCATCACAGGTTTCTGGTCTGGAATAAAACTTTCCACTTGGCTGGTTAAGTCCTTACTCAAGGCACCTCCTTGCTGACCAGCATGAAGGAGCTCCTCTGCCTCGGGTTGGATGGTGGATGCAGAAGAGACAAAATGCCACCTCTGGTCCAGCTGGCGGCTGAGGGATGAAACTGAGTGTACAATCCTGCACCATCACAAACACAAGTGTTTTTTCCGTTCTATTGTGTATTTTTTTTTCCTTGGCCTTTAAAGTTGACAGGTGTTTTAAGATGCGGCCAGCAAATGATGGCATCTTGAAGGCTGGCATCTGAACCTCGCCCAATGCCTAACGATTCGGCAGCTCTTCATGGCCTGTGCCAACTGATATGCTTTCACCTATTATGGTCCGCTGGACCCGAAAAGCAACAGCTAACTAACTAACCTCTGCATACTTGACTGGGTCAGTGGGGTTTTGACGGCTTGCTCTGGTTTGATTTGAAGGGAGACCGAGCAAAAGCGGAGATCGGTGGAGGCGTAGTACCTTCACTACCGTCGGGGAAAGGCGAAGCATCTGAAGGTGTTTGGGGAGAA
Organism: Littorina saxatilis; assembly: GCF_037325665.1. Taxonomy (NCBI): domain Eukaryota; kingdom Metazoa; phylum Mollusca; class Gastropoda; order Littorinimorpha; family Littorinidae; genus Littorina; species Littorina saxatilis. The sequence continues at coordinate 60,401,092 of NC_090253.1, read as the reverse complement.
TGCTGTGTCTGGTATCGGTCCATACGCCTAAAAAAGCTGTATCAATAGAATTGATTGTACTGTTTTTAAACTAGTACTTTTAGGCAACCAAGCACGGTCTCACACACATCGAAGGATACAACACACTATTTCTCACACACACACACTGACACACCCACACACACATACAGACCCACACAGAGTGAAGAGTGCTGTGGCAACTGCTGGACAGTCAAATATACCTGACGTCAGCTCACAAAAATGCACCATAAAAAGCATGCAGGTAAGAACGCACGCTCCGTCGCGATATAACCTTGAATGGTTGAAAACGACGTTAAACACCAAAGAAAGAAAAGAAAGAACGCAAGCTTCTTGACCAGGGTACCCACCAGCCACAGGCACAGTAAAACAAGTGTTTAAATTATATGTATACTAAATAACACATTAACATTGGCCTGTGGGGCTGTTATCAACATAGCCTGTGGTGCTGTTATCAACATAGCTTGTATTGCTGTATCAACAGAATTGATTGTACCGTATTAACATGGCCTGTGTAGCTGTTATCAATATATCATGTGGTGCTGTTATCTACATAGCCTGTATTGCTGTATCAACATGGCCTGTGTAGCTGTTATCAATATATCATGTGGTGCTGTTGACGGGCGCTGTGGCGTGGTGGTAAGACGTCGGCCTCCAAAGCGGAAGGTCGAGGGTTCGAATCCCGGCCGCGGCCGCCTGGTGGGTTAAGTGTGGAGATTTTTCCGATCTCCCAGGTCAACTTATGTGCAGACCTGCTAGTGGCTTATCCCCCTTCGTGTGTACACGCAAGCACAAGACCAAGTGCGCACGAAAAAGATCCTGTAATCCATGTCAGAGTTCGGTGGGTTATAGAAACACGAAAATACCCAGCATGCTTCCTCCGAAAGCGGCGTATGGCTGCCTAAATGGCGGGGTAAAAACGGTCATACACGTAAAATTCCACTCGTGCAAAAACACGAGTGTACGTGGGAGTTTCAGCCCACGAACGCAGAAGAAGAAGAATGTGGTGCTGTTATCTACATAGCCTGTATTGCTGTATCAACATGGCCTGTGTAGCTGTTATCAATATATCATGTGGTGCTGTTATCTACATAGCCTGTATTGCTGTATCAACATGGCCTGTGGTGCTGTTATCAACATAACTTATTGTGTTGTTGTTTCAACAGAATTGGCTGTGCTTTATTTATTTGGCCCGTGGTGCTGAGTTATCGATATATAGCCTGTGGTGCTGTATCAACCGAATTGGTTGTGCTGTATTGACATAGCCTGTGGTGCTGTATCAATATAGCCTGTTTTGCTGTTATCAACATAGCTAATGTATTGCTGTATCAACAGAATTGGTTGTGTTGTATTAACATGGCCTGTGGTGCTGTATCAACATAATAGGATGTGCTGTATTAACCCTTTTCTGACTGACACAGCCTTTATCTAGGTATCATGCCTGCCTGAGACTGCCTTTTAGAAACAGCCAAAAAATGGATAACTTCAAATAAAAGCAAATAACTAACCGTTCATCACTTGTGCTGGGCTGTGGTTCATTCGAGTCATCCATCGTAACTCTAACACCATGCACTAATTCTTCCGAATCGTCTATTTCTGCTTCTTCAATATCATCGTCGTCTTCAATGTCACTATCAGAGTCAAGTTGGAGCTCTCTCACAACCTCTTGTAAAGAAAATTTTCGATTTCGATTCATTTTTGGCAGATAATGCTCCAAATTAAACGTGATCGGGAAAACACAGGAAGTGGTCAAGGGAAGTAACCACTGAAACACTTTTATGCACTGAAAACATGGACTGAGAAGTGGATTTGTACGGAGTTTTGCTGTTACACTTATATTCGTAGCCCGGCAGTAGAGACTGTTTAGCTGTTACGACTATAGTCGTAGCCCGTCAGAAAAGGGTTAAAGGATCATACTATTCTACAGGCTATTTTAGCTTCAAAATCCTTTCGAATCGTGTTTTAGCGCGATCGAATACTCTCCGACGAATGCAGATCATCACCCCCCGCGGGTTAGGGGGAAGAATTTACCCGATGCTCCCCAGCATGTCGTAAGAGGCGACTAATGGATTCTGTTTCTCCTATTACCCTTGTTAAGTGTTTCTTGTATAGAATATGTTAAGTCTTTTGTACTGGAAACTTGCATTATCCCAGTAAGGTAATATATTGTACTACGTTGCAAGCCCCTGGAGCAAATTTTTAATTAGTGATTTTATGAACAAGAAACAATTGACAAGTGGCTCTATCCCATCTCCCCCCTTTCCCCGTCGCGATATAACCTTCGTGGTTGAAAACGACGTTAAACACCAAATAAAGAAAGAAAGAAATGCAGATTGTCAGGAAACAGTATTCTTAGTCTAACGGTCTTTAACAATGAATGGTTTATTTCGGAATCTTCCAAGGCCGTAGTTGTTTTTGGCAGCAGTTCAGTCTGAACATAGACTTGTCACTCAGCCCCTCATCACTAGTCTCCTCTTGGTAAAGCCCCTCCTGGGCCTGTGAAGAATGTGCAGTGTCAGGCTCCAGGCACTCACTCAACAGCTACACGCAGACAAAAATTATTCTTTTAAGGTGAGCTTCTACCATAAAAATCGTCCAAAATCACGTTTTGTCATTTCCTGTCATACCTATTAGATATTTACCAATTTCTTAGATATTTGGTGTGTAGTAATTTCAAACAGTCTACTTTATTATTCTATCATTTTTTCTAAAAATATTTCAATCTAAATGGGCTAAAGTTACAATTGAAATTTATATGAAATATTTGTTGACGAAAACTGTATGATCAGCGTTTCCCTAATTACAAAGTAAGGAAGCATGCTGTTAGTAAGGAAATCAGTAAACAGGTAGTTAGAAGAACAAATAACATTATGTTGGAAGGAAAAAAGTCATTTAAAAAAAAAAGTGATTTTGATGACTTCCAAAATGAAGGAAATATCCAAAATCTAAAACTTTACTAAAATGCAAGTAATTTACAAAAGCTCCCAACAAAATGCACCTCTGTGTATTGCAAAGTTGTCTTCCAAATTTCAAGCCAATCGGATGGAAACTTTTTGAGATATTTGGGAAACGGTGAGGGCAAATGCCGAAAACTGCGTTTTGAGAAAACGGGCTTTAAAGTTTAGAGAAAACCGGCTTAACAGTTTGATTAAGTTTAATTAAGATGTTTACTGTAACCTATTGGAAATTTAAAATGACTTTTCTTAATTATTTGACTTGTTGTGCATGTTGCATTCATTTTTTCAAGTTTTGCACTCACCAGCAGGTTATTCATGCCCTCCAGCCAGGTAATATTCCTCCCTATCCACCTCCTGATCCGCCGCTATCAGAGCCCGGCGTTGCCTTGCAAACTGCATGGCCGCACAAGCTTGAATTTGACCAGCTACTGTTCTTTTTCTGTCCAAAGTTGTCATACACTGAGTAGTCCAAACACCAGGCTCCATCCCAAGTTCAGAGAAAATGTCCAGTCTGCCCAATTCCCCCTCATTGTAAACAATGGTCGCATCAGCAACAGCAATACAGAGTCTCTTGCTGCCAACGTATGTTGTTTTGGGGCATCTTTCCCATATGTTGTGCAAACTCTCGTTGGTGTTTTGACTTCCACCATGCAGGCACCTTTCTAACAAAGAATCTTGGGTTAGGGTCTCAAACACAGGTCTGATGGCATCACACACAAGTCCGGGAATGCATTCCTATCTGGTTCACCTCGGCCAGTCTTTGAAGGACACCAGTTGCCACAATTGGTGTGGTCCCTCCTTCTATGGTTATAGATTGCCCAAATGTCCTGCTTCATTTTCTGCAGATTTCCAGCATTTTTTCTTATTCCAGCACCAAAATGTCCTTGGATTTTGAGAATAGCTTTCTTTGTCAGCTTATTTTGTCCCTCTATCCCTTTCACTGTTTTGCCGTTGGAAACGAATGTCTCCTTTTTTTAGTTCATTCACTTTGTTTGTGAGGTGTCGTCCCATTCTCTTTTGCACATGTCCACAACATTCAAGTTTAGCTATAGTCACATCATCATAAAGTTGCTCATTCTTGAGAGTGGTGTATGTTTTACTGTCGCCATCACCGAGAAAGTTGACATAGCGAAGATTGTGTTTGGTTTCTGACCTGTGGAATATATTGACAGCTCCCGCTGGTTCCATTGCTCCCGCCAAACCGTTATGATTTTTGTCACACACACCCTTTTTCTTTTCATGTGCTGTCTTCCACCTCGCCAATTCTGCACCCTCTCTCTTCTTCTCACTCTTCTTACACGCGTCACAATGGTTTGACAACACCTCACAGTCCAGAACTTTCGACTGCTTTCCATTGACACTCAACATTGTCACAACACCATTCTTGGACTGAAATCCTCTCCGTTGATAAGTGCCATCACCTGACACAGTAATGTCATTGCCTTCATATGCATGCCTCGCTTCTTCAGCTGCTCTGGATTTACTTTTGTCTGCAACGGTCTCAGTGGCCTTTTTGATCTGGTTTCTATGATTTGCCCAAGTGCTGTTGTTCAATGAACACTGCATGGTCAGCGACGCCCTCCCTTGCATGGCGGAGGCAACCACCCCTCGGTGCTTCACAGAGTTGACCAAGAGGCGGCGGTGCTTGGGGTTCTGGCTTTGGAGGTGGTCATCGATCTCGGTAAAGGTTTGGACCATCACGGTCACCACTGCGTCGAGAAATTGCTCTCAGCCGCTGACGATCACCAATCGTCTCAACGCCAAGTTTCGTCAAATCGGCGTCACTTAGGGTTGACACAAGAGATAAGGATATTTTCTGTCTTTCAAAGTTGGGGTAAATCGACCCCAGTTGGATGCTTGACAACGCAGATCGCAAAATACCACTTTCGTCAGCCATGTTGGTTTTACAGGAAGAGCATTATTTTGTAAGTTGCAATCCCATTGGTTGATGTTATCCAATCAGAGATGTGTTTATACAGAAAAACATGCGCTACCATAACGACAAGTTGACCGAACATAATGACAGGACCACCCAACATAACGACAAAACCCCAAGACAAGACGTGTTTACACAGAAAAAAATGCGTTACCAGAAAGACAAGTTGACCGAACATAATAATAGAAGGGTTAACCAATAGAAGCACTCAACATAATGACAAAACCACCCCACATAATGGCAAGTTGACCCTCCATAATGACAAAACAAGTCGCGTAAGGCGAAAATACAATATTTAGTCAAGTAGCTGCCCTTTTTCAGCAAGACCGTATACTCGTAGCATCGTCAGTCCACCGCTCATGGCAAAGGCAGTGAAATTGACAAGAAGAGCGGGGTAGTAGTTGCGCTAAGAAGGATAGCACGCTTTTCTGTACCTCTCTTTGTTTTAACTTTCTGAGCGTGTTTTTAATCCAAACATATCATATCTATATGTTTTTGGAATCAGGAACCGACAAGGAATAAGATGAAAGTGTTTTTAAATTGATTTCGAAAAAAAAATTTTGATAATAATTTTTATATATTTAATTTTCAGAGCTTGTTTTTAATCCGAATATAACATATTTATATGTTTTTGGAATCAGCAAATGATGGAGAATAAGATAAACGTAAATTTGGATCGTTTTATAAATTTTTATTTTTTTTTACAATTTTCCGATTTTTAATGACCAAAGTCATAAATTAATTTTTAAGCCACCAAGCTGAAATGCAATACCGAACCCCGGGCTTCGTCGAAGATTACTTGACCAAAATTTCAACCAATTTGGTTGAAAAATGAGGGCGTGACAGTGCCGCCTCAACTTTCACGAAAAGCCGGATATGACATCATCAAAGACATTTATCAAAAAAATGAAAAAAACGTTCGGGGATTTCATACCCAGGAACTCTCATGTCAAATTTCATAAAGATCGGTCCAGTAGTTTAGTCTGAATCGCTCTACACACACACACAGACACACACACAGACACACACACAGACACACGCACATACACCATACCCTCGTTTCGATTCCCCCTCGATGTTAAAATATTTAGTCAAAACTTGACTAAATATAACCACCCAATATTATGACATGTTGACCCAACATAATGACAAAACCACCCAACATAATGACATAAGCACCCAACATCATGACAAGTCAAGTCAAGTCAAGTCAAGTCAAGTTTTTTATTGTTCATTACCCAGGGGCATTATAAACAATATTCGCAAATTCAAAAATGCACAAAGTACCAAGTGATCACAAAAAAAAAACCGAAAACAAAAAGAAAAATAGAAGATAAGAAAAGAAAAAATGAAAAAAATATTTGGAAAACAAAAGTACACAAACAGTGAACACAAAATATTATAGTACAGAAAATGCAAACACACACACACACATTGATTCCTGGCAATGGGGGACACAAAACGAAAATACGGTTAACAAATTCTAGCACTATGAAAAATTGCTACTAATTAATTTTATAAATTCCAAGAGTTTCGTCAACAATTTCTTATTTCTTGATACAGTGGTACTCCCCATGTAAGACCTCCCAAAATCTGACAAATTTAGGTCTTAAAAGGGGGGGGTCTTACATGGGGGGTGAGGTCAGGTCAGAAAAAGACAGTGAGAGAGAAAAAATCAGTGACAGAGAGAAAGAGAGAAATACCTTCAGGGTCCGTCGAAGTTGTGGCATAATTACAGTTGTGGTTTGGTGAATTAATTTGATAATCTAATTCAATAAAAAGCAAGAGGTATGTATTTTTTCTATATTTTTTTTACTTTAATTGTATCCTCTACATGTATTTAAAAAAATATTTGGGAGTCAAAAGAGTTTATGTTCATATGGGTGTCAGTATTTGGAAGAGGACTATACACCTGTCACATTTTACACTGGTTTGAAGAAAGATTTCATGGAAGTCTGAGAAGCTTGACACTTTCTCTTCAAGTGGTCTCCCATCGATTGACCACGTTTTCTTGGTCGCTAACGATCGATTGAATCTGAGTTTTTCCTACCTCAAACGACCGCGCGATCGAAATTGCCGTTTCGCCCTTACGGCTCCGTTTCACCACTTCCATCCTCTGTTCCAGAGTCAAAATTTTCCTCTTCTTTCCGCGCGATTGAGCGTTTGAAGTTGAAGGAGAGTTCGAAGCCATGGTCGAAGAAGAAGATCGTTGATGCTCGCGCGTGTGTTTGTTGATTTTTCGAAAGGAAGTGGACAAAGAAAAGGGCATGTTGGGATCGTAAAATTGTGAACGCCGGACATGCGCAATCGAGACCTAAACGCGTCGTCTGTTATATTTCCGGCCGAGTGATTTTTGCGATCTTTTTTCAGAGATTCAAGCAAAACGTTACGATTTTTTGTTAGGTTTTGATTTGAAAATGTCGTTACAAGGTCGCAAATTGTAACAACTAGTCGGTCGCAAATCGGGTTCTGGGGGGAGTCGGCCATGGGGGGTGATTTATATAGCAAAACTAATCCGTCAGCAAGAATGAGGTCTGAGAAGGGAGAGGGTCTCTGATGGGGGGGTCGTTCGTCGGGAGTACCACTCTACAAACCTCCCTCTTCATCATCACCACTCAAAATCCTCTCTCCACCTCCGTCTTCATCATCACCGCCATCGCGCACATTCCTACCTCCACCTCCCTCTTTATCATCACTACGCACAGTTCTCTCCCCACCTCCCTCTTCATCATCACCACGCACAGTCCTGTCTCCACCTCCCTCTTCATCAACAGCGCGCTCAGTCCTACCTTCACCTCCCTCTACATCATCACCTCCCCCGGACTGGGACTTGAGGGAACAGTAGATCTTGCCTTCGAAGGTCCACGCCTTCTCCACCTTCTCCAGTCTCTTGACGTAGCCGAGGAGTCTTGCCCGTAGTGGCGTGACGTCATCGTTGATGAAGACTCTTTTGAAGTTATCTTTTGACTGCAGGCTCTTCTTCTTTGCCATCACTTCATTGCGTTTCCTCCTGGAGACAAATTTCACGAGGATTGGCCGAGGACCTTTATTCCCCTTGCCTACTCTGTGAACTGCAGCGATGTCGTCAGGCTTGACCTCCACACCCGCTTCTTTGAACACGTGTGTCACCTTCCTCTCCACCTCCTCCGCACTCTCACTGTCCGACTGTGACACACCGAACACACGAACACTCTCCCTTCTAGAATACTGCTGAAGTTTATCATTTTCGTAAGTGAGATGACGTACTGCAGCAAACAAGCGCTCTTCTCGCACCGATGGTGCCGTAGACACAGCTGCTGCCACTCTCTCCTCCACTTCCTTCACTACCCCTTTCATGACCTCTCCCACTGCCACCGAAATGGCAGTTGCCAGAGCTGGAATGAGTTTCAATATAGGGTCGTCACTTTGACCCTCGGCTGGCTTGAAAATCGAGAGTGCGTCAGTAACGCGAGAAATAATATTCTCGTGCAACGAAGAAGCGTCAATAGACATGTTAGAAACTGCAGCTTGAGACTCTTGGTTATCTGAACAATCTTGATCACACAAATCAATCGCTTCACTCCTTGCCTTCTTAGGCTCTTTATGTTTGTCCTCTCGCTCCGCCTGTGCCCGCGTGAGCACTGAAATGACGTCGGGAGACATAATAAACGGGAACCTCCCTGGTGACACCGTCCACAAACTGGACACGGTTCCCAATGAGCAGGTCGCATGGAGGATCGTCCATGACGACGGCCACAATGGTCCCCGTGAACAACGGTGTTACGACCTTGATCACCGCCGTGTTCAGGTCGTAAGCGTGAGATGCCTCGGCCATTCTCACCCTGATGCTGTCTCCTGTGTAGGCCATAGCTGGAACTAGACTCGCCCGTACCACTATCATGTCTGCCCCGGTGTCCCGCAGACCTTCGCCCTTCACTCCGTTGACGTAGACGTTGCAGTGGGGCTGGAAATGTTTCCTGGAGCACGGAACGCAGAGTTGTGGAATTGTGCATGAGCTCGTGACGTCCCTGAACTCCTCACTGCCAACAAAATGTACGCCCTTCTGGTCAGCCTGTCGCTTATGGCAGTCCTTCTTCACGTGACCCCGCTTGTTACAGTAGAAACACTGGATGTCAGTTCTGGAACTTGTTCCCTTGTGTCCCTGATCGTCCTTCCCGTCCTTGGGTCCTGAAGAACCTGAATTTCCTGATTTTCCCGGCCGTGAGCCTGAAGATTTGCCGGAGATCGCCTGGGCGTCCTCGTGTACTCTGATCCAGTCGGCTGCCTCCTGAGTAGTCTTAGGCTGGTGCTCCTGCACGAAGGTCACCACCTCAGGTCGCAGGCTGGACATCAGTTGTTCCATGACAATGAGGTCGGCAAGGTCGTCGACGGTCCAGTTCTTCTCGGCCATCTCCACCCAGCGCCGCAGGTAAAGATTTAGACGCGCCACAAACTGATGACTCAGCTCGCCGCTCAGTCTCTTGCTGTTCCGCAGACGTCGTCGGTAGGCTTCAGCAGTCAGGTTGAAGCGCTGGAGTAACGCCTTCTTTAGTGCCTGATAGTCCCTCGCCTCCTCGTCATCCAAAGCGTTGTAGAGTTGCAATGCGCGTCCTTTTAAGCAAGTGCTGAGGCGGCTAGCCCACGTGGCCTCTTCCCACTTCTGGTCAGATGCAATACGCTCAAACCGGCGTAGAAAATCGTCGAGCTCGTCTTTGTCATCGTCGAACGTCGGCAGTCTCGTACGGTCAGCAACAAACGTCGGCGCGCTAGCCTGAGTAAGCGTACCCTTCTCTGCCTGTAGCCTAGCTAGTTCTAGCTGGTGATCGCGTTCGGCCTGTTTGTCCTGTCTGTCACGTTCGGCCTGTCGTTCTCTTTCTTGTCTGTCAAGTTCGTCTTTCTTTTCCTGTCTGTCACGTTCAGCCTGTTCTTTCTCTTTCCGTTCTTGTCGGTCTCGTTCGTCTCTCCTTTCTTGTCTGTCAAGTTCGTCCTTCTTGTCCTGTCTGTCACGTTCGGCTTGTCGTTCCTGTCTGTCATTTTCTTCTTTTCTCGTCTGTCGCTCTATGTCTTCCTTACGCTCTAACTCCTTGCGTTTAACCAAACTACGCGCTCTAACGCGTGCGTCACGCTCTGTCTGTTCCTCGCTACCAGGAGTCTCAAAAGTTATTCTCCTCGTAGGAGATCCCCCTGTAGCCATGGTTCGTTTAGAAAAGCTTTATCACACAAGTAAGTCTAACGCAGCTATAGCTGGAACACGCGGTGATGAAACAATGGATACAAAAATCCAGCAACCAGAAAATGCAGAAGAAAAATCCAAACGGTGTAGAACAAAACGCGTAGCCTACTTTATGGCTGCTTTTTGCGGTAAAACCAAGTGTTTCCCACAGCCGTGGCCTACTTTATCGGCTGCTTTTTGCGGTGAAACAGAGTGTTTCCCACAGCCTTGGTTAGGACAGAAGTCCTCGGACCCTTCCCCCCCAAATTCCAACAAAGTCAAAATATGGAGAAAAATCCAACTAAAACAAGACGGTAGAAATGTAACCTGTTACAGAATGCGAAACAACAATGTAGAGAACACTGAGTAAAACGAATAACAAATCCGCTAACCCCGCTCAGCTCTCTGCAACGGAAAACTCTGAACGTACAACAACAAAGATTCACAAACAAAGGAAAGGGAAGTAATCACAGTTAGCGCATACAATAGCTCACAAATTACAATTTACATTTCCTGCAAGATGTGAATCGCTTAAGGTGTGGTATATGATCAAAACTATACAAAAAAGGGTAGCACCAAGCAGAAAATAAGTCGAGCACTGACGAGATTATCTGCTCTTAGTTATCCTTAATTGGTGGGTCTTTATCAGTTGGAAATTAACTGAGTAAATCCCGGCTTGGCCCCCATGTGTGACGTTTCAATATATCACTTAAGGTGATTATGAAACGGTCAGTTACTACTAACTAACTAACCACACCACGATCCACTCTCGCAGTCATACAATTTAATAGAGACAACAAAAGTATAAGTTTCAGACGCCTGTTTATGTAAAAACTCGCCACCTCCCTCGAGACTTCACTCAAAATATGTTCTTTTACGTTCACAAAACGTAATAAAACCCCGTGGTCACTGACAAAATGCCAGTTAGAATATAGAAAATTATAGTAACACGCTGATCCCGTGTAAAGATAAGAAAATACGACTGTTCTGCTCCAAAAGTGCTAGTTCATGCAGGTGTCACACACCCCACGTCGTCACTACTCGAGTATAATCACAGATAGCATAAAAGACAACGGTGGTCAACGGGGTGCATAAGACATGGTGCACTTAGCTTTCTTTCGCCGCTGGGTGGACGTCCTGTAATTAGTCTTTTAGCCTCCACAACTGCTCCGTCGAATGAAGTGCTGTTTAGCGTGGTGACGAAGCAGGGAACTGTGGAGGCATCAGGCGCCGCACCCAGTCGCTGGTTAGCTGGTTCGCTGGTTAGCTGGTTAGCCGGTTCGCTGGTTAGCCGGTTCGCTGGTTAGCCGGTGTGCTGGTTAGCGTGGTCCCCCAAAAGGCAGCCGAACAGAAGTTAGGAAAACGAAGGCTGCAAACAGAAAGCATCGGTGCACTAAACATGTCAGCTACCCCTCACCCTCCACCTTTAAACATGTCATCTTTACATATCTCATCGAGCATGTGGGCCTGCACAAAAATTAATGGACTTTTCACAACAACAAAACAGCCGTCTTTTCGTCTTTCTCTCCCTATCTGCAAAACCATATACAGGTTAGTATTTTAGCGTCACAGAGAGCAAATTATGCGCTAACCTGGAGAGAACAACAGAGAGTATTTCATTCCACAAACACAGACTCGTCAACAGCGTTAAATAATGATTTATTACCTCAAACAGCCTATGAATGTAGCACTCTCATGGAAGCAAAACCCGCTTCCTCCCTGGAATGGCCTCTGTTCGTCAACAGTGACAACAACATCCAGAAACCCCTTGTCGAATACTTATGCGAAGACCATCGCACGACAAAGGAAAGATTTGACGACTCGTCCTCAGCAAAACATGTGGCAGTGAGAAGGTGATAACTCGCTGAAGTTCCCCTAGAGTGCCGAATATTCTATTCGGTGAAATCCATCATACTCTAGAAACTGTGTATTCGATCCTTCTTCTTCTGCCGCTGAGTGTCAAGTGCGCCGTCCTTGTGTCTCTCACAGACCACCTTGACAATAACACGTGACTGACCTTGTCACATATCAAGTTCAGCTATCCACAATTCTGCCTCGCCAAGCAAAATTATCCCCGAAAAAACCGTGCGGCACAAACCATCCGTGGTCGCGCTGTCAGCAAAACTCTGCTGCATAGCCCCGACTCACGCACAGGCGCTTTCAGTCGCAACTGACCAAGAGAAGGCACCCTACTGAGTGACACTTTCTTGGTCTATGTCACTAGATCGTGACAATGATGATGATGATGATAACGACAGCGATGACGTGGATCAATCAGCAAGCTTCTGAGTATAACGAACAACGCCTTAGTATTCATCTGTGTCTGTATCTTCTGTGGCATCAGGCTCAGCCAAACGGTCAGGGGCTGAGTTCTCACTGGGCAGTTTGTGATAGAAGTTGTGGTGCTGCTTGGGCACAATGCCGAGACGACAAAGGTCCAGGAGATCCATCCGCCTTCTTTGTTGACGACACTGGCTGGCGCCTGCCATAGCGGGCAGACAGATGTTCTGGTGGTGCTGGCTGCCGCCCACGCCGTCCAGTAGATCTCCTTGTCTTCAGCAGGTTGAATGGATCCCATGGTCGATACTTGAAAAACAAGGTGTCAGTTTCTCCTTTGACATAACGGATCCACTTTATCTTTGTCCACAATATGCGAGTACCGGAACTATCTGTTTTTGTATTTATCATAGACGAGGAAGCCAGCATTTTAAAGTCTTGTATGTCTGAATGCTTGATAGGGACCACTGTGTATGGCGCTGATGGTCTTGCCATTTGAAACACAGTGTTCCACTGGTCAGAAATGTGAATAGTGACGTTCTTTTTTGCTCTCTCAATGCAGGCATGCATTGAATCACACTCCATGTGAGTGTGCCCAGACTCTAGAAATTTCTGGTCTATTGTGTACACAGATCTCCTTGCGGCCAAACAACCATCATAGTGTTAACCTCCTCTGGAGATCCGCAGACTTCGGCTTTCCATGAACTATTACCTTAAGCTAAAGGCTAACCCCGAAAACCCTGCTCATGAATGTGTTATTAATCCCATTCTGAAGGACAAATTTTTAGCCAAACCTACTGAAATACCAACTTTCGGCATACGTATGCTTTTTGAATGTGAAAGGGCCGTTATAGATATTGATTCTGTCTGTGACGATCCTTTGACAACAAACACTCCACCCTGACTGATTTGTCTTAATTATACCTCAAGAAATGCAGCAAAGATGAGGTAATTTGCAGCAACTTCAGACAAAAAAGTTGTTCAATTTGCCGCAGCATTTGCAGCAGCAACAGACGAAGAAGTTGTTGAATTTGCAGCAGCAACAGACAAAGAAGTTGTTGAATTTGCTGCAGCAACAGACAAAGAATTGAGTTTAAGCTGTTTGTGCCTTCAGTTTGCGCAAAGAAAAAGTAAGCAAACACATGCTCAAACTTTTACTGAAAAGTACTGTGACCCAAGAAAAGGGAGGGGCACTTTTAAGCCAAACGAGGGGTCCTGATTTGGCCTAAACCATCCGCTGGACCCTAAAAGCAACAGTTAACTAACTAACTAACTAAGCCAAACAAAATGAACTGTCAACGTTCATATTATCTTCATGAACAGACACTCTAGTCTCGTACGAGTTACCCCCTGGGTTTCTTGAGACGATTAACAACCAACAAACCAACACTCTTGTCTACATTTTTTAGTGTTTAAGAGAGGTACAGGTTGTTTTTAATGTGATGTGAAGTAATTATGTGAAAAGACATATGAGCCTTTTAGAACCTTTTTCATTTGTACTGTGATAGACCGAGACCAGGAACTGTCAACTGAGATAGGAAACAAGCTTGCATCGTCCCGGGTAGCCACATAGGCTGTAGGGACGTTAAAGAACAATAATCAATCAACTTTCCAGCTGCACTGGAGGGGATTAGTGTGCATTGTTGTAGTTCCTTAACCTTTAAAACTGACAAACAGCCATTGGCATCGAGAGGTACACTGTCTGCCCATAGGCCCATAGTTTCCCGATGGTTATTTATTCTTCATCACTCCCAATAAACAAACACATGTAACAAGAACATTGAACACAAATAAACTGTGTCTGCACGGCTAATAAAAAATAAAAAGGGAACAAGCATTAGCGACCGTTTTTGTTTGAACAATGTCATGTCTAGCACATACTTGGCGAGTACTTAAAAAGACGTAATCATCTTAGGCTCACCATGCATGCATATTTCCAAAAAAAAGAAATGATGAAAAAAATCAACGAGCCATTTTTATGTCACACATACACATCTTTTCCTGTTTCTCTGATTCTCATTTTGACAAAAGTGTGTGTTAGGGGGGGGGGGGCACACTTTCACACACATAAAGAGCTCCAATTTTACCTTTGTATATTCATAAATGATACAAAAAGATACAAAACATGTGACTATTGTACTGACAAGCTGTTCATTCACCGTAAGGCTGACTGGGGTTCCCCCTTAGCAGAGTGACGAATCCTGGCTGATAAATTTCCTTTCATTTTCCATGAATGAAGAATACCAGCTGGGTTCTTTTATTCATGGACCTGCTCCTGTAGTTTGTAGTTTGTTTTGCTATTGCTGGTCCTACAATGTGAAGAAGATCATCAACATGGTCTCCACTCATACGAAGAAACTTGTGCAGATATTACGACGGGTACTTCAAAATCAAAATTATTATTGAAAAGAATTGCTACTCCCCTTGACTGTGACGTGTGTGAGGCGAAACAACATTCAAAATGTTGAAATACCTCACGTCTCTTCTGGTAGTAGTACCGGCACGGTTGGCCTAGTGGTAAGGCATCCGCCTCGTGATCGGGAGGTCGTGGGTTCGAACCCCGGCCGGGTCATACCTAAGACTTTAAAATTGGCAATCTAGTGGCTGCTCCGCCTGGCGTCTGGCATTATGGGGTTAGTGCTAGGACTGGTTGGTCCGGTGTCAGAATAATGTGACTGGGTGAGACATGAAGCCTGTGCTGCGACTTCTGTCTTGTGTGTGGCGCACGTTAAATGTCAAAGCAGCACCGCCCTGATATGGCCCTTCGTGGTCGGCTGGGCGTTAAGCAAACAAACAAACAAACAAACAAATCTTCTGGTAGTTACCTAGGCCCTGGACATTTACTGATGTTATGGTATTGAGCTGACATGTTGTTCGTTCAGTATTCATAGACTTTGAATGCTTTTTTGTTTCTTTTGAGAATAAGTTCTGAAGTTTGCCTGTTTTTCTTAAATGGGGACACACAGTGACAACACGATGACAAACTAAATACAACACACGCATCGGGCCGATTTTGCCCTTAAAAAAACCAAAACAACGAATGGACAAAGACTTAACACAACACGCATAAAAGACCTACTTTGGTCTTTTTAACAAGTACAAACTTAGTTCCGGCTACAATCTGCCCGTTCCGATCCGCAAATACAAAGTAAACTATTCATGATTATCACAAAGCACACATTGAAATGATATATTGGAGTGGTCTCTCTTTACCATAACAAACAATGGCAGTGTCTTTTCCACCAATCAGCTTGAAGTTCAACTAAGGTCAATTCAGCTTCTGCCAATCAGGCATAAGGTCAGATAATGTTTTGCATAAGGTCAAAGTCATTCACAAGTTCAATGTCACTTTCTCATATCTTCACCGACCACACTCTACCGTTGCAAACGAACGAATGTAATTTTTAA
This sequence comes from Littorina saxatilis, assembly GCF_037325665.1. Taxonomy (NCBI): domain Eukaryota; kingdom Metazoa; phylum Mollusca; class Gastropoda; order Littorinimorpha; family Littorinidae; genus Littorina; species Littorina saxatilis. The sequence goes on along the minus strand of NC_090253.1, from coordinate 60,385,305 downwards.
AACAAAGCAAATAAACACAACATCAATTCCCGTTTCACTCACTGCAATCAAAACAAACCGCACACTAGCCCCATCACACGCGACACAGAGGCAGAGCGACATCAACCCGTGAGTCTGTCAGCCCTGAATCCACAGGCACAGGTTCAACATTCGCGGATTCAGCGAGTGGATCCCATCAGGACAAATCTAATTAACCTTCTTCCAAGCCTCTGACGACGCCTTTCTTGTCTGTAGAATAATGTTCATTCCCTTTTCGATGACTCGGGCCTGCATCTTCTCTTCCCTCATCTTTCTGCACTGTTTAAGTAGCTCAGTTCGCCTTGACCGCAGAGCAACAGGGAGATCTGTGACGACAGAAAAGGCCGTACCTTTCAGCTTTTTCCTGGCAGCAAATACACATGCCTCTCTGTGCTTCCACTGCGTAAAGCGGCATATGATGAGTCGCTTGTCTGTTTTCGAATCAAGTGAGTGTACGTTTGCCAGTTGAGGATCCGTTGTGATTTGTAATGTCTCTTTAATAAAGTTTTTCACCGCTGTTTCCTCTTCCCACTGTTTAGATTTGAGTCCCTGGAATATCAGGTTGTATTTCCGGCTGTGGAACTCCAGGGCTGTCATTCTAGCATCTAGCATGTCAAATTTCTCTTTGTTATCAGCCTCCTGAAATTCCACATTTGTTTCCAGTTGTCTTGTCTTTTCTTTAAGTCTTCAATTTCAGTTTTAATTTCTGTCAGCTGCTTTGTGACCCGGTCCGACAATGAAGTGATGTCACCCCTTACCTCTCGTGCCGATCTTTCGATTGCATCAAGGATTTCATTATTATCTTGCGTTGGGGTCTCCTCTCGGTTGGGAACAGCATCTCTCATCATCTGATCGACTTGTTGGTTACGAGTGCCTGACCTTTTCGAAGATTGCGATGGATGTGGCATGTTTGTGATTAAAATCGATTGGGATCTGAAACCGTGGGCCTCCTTACTCCTCAGCCGCCATAACCGGAAGTCTTCATTTTGCACCCTTTTACATCATTGGTGAACCGCCCTGATATGGCCCTTCGTGGTCGGCTGGGCGTTAAGCAAACAAACAAACAAAAAAATCATTGGTGAAAAATGCGTACAGACCTCTTTGGCGCTTCTTGCCTTCGACTATGTCCCATCGGAATTTGGTTGAGGGGGACAAATATGTCCCATTGCCTTTTTTTCCCAGGTTAAACCTTGAATAGGAATACTTTGGCAACTGAAATTTCAAACCTGAAACTATTGACTTAAAATGGACAAGTAATTATAACTTACTGATTATGGCATCCACTTTGTCAGCATCTAGTGCTGCTCTGGTGGATGACCCCCGTGCACAGCTCACAGAGAGCTCGTGTTCTGAAAATAAGTAGCAGCATAACAGCCGTGTCATCACCGAAAATGACCATTTGCCCCTAATCACGCAGAGGTTCAGATTGCGGGCAGGGATTGTGATGCTGCTCCCCTCCACCAGAGGCACGGACGCTTCAGGAATCACCTGTTGAAAAAAAAGTGGAGGTTGCAGGGCAGAGGCGGTTGAGGCTGAATTGCCCCGAGACGAAGTAGGTTGCTGGGCAGCAGTAGCGGTGTTGTCCTGGGATGCTGGTTGCCGGGCAGCAGGGGCTGAATTGCCCCGAGACGGAGTAGGTTGCTGGGCAGCAGTAGTGGTGTGCAGGTCCTGGGATGCTGGTTGCCGGGCAGCAGGGGCCTCTGGGAATATGGGGGGTGGACGGGCAGCAGGGGCTGAATATCCCCGAGACAGAGTAAGTTGCTGGGCAGCAGTAGCTGTGTGGTCCTGGGATGCTGGTTGCCGGACAGCAGGGGCCTCTGGGAATAGGGGGGGTGGACGGGCAGCAGGGGCTAATACAGAGGGTGGGGAGGGGGGGGGTGAATTGTCACTGTGGTGGTGACGGCCGAGGTGCTTGATTTCGGTAGTTTATTCATTATCCTGGCAGCCAGACACTGCGCTGCCTTTGGCCCCACAGCTGGGGACATTGCCTCTCCCTTTTCTGAAAAAAGAGCAATTTGTGTCATTATTGCATTGCACAACTTTGTTACATTTTCCATATGTTTAAATCAACATATTCAGGGGGTGTCCAGAACGTATACATGTGTGTATGTGTTTTCAAAAATCATGTTGTTGTTTCATAGTGGCACTGAGTTTCTTGTGCAAAGTTTAAACGGATGTGTTTTGTAATTTTTTTAGTCGTGCTGTACAGTTTGACGCCAGTTTACAAGTAGTCGCAGTGACCCCAAAATGTGACAGGGGTATCTCAAACTAGATTCATGTTGGCTATCAACTACAACTACCCTTGAAGTTTTCATAGTTACAAAGCTTAAGATTCAATAACATCTGAGATAACTTCAACGTTAAGTTTTATGAAACAAACATGACTGGCCCCCTGTGACCCCAAAATTTGACAAGGGTCAATCAAACTTAGGTCAAGTCTGGAGATTATCAAACACTAGAAGTATACAAGGTTTCAAACCTGTAGCTTCAAAAACATCTGATATAGCTTCAACGCACAAGTTTTAATCCAATGAAACGAACATGACCCCGCTGTGACCCCAAAATTTGAAGAGGGTCAACCAAACCGAGGTCAGTTTGTAAGATCTTTCTTTATTTGGTGTTTTATGTCGTTGTCAACCACGAAGGTTATATCGCGACAGGGGAAGGGGGGAGATGGGATAGAGCCACTTGTCAATTGTTTCTTGTTCACAAAAGCACAAATCAAACATTTGCTCCAGGGGCTTGCAACGTAGTACAATATATTACCTTACTGGGAGAATGCAAGTTTCCAGTACAAAGGACTTTGTAAGATCATCGAACCCTAAATTTTTCAGAGGTCTAGCTTGAAAAACAACCAAGCTAACCTCAAATGTTAATTTTTTTGGCCGGATATATGGATTGACACATGTATATGAATTCTTAGACTCGCCAATTACTCAGGTGAGTCAATAAGAGACGATTTGGAAAGAACAACAACATGATTTTTGAAAACACATACAAACATACGTTCTGGACACCCCCTGAATATGTGCAGAGAAAAGTCTGTGAGTGAACATCATACAGCACTAATGAACAAATTGAGAAGGAAAAAACCCCATGCAGGTGGAAGGTAGAAGACATAAATCAACACTTCCTCATCAGTCCTTGCACACAACACACACAAAATGTACATCTTCTGCCGAGACCTCAGCTCTCGTCATCTCCACCCCAGCACAGTCAAAGTGGCACCAGGAGTGACATTTCTCACTCTGCACCCAGTCTGCCAAATCCGGTTTTGAGCAAAATGGCATGCCGCACATGTTTTTTTCTCGAGGACGTCCATGTTGCAGAAGCCTCTGATGACTGTATTTTCTGAACATCTGGCAGTGACATTGTCGCATCACAGCCACTGGAATGTTTGCCAGCAGCGACTCAGCATTCTGCACACAAGTAAGCAACAATCATAGCAAAATAACTCATTGAGGTCTGGATATATTAAAAACAACAACGACAACAACAACAACAACAACAGATCAAGTGGACACTTACATAATTAACTGAGAAATACTGAGAATTCAGAGCGCAAAATGATATTTCTTTATCATATTATATATATGCTGTTGTAACTATAGTGCTTTCCACTGGAATTAAGAGAGGGTACAAGTTCTACAACTGACAGATGACACTTGTTAAGTGTTACGATTAATCTGCATGAACAGTACAAAATGAATTAATTAAGTCTAAGCAAGACCAATGTTGTAGGAATCAAAGACAAAGGAACAAGGAAGTTTGGGGGCAAATATTGAAACTAGTTATATAAATATATATTAATGAACCTAATTAGCTTTTGTCGGAAGTAACTGAATAAATTTTAAGCCATGAGTTGTCATTGTTCAGATTAATTTTAACCAAGGGGATTAGTGTAAAGTTATATCCCGCAGTGGGGCACTGCGGTTATGAAATTAAAGGCCCCTCCTGTTTTTGGAACCGCAGGAGCTTTCTAGTTTGCTGTTAGGTAGATTTTTGGTTCCTCTTTCCTGTCATGCTCTCTTTTTCTTCATGAATTCTTTTCTTTTTTCTGCCTTCTTGCTCATTCACCTGTATTTTTTCCAAAAATCTCTTCTCTTGCCGCTTGTCTCGCGATTCATGTATAGTTTAATCTGTTAGTGTTCTGATGTAAGTCCAGCAGTAGATAGGTTAAGCCTATTTTAACATACTGGAAACTGGTAATCTTCCAGTAGGTATTAATTTAGTTTTACTAAAGCCTGCTGGGACACAAGTAATGGGTTAGTGCATTTGTAAACAGGAATCGCTTGACAAGTGGCCCCCTTCATCCCCCCCTTCCTCGTCCTGATATGGCTCTGCGTAGTCGGCTGGACGTTAAGCAACAAATAAACAAACAAACAAACAAACAAGTGTAAAGTTATGAACAACAAAAGGTAATAACTTATTTTTCGGCCTGTGTTTAAGGTTTTAACTTGATTTCTGACTGGTTGTTGACATGGAAACCAAAATGTTTGACATGGATATGTTTTTGTTGCATGTCTGTGTTATTATAACTAGAGTATTACAGAAAAAAGTACAGAGAATGATACGAATCATTTAAACTTTAAAGGACTGAAAATGCATGACTCTAAATCTAATGGCAGGCACACAGCTCGTATTACATGGACGATTGTTTAGGAAACCTGTTACACATTGAATTATCATTGATCACACATGGTTGCATAGAACTTTGAAACTGAGTTTTATTCACTGGATGGACCATAGAACATGTCATCTGATACTATCAGTCTCAATGTCAACAGAAATTTGGCTGACAGTGACACTGACAGCCATGGAATCAAGAACAGTTGAGATAACCATAACTCATTAACTGTACAAAAATAAACATGCGAAAAAATAAATAAAACAACATAGCGAAATACTTTCAGTCACGTTTCATAACTACGAACTTACCTCTTGTTTGCTGGGTATGCAGAGAACGTCGTTTAAGTCCAATCCTGGAAAGTTCACGAGCTGAAACTTCTTTTCACGCACCCACCACTTGAACTTCGAAGACTTCCCATCTTCAATGTGGTCCGTACGTTTTGTTTTTAGAAACAGCACAATATTGTCATATTTCTTCTGCGTGAGCACGGTTGTATTTTCTGCGTAAGTTCCACGACAAAACTGTCCACCTCTTCCCTGTGGTCACCCATCATGGTCAAGGGCGAGAGGCAGACTGGCGATCAGACTGGCATCGCCAGTCGAAAGGAGGGCCATTTCTAGAATGAGTCGGTGCGTTTCCGGAAATGACGCGCTTTGTTGGAAATCTACTGAGGCGTGACGAAGTCCCGCGAGATTCCAACTCTGCCCCGGATTCTTACTATGCGCCCAACAGATGTGGCAGACACTGAACTGCCGGCAGGGGCAGAACTGCTGGTTGAGTTGGCAGGCACTGAACTGCGGGCAGGGGCGGAACTGCTGGTTGAGTTGGCAGACACTGAACTGCGGGCAGGGGCGGAACTGCTGGTTGAGTTGGCAGACACTGAACTGCGGGCAGGGGCGGAACTGCTGGTTGAGTTGGCAGACACTGAACTGCGGTCAGGGGCAGAACTGCTGGTGGAGTTTGCAGACACTGAACTGAGGGCAGGGGCAGAACTGCTGGTTGAGGTGGCAGACACTGAACTGCGGGCAGGGGCGGAACTGCTGGTGGAGTTTGCAGACACTGAACTGAGGGCAGGGGCAGAACTGCTGGTTGAGTTGGCAGACACTGAACTGCGGGCAGGGGCAGAACTGCTGGTTGAGTTGGCAGACACTGAACTGCGGGCAGGGGCAGAACTGCTGGTTGAGTTGGCAGACACTGAACTGCGGGCAGGGGCAGAACTGCTGGTTGAGTTGGCAGACACTGAACTGCGGGCAGGGGCAGAACTGCTGGTTGAGTTGGCAGACACTGAACTGCGGGCAGGGGCAGAACTGCTGGTTGAGTTGGCAGACACTGAACTGCGGGCAGGGGCAGAACTGCTGGTTGAGTTGGCAGACACTGAACTGCAGGCAGGGGCAGAACGGCTGGTTGAGTTGGCAGACACTGAACTGCGGGCAGGGGCGGAACTGCTGGTGGAGTTGGCAGACACTGAACTGCGGGCAGGGGCAGAACGGCTGGTTGAGTTGGCAGACACTGAACTGCGGGCAGTGGCAGAACTGCTGGTTGAGTTGGCAGACACTGAACTGCGGGCAGGGGCAGAACGGCTGGTTGAGTTGGCAGACACTGAACTGCAGGCAGGGGCGGAACTGCTGGTTGATGTGGCAGACACTGAACTGCGGGCAGGGGCAGAACTGCTTGTTGAGTTGGCAGACACTGAACTGCGGGCAGGGGCGGAACTGCTGGTTGATGTGGCAGACACTGAACTGCGGGCAGGGGCAGAACTGCTTGATGAGTTGGCAGGCACTGAACTGCGGGCAGGGGCGGAACTGTTGGTTGAGTTGGCAGACACTGAACTGCGGGCAGGGGCGGAACTGCTGGTTGAGTTGGCAGACACTGAACTGCGGGCAGGGGCGGAACTGCTGGTTGAGTTGGCAGACACTGAACTGCGGGCAGGGGCGGAACTGCTGGTTGAGTTGGCAGACACTGAACTGCGGGCAGGGGCAGAACTGCTGGTTGAGGTGCCAGACACTGAACTGCGGGCAGGAGCGGAACTGCTGGTTGAGTTGGCAGACACTGAACTGCGGTCAGGGGCAGAACTGCTGGTTGAGGTGGCAGGAGGTGTGTTCTTTGCAGAAGATGTCAGGTTAGATAGACAATTGACCTGCCTCCCTGACTTTTTCTTCAACTGCTCCACTGCTGCATCCCATATCTGTGTCTGTGTCTCCTTCTTTTTGTCCTTCTTCCATACACTGTGTTGAACGAATGCCCCCTTGCTCCCTTGTACACATGAAATCATGCCTGGTGTCACACTCAGTGTTGTTGCAACGGCCCTGAGAAGATGGACAAGAGGGCTTTTATGAGTCGCATCATCATTGGAAATCTGGCCTCGCGCCCCCTAATTGGCGTAGAGGTGCGTCCCCCGGGTGGTGGATGGGGGAGCCTTCTCTACTAACTTCAGAGAAAAGGTCGCATCACTCTCGATGCCGTGAACCTAATTAGGTTCTTTTTCTTGTTTCTTCTCTATTTCTGCCTCCCCAAAGTCCTTTTACTTTCCTTTTCTCACCCATAAAATTCTTCACTTATTTTCTAAAGTATGGTGAATCCCGAGTTTGTCATGTGTGACCAGGGGATGAATGGCTGACACCTTAATATTCAGTCGTAAGCACATGCGTTTGGTTTTAGTTTGGGTCGACGCCAAATGACAGTTTTAGGCCCTTCCCTTGTCACGGGGGCTCTCACAAGGGTGACCGTGTATTTCCCACCTCATTGAGGCTACGTGTTATGACATCGACTTTTCAAATTTTGACCAAGAAACGAAAAGCTGCAAACGATAGAGACTCTGACAGTGACAACGAAGCTGAAGCTACTGCTACTAAAGCAGGTGTGCAGGGGGCGTGGCCCCGATACCTTGTTGTTCATTTTCAATCTGAAAACCGACAGATTTCTCCATTTGTTTTGGAGAAGTGGTTTCGGGGAGTTCCACAGTTTATTGAGAAAATGAAAAGACAAAGAGACGGTAGCTTCTTGGTGGACTGTCCCACCAAGAAGGTGTCCGATTTGCTTTTGGCAAGACACGACTCTAACTTTGACGTTGGGTCGATGTGTTTTGCAATCTCAGTAACCCGCCACTCATCCTTGAACACCTCTCGGGGTGTGGTACGTTCGTACCATTTCAAAGGAATGAGTTGTGCGGAGCTGAAAGAAGGCTTGGCGTCGCAGGGCGTCATCGACGTTCATCGTGTCACAAGAACGGACAGAGAGGGAAGGAAGGTGGAGACAAACACATTGTTCCTCACCTTTTGCACACCAATTCCACCAAAGAGGATCATTGTTTTTTTTTAAGTTGTTCCAGTAACAATGTATGTTCCCTCGCCCTTGAGGTGCTTCCGATGCCAACGTTTTGGGCACGGTAGTAAACACTGCAAGGGCAGGGAAATGTGCAGAGACTGTGCTGCGGAAAAGCATGACGGTGAGTGTAGAGGTCCCAAACAGTGTCACAACTGCAAGGGAGACCACTCCTCATCGTCAAAAGACTGTCCTCAGTTCAAGGTGGAAGAGTCGATCCAGAAGGTTCGCACAGCGGAAAGGTGTTCTTTTGCGGAAGCCAAACAGAAAGTCACATCACAGATGGCGCAGCCCTCGGTATCATATTCCAGGGTTGCTAGTACTTCTTCTGTGCCACCGACTGTCCCTCCGTCCCTTGACGGCTTTCTAAACAAGTTCAGTTCCGTTCTTGATCGTCTGATCAAAAAGATTGATCGATTGGAAGCTGTTGTCGAAAAGCTGTCGAGTCAGTCTGGATGTCCAGTTGATGTCCATAATGTTGAGAGGGCGGCTGCGGCTGCTGAGATTGCTGGATCCCAGACGTCAGTTCCATCTGAAGTCTGTAAAGAGCAGGACACTGATATTGTTTCAAACAAATGTGACACGCAGTCAGCCACGGAAAAGGCAGCCAAAGCCAAATCAAAATGGAGGAATAAATCATCCTCCAATTGTTCCGCCGGGTCTTCGGGGGCTGGACGGTCGGGTTCGATCGGAAGATTGAACCCTTCCACCCAGTCACCAAGACCAAACTCCCAGGGTAGATCGTCCAGATCACCCACAAAGACCAGGGTCAAACCTGGCGCTTCTGCCAGACAAAAGAAGGGAGATAAATCACTCACTCTTTTGGCAAACCGATACTCCCCCTTGTCCGACGGGGGGGAGGAGTCGGAATTGGAAGAAGTAAACTGATTCTACCCTGCGTCGGAGGGGAATAGAGGATCGGACATGGAATAATGTTTTAATTGTTTTTAAAGAACTAGTACTTTTTAATGGCTACAATATTACAATGGAATGTCAGAGCTTTTAATGCCAATCAGGAGGAACTCCATCTCCTCTTGAAGCATAACACCATTGCAGTCTGTTTACAGGAAACACTTATTGGCCCAAACAAAACTATGTCCTTACCTGGGTATATTTGCTTATTACGGTCTTTGGGCCGAGGTAATGCACTTTGTATCCGTTCTGATTTTCTTTATAATCAGGTCCAATTGGACACGAACCTTGAGGCAATAGCGGCTCGCATTTCTTGTAATAGAACTATAACTGTTTGTTCCTTGTATCTGTCGCCATCTACTACGGTCACAAAAAATGACCTAGAAAACTTAATACATCAATTACCAACCCCGTTCCTTTTGGTAGGGGATTTTAACGGCCATTCCCGACGTTGGGGGAATGAATCTTCCAACATTCAAGGAAAGATTATGTCATCGATAACTTGGATTTGTGTCTTTTAAATTCCGGAGAGGGTACTTTTTGAGTCACTTGAGAAAAAGTGACTCTATGTAATCGGTCAGTGTTAGTCTGTCCGGCCGGCCGGCCGTCCGTAGACACCACCTTAACGTTGGACTTTTCTCGGAAACTATCAAAGCGATCGGGCTCATATTTTGTTTAGTCGTGACCTCCAATGACCTCTACACTTTAACGATGGTTTCGTTGACCTTTGACCTTTTTCAAGGTCACAGGTCAGCGTCAAAGGAAAAATTAGACATTTTATATCTTTGACAAAGTTCATCGGATGTGATTGAAACTTTGTAAGATTATTCTTTACATCAAAGTATTTACATCTGTAGCCTTTTACGAACGTTATCAGAAAAACAAGGGAGATAACTAGCCTTTTCTGTTCGGCAACACACAACTTAACGTTGGGCTTTTCTCGGAAACTATAAAAGTGACCGGGCTCAAATTTTATGTGAACGTGACTCATTGTGTTGTGAATAGCAATTTCTTCCTGTCCATCTGATGCCTCATATAATATTCAGAACTGCGAAAGTGACTCGATCGAGCGTTTGCTCTTCTTGTTTTAACTCAATCTGGAGAAGAATCTCATTTGGACTTAACTATCTGCCACCCACACTACACGGACACACTACACACCGCGGCTGGCGGTTTGTCGATTTCGAAACTACCCCCACCCCATCTCGCGACATATACCTTGCTTACCATTCCATAAAAACTGAAAAAACAATCGGTCCCCCAGGACAATTTGTCGGCCGCCTGACGCTGTCGATATTCGTCATCGAAGATGAGCACAGACTGCCAGGTGAAACGGCAGCCTAACTCCCCCACCATCTCTGTGTAGCGTAGATAGGCCGCTACATCAAAGTCTTTATCACGGGACAGGAGTGTGGCCTTGATTCTGGCATTTGCCACAATCCAGGCGGAGGGTGACACCCGATCTAACTTCGGCTTTGTATTGGGTAATTTGATTGTCACCCCTCCGCCAAGAGACACCTCCTCCTCCACAGCCAACGAGGATGAAACGAAGTCGATAATCTTTAATCCGTTTGGTCTTGCCGGGGTCACTGGCGAACCGTCCATGTTGAGTCGCCCCAGCAATTCCGCCAAACCACTGGCACCTCTGGCGGTGTCTTTGCTCATGGGGCCTCCCCCATCTTTTGCTTGCAGGGTTTTAATCCCTGCCCGAAGCAGGGCAAGATGCCCCCTTTTTATGTTGGCACTCAGAGTCCAAATCCTCTGGCTCGACACATTTGAGGGCCGCCAACGAATCAAACCCCTCTTTGACGAGGACGCTGATCACCGCTGAAGGAAGGTTTGACTCCTCACACCTTTGTTCTATTTCGGACATGATCACAAATAATGTTCACTTGCTGACGGGCGCACTTCAATGCTGCTGCTGCTGCTTTGCCGCTAATGCAAGAGCGTGTATCCTCTGGCACTCACTTGCCAGAACGTTTGGCGCCAAACCTCCACTACAACACCCTCCCTCCTTACTTCTAGGTCCCGCCCACATCCGCTATCTCCATTCCTTCCCCCTTTTCTCTCCATCCTTGTCCAGTCCTAAATACCATCGCCTCACCTTCAGTTTAAAAACAATTTATCGTTCCTCCAAACTGACACTTTGCGTGAGTTTGGTTCTTTCTTTACTTTCTTTATTTGGTGTTTACCGTCGTTTTCAACCACGAAGGTTATATCGCGACGAGGGAAAGGGGGAGATGGGATAGAGCCACTTGTTAAGTGTTTCTTGTTCACAAAAGCACTAATCAAAAAATTGCTCCAGGGGCTTGCAACGTAGTACAATATATGACCTTACTGGGAGAATGCAAGTTTCCAGTACAAAGGACTAAACATTTCTTACATACTGCTTGACTAAAATCTTTACAAACATTGACTATATTCTATACAAGAACCACTTAACAAGGGTTAAAGGAGAAACAGAATCCGTTAGTCGCCTCATACAACATGCGGGGTGCAGAGAAATAAGGATGTGGAAAAGAAGACTTTTGGTAAGTGAAATAAAGGTGATGGATCCAGTCAGGTAGAAATAAGACAACAAGAAAAGAATTGGAAAACTGCAGGGAATAGTTGGGAGAGTTTTCTTGGAAGGAAATATAGGTGAAAGGACTGGTAAGGCAGAAATAAGACAAAAGAAGAGAAGAAACAGAACCGTTAGTCGCCTCTTACGACATGCTGGGTAGCATCGGGTAAATTCTTTCTAGTCCCAACCAATATGGGACTCCCCCTAACCCGCGGGGGGTGTGAGTTTGGTTCTTTATTCTCAGTCAATATACATGCGCCATTCTTTCACAGGGTACATACCTTTACTCCTTTGCACCTGGGGATCCAAGTTGTTTTATCACAGCCTTCGTTTTGCGTTTTTGTTGCAGCTGAGTGCATTTACAGTTCAAAAATCCTCATGTCTTGCACCTTCTCGTCTGTGTACAGAATGATGCATGGAGGTTTGGCATTGGTCTGGATAACTTCCTGAACGAAGGGGCTGTCTGGCATCTCCGAGATCAGCTGAAGGAGGTCGTCGGCTGGGTTTTTCCGATTCATCACTGTTGTTGGGCGGTTTTCTCTGTTGTCAGTGTATTTTCTGTTTCGAACCTGCTTAAAATCACGTGGGGCCTCGAAGGAGTCGTCCAATGTCAAAGTTTCATACACAGTTCTTGGGGGCAGTGTCTTGGCCATGTCCTTGATCTTTTCCATCACTTCGGGTCTTGTCCTGACGTATTCACAGCCAGTTGATTTTGAATTCCCGTGAACCGACGTCTTTTCTGTGGGGTAGGTTCCGACGTATTCCACACACACGCAGTTTCGGGCTTCAGCAGACGACGGAACAGACACAAACCATGAGATGCGCCTTTTGTAGTTAGGCTCACGCTTGAGAGAGGCGTAGTATCTTGTCATCGTATACAACTCACTCTCCAGAGGCTGTGGCTCAACGATCGTCTTCACACCTGTCACGAACACTCCGGCAGACTTAGACATGTAGGTAAACTTCCCGTCGCCGTCATCTCGGAAATAACAGGTCTTGCTTGAAGACTTCGTCCCACCATATGCCCCACAGTCGTCGTGATGAACAGGTTTTTTTCCTCTCTTGCGCTTGTCCACGAGGCTACTGCCGTCGATAATGAAGTAGACGTTGTCTTTCCGTCCATCTGGAATCTTGTTTCCTATGGGCTCGCCCGTCAGGAGAATATCAATCAGGTCGTCGGTATCCACGAAGCGGCCGTGATTTGGGTGCGCACCGTCCAATGGTCTAAAGCCCTCGGAAGCAGACGGTACCGTCTCGCTGATCACAGCGCCCTGTGGAGAATCCTGGATGGAAGGGTGTCCTGTCTCGGTGTTGGAAGGGCTCCTCGGAGAATCCTGGATGGAAGGGTGTCCTGTCTCGGTGTTGGAAGGGCTCCTCGGAGAATCCTGGATGGAAGGGTGTCCTGTCCTGAAAATAGTTGCCGACAGATCGCCACCGGCTTCGTGTTGTAAAATTATAACTAATGCTGGTCCTAAGTTCTTTGAAGTTGAGACTATCCTGGCAGTTCTGCTATCATCCAACACAACCATCACCATTTTGATTTATGGAGCTGAAATTGTGTATAATTAAAGAATAAAGTAACATAAATGATACAGTTCAAGGCAGTGCCTGCATCAAAGTGGTTGTACAGTTGGTATGCATTAGGCCGCTGCTAAAGGCACGATATCGTTTGGCTAAGACACCGGTACAAATATGCTAGCGGCACGATATCGTTTGGTTAGGCTGCTAACGGCATCGTTTGGTTATGCTGCTAACGGCACGATATCGTTTGGCTTGGTCTTCAACAAGCAAATATGCTAGCGGCACGATATCGTTTCGCTTGGTCTTCAACCAGCAAATATGCTAACGACACGAACAAACTTGGCTACAGGAAGGCTAAAGTTTTAACAAAACTGAATGATGAGACTGAATAAGCTTGAACTTGTATCCTACGATCGATAACCAGGCAAGAGTGTAGTGTACGTCATACATCCTCAGCGGTCACGTCACTTTAGTACAGGACTGACGGCGGAGCAGGGGGGGGACCATAGCCCCCAAACAAATGTATTATGGGAAAGGGGGGGGGGGGGGGGAGGGGGTGGCAGAGTATCCTTTGGCCCCCCCCCCAAAAAAAAATCTGCCTAAAAAAAAATCTGTAAAGTCTACCCCCCCACCTGCTCATCAACATTGTCAGACTTTAAGGGCCGAAAAGTTTCCATACCCGGCTGACAACATTGTCCGTATTACTCCAGCCCAACATGCAAACACCGATCATTCTCCGCCATGTTGGACAGCAAAACGCGGAAAGAAGAGGAGTCACGTGACAACGGTAGAAAAACAAAGGCTGCTGGGATCGGAACATTTTTCTCATAAACCGGAAGTGACGGAAAAAAATGCTCAACTCAACAACAACAATAAATGCCTATCGTTATAAACTCGTCAGACGAATGCATATGACGAATTTATGGAAGATTATAAAAATGAAAATGTTGATTGTGAGAACAACAATGAGAACAAGAAAGGATCGTTTCGTTAGCATCTGGACCACGAATTTGCTTCACATCCGATATCGTTTCGTTAGCATCTGGACCACGAATTTGCTTCACATCCGATATCGTTTCGTTAGCATCTGGACCACGAATTTGCTTCACATCCGATATCGTTTCGTTAGCATCTGGACCACGAATTTGCTTCACATCCGATATCGTTTCGCTAGCATCTGGACCACGAATTTGCTTCACATCCGATATCGTTTCGCTAGCATCTGGACCACGAATTTGCTTCACATCCGATATCGTTTCGCTAGCATCTGGACCACGAATTTGCTTCACATCCGATATCGTTTCGCTAGCATCTGGACCACGAATTTGCTTCACATCCGATATCGTTTCGCTAGCATCCAAGCTCTCACAGTTGCTTCGCGTACGATATCGTTTCGCTAGTATCTAAGCTCTCGAATTTGCTTTATATCCGATATCGTACCGTTAGCCACTCCGTATGCATTAATGTCTGTATTCAGTCAATGTCGAAGTTTTGTCATAACTTCCGTAATTTTCATCATTGAAAATTGACATTTTGTATTATGTGAGAATGGACGATGATCTAACAAGAAATATAAAAATAAAGTATGTAAGTGCTATGGATTCGTCGCGATATAACCTTCGTGGTTGAAAACGACGTTAAACACCAAATAAAGGAAGAAAGTGCTATGGATCAAGGTAGCGTCCACGGAAATCGTCGGACTTGAGAGTAGTGCATACTCTCTACTAAAACTCGTCATAACTTCCGTAATTTTCATCATTGAAGTTTGACATTTTGTATTATGTGAGAATGGACGATGAACTAACTAGAAATATAAAAATAAAGTAAGTAAGTGCTATGGTTCAAGGTAGCGCGTGCTGGCGCGTAGTTTAGTCGGACCCTCTTGGAGGGTAGCATCAGTGGGCACAGCTTCTTTTGGATGTCCGAGGCTTTGAGCAGTTCCAGCCTTCTGTTCGCACTCTGTTTAGGAGGTAGAGCAGGGTCGGCAATCAAGGATTCTTTCATGAAGGAACATTGTTTGAGTGTCTGCCCAGCCAGCAAGACATTAGCGGCCGATAATCGGCCGAACACCCTTCAAAAAGTCGGGCCGGTGACGTCAAAACATACGACGCGGGTGTTGGCCCGACTAACTTTTGCAAAGAGGCAACGATGCGGCCGATAGGCGGCCGAACACCTGCACTATGGCGGCACGCATCCGGTCCGATGTTAATCGGCCCGATGACTTGTTTGACCTGCGGTCCGACACCTTATGCCGACATCGGGAAGATATCGATTTCAGCGGGAAGACATCGGGACGATGTCGGCATAAGGTGTCGGGCCGCAGGTCCAACAAGCCATCGGGCCGATTAACATCGGACCGGATGCGTGCCGCCATAGTACAGGTGTTCGGCCGCCTGTCGGCCGCCTCGTTGCCTCTTTGCAAAAGTTAGTCGGGCCAACACCCGCGTCGTATCTTTTGACGTCACCTGCCCGACTTTTTGAAGGGTGTTCGGCCGACTATCGGCCGCTAATGTCTTGCTGGCTGGGTGCAGCTACCGATACAGCAGTATGTACCACCACCACCCCCCCCCCCCCCCCAAGTGTAACAGTGCAAAATTCACTTACAGCTACAGCTACAGCAGTATAACCCCCCCTCCCCCCAGTGTTACAGTTGCAAACAAACCTACAGATACAGCAGTGTGTACAACCCCCCCCCCCCCCCCCCAGTGTAACAGTGCAAAACAAATCACCAGCTAGAGATACAGCAGTATGTAGAACCCCCCGCCCCTACCGCGTACCGCCCTCACTGTAACAGTACAAAACACACCTACAGCTACAGATACAGCCGTATACACCCCCCCCCCCCTCAGTATTACAGTATAAAACACACCTACAGCAACAGATTCAGCAGTATATACAACCCCCCAAGTGTAACAGTGCAAAAATTACTTACAGCTACAGCTACAGCAGTATGTACACCTCCCCTCCCCCTTAGTAACAGTGCAAAACACACCTACAGCTACAGCAGTATGTACAACCCCCACCACTGTAACAGTACAAAACTCATTTACAGCTACAGATTCAGAATTATGTACATCCCCCTCCCCCCGCTGCCACCACTGTAACAGTACCAAACATACAACACTCCACCCCCTTCCCTCGTGTAGAGCGCAAAACACACCTAGAGCTACAGATACAGCAGTATACAACCCCAATCCCCCCCCCCCCCCCCCCCCCCTGTGTGCAAAACACACCAACAGCTACAAAAACAGCAGTATGTTCACCCCCCCCCCCCCCTCCCCCTACTGTAACAGTACATAACACACCTACAGCTTCAGCTAGTTACATCTATGCTTGGCGCTGGTGGACAATATTCACTTTTTTTGGCAAAAACCGCCAGTTTTGGCCAAAAAAGACAAAGATTTGGCCAAAACAACCCACACATTTGGCCAAATAAAATAGATTTGGCTATAACTTTTTTTGGGCCAAAACTTTCTATGTAAAAGTTTTGGCCAAAACTGTTTATGTTAGCTAAAACGGGAGATTTGGCCAAACTTCTGCCACAAAAAGATTTGGCCAAAAAAAGATTTGGCCAAACAAAAAAGATTTGGCCAAATCTTCACTTTTTGGCCAAATCTTTTTTGTTTGGCCAAATCTTTTTTTGGCAAAATCTTTTGTATTTGCTGGCGCTGGTGGACAATATTCACTTTTTTGGCCAAATCTCTTTTTGGCCAAAACTTTGCTTTTTTGGCCAAAACTTTGCTTTTTTGGCCAATACCGCCAGTTTTGGCCAAAAAAGTGTGTTTTTGGCAAAATAAGTGAATATTGTCCACCAGCGCCAAGCAGCTTGGCGCTGGTGAACAATATTCACTTTTTTGGCCAAAAACGCACTTTTTTGGCCAAAACTGGCGGTTTTGGCCAAAACTGGCGGTTTTGGCCAAAACTGGCGTTTTTGGCCGAAACTATACTTTTTTGGCCAAAACTTTGCTTTTTTGGCCAATACCGCCAGTTTTGGCCAAAAAAGTGTGTTTTTGGCAAAATAAGTGAATATTGTCCACCAGCGCCAAGCAGCTTGGCGCTGGTGGACAATAATATTCACTTTTTTGGCCAAAAACGCACTTTTTTGGCCAAAACTGGCGGTTTTGGCCAAAACTGGCGGTTTTGGCCAAAACTGGCGGTTTTGGCCAAAACTGGCGGTTTTGGCCAAAACTGGCGTTTTTGGCCGAAACTATACTTTTTTGGCCAAAACTTTGCTTTTTTGGCCAAAAATGTACGTTTTTGGCCAAAAAAGTGTGTTTTTGGCAAAAAAAGTGAATATTGTCCACCAGCGCCAAGCAGCTTGGCGCTGGTGGACAATATTCACTATTTTGGCCAAAAACACACTTTTTTTGCCAAAACTGGTGGTTTTGGCCAAAACTGGCGTTTTTGGCCAAAACTGGCGTTTTTGGCCAAAACTATACTTTTTTGGCCAAAACTTTGCTTTTTTGGCCAAAACCGCCAGTTTTGGCCAAAAAAGTGTGTTTTGGCCAAAAAAAGTGAATATTGTCCACCAGCGCCAAGCTGCTTGGCGCTGGTGAACAATATTCACTTTTTTGGCCAAAAACGCACTTTTTTGGCCAAAACTGGCGTTTTTGGCCAAAACTATACTTTTTTGGCCAAAACTTTGCTTTTTTGGCCAAAACTGGTGGTTTTGGCCAAAACTGGCGGTTTTGGCCAAAACTGGCGTTTTTGGCCAAAACTATACTTTTTTGGCCAAAACTTTGCTTTTTTGGCCAAAAACGCCAGTTTTGGCCAAAAAAGTGTGTTTTGGGCAAAAAAAGTGAATATTGTCCACCAGCGCCAAGCAGCTTGGCGCTGGTGGACAATTTTCACTTTTTTGGCCAAAACTATAATTTTTTGGCCAAAACTGGCGGTTTTGGCCAAAACTGGCGTTTTTGGCCAAAACTGGCGTTTTTGGCCAAAAGTATACTTTTTTGGCCAAAACTTTGCTTTTTTGGCCAAAACTGGCGTTTTTGGCCAAAAAAATGAATATTGTCTATCAGCGCCAAGGGGTACTCAAAGATTTGGCCAAAAAATGAAGTTTTGGCCAAAACTATTTTTTGGCCAAAACTTTCAATGCAAAAGTTTTGGCCAAAAAAAGATTTGGCCAAATCTAAAACATTTGGCCAAAAAAGTGAAGATTTGGCCAAATGTTTTAGATTTGGCCAAATATTTTTTTGGCCAAAACTTTGCACTTAAAAGTTTTGGCCAAAACATGTTTTTGGCCAAAAACACACTTTTTGGCCAATAATGTACGTTTTTGGCCAAAAAAAGTGTGTTTTTGGCCAAAAAAGTGAATATTGTCCACCAGCGCCAAGCATATACATCAGTATGCACACCCCCCCCTCCCCCCCCAAGTGTAACAGTACAAAACACACCTACAGCTACAGATTCAGCAGTATGTACAACCCCCTCCCCCCCCCCCCCCCCCCCCCCCCCCAGTGTCACTGTGCAGAACACACATACAGCTACAGATTCAGCAGTTAGTATGTACACCCCCCCCCCCAAGTGTGTAACAGTGCAAAACACACCACCAGCTACAGATAGATCAGTATGTACACCCCCCCCCCCCCCCACCCCAAGTGTTACAATGCAATACACGTCACACCTACAGCTACAGATACATCAGTATGTACACCCCCCCCCCCCCCCCAAGTGTAACAGTGCAAACCACACTTACAGCTACAGATTCAGCAGTATGTACTCCACCCCCCCCCCCCCCCCAGTGTAACAGTGCAAAAATCACCAACTACTGCAGTATGTACCCCCCCTCCCCCTACAGCTACAGAAGTATGTTACCCCCCCCCCCCCCCCTGTAACAGGACAATACACACCTACATCTACAGCAGTATGTACACACACACCCCCCCCCCCCCCCACTGTAACAAGACAAAACACACCTACATCTATATTTACAGCAGTGTGTACAACACCCCCCTCCCCCACTGTAACAGGACAAAACACACCTACATCTACAGAATAAGATACAGCAGTATGTACTCCCCCCCCCCCCCCCCCCCCTCACTGTAACAGCAAAACTAACATTGAGAGCCAAAAAAAAACCGAAATCACTTACTCGCTCCATCCGTCGCGGTTGTCCTCGAGTTGACGTCTGAATCTGATTGTCATTGCCAAGAGCCTGACTCACTGGCTACACAACTATTCTCACCGCCACCACGTGGCACTGGGACCAGCACTCAGATTGAGATCCCGAGGCGACATTCGTCTCGGATAACATATCATCAATGTGCTGTCCAACATTCCCAAAAATGTCTCTTCTTTCGATATTAACTTGAACTAAGAAAACAAATAAAATTCGCTCACGCGGGAAAGCAGCAGCCATTTGCACACTCAATCTTGTTTACCGTAAGGAAAGCTATTTGAATATTTCAAGTAAATGATGGCGTATTTTTAAAATGTAAAACTCATGATTTGAGCTCATGCTGTATTTGATTGCAAATATGCAAATAAAACTTACAATTAATTATCCTACTCCTATGTGAAAAAGTCAACAAATATGAATAATTTAGTTTCGCATTTGCATGGTCAGTCTCATAATGTCACGCCGTTGCTGGACCGACGCTTGAACAGGGGACGTAACAAATGTTAAAATAATGATCATCAATTTGTTATCTCCCGTAACTCTGCATAATTTTATCGACAGCAACATTGCGTCGGGCCGATGTCGGGGTTTATTACGTACATTTATACACAGTCAAACGGTATCGGCGCGACAACGGACGACGACACACGACATATGACGACGTCACCCGACTGAAATCGTCAGTCGGCCGACGAAAGCTTGCTAGCTGGGTGTTCAAAAAGATCAAGCTTGTACTGCTTGTAAGTGCAACCCTGAAAACTTTGCTGATCTGATGTTTCTCAAGTGTTGTCTACTCTGGACACCTTTTTTCTTGACGGAGACACTATTTCTTCGTAGCCTGAAGTCCTGGCACTGCAGACTTGCCAACTTAAGCGATCCGGCCGATGCTTCAACACAATCACACAAATCCTGAAAGTTCCAGACATGTGTTTGTCTTTTGGTATTTTTTTCCACGAAACGAGTCCGCAGACATGAAGGTGTGTCCTTTTTCAAGGTAGGGCAGTTCTAATTGATTTTTGTCACCATACCACAGAATAAGAAAAAGATGCAGATAACTGGCTAACACTTAGTTACATATAAAAAAATAAAATTTAAAAAGAACAGCCTTGGTGTTCTCTTCGTGTTAACATTGGGATTTTAATTTTTGTAATCTCTTCATCAAAAACTGTCAGCTTGCCACATCAATCAATCTGGCGACGAGCTGACAGATAGCGTCTGTCGGATGTTATAAGAGTGTGTGTGCGCGCGCAACCACATCTGACGCAACATCCGGTGGAGCGAGCCAGGCTGACGAAAGCAATCGTCTGCTACACACGATGCCACAACCTCTGTGCTGCGCCGATTTAAAAACAGCTTTAATAAAAGCTGAGTCTTAAATCCAACACAACACAGGGTAACATGGCAATAATATATTTATTCAAACTTGAATAATATACAACAACATACATCAACACGACAATCAATCGACCATTCGCCCTGTTGGACATAAACATTCACTCTCACACTTTCACCTTATACTAAGAAATAAACCATGACTAGAGTTTAAAAGTTCACGCCCGCAGGCACTGTCCAACCGGTTAGTGGGAAGTACAGTCAATTCCGGTTAATCGCCCATCCGGATAATCGGCCAATTTTCCCTGGGACCGAATCTTTTCTTCATACGTAGTTATGTGTTAAAATGTTTGGTTAATCGGCCATATCGGATAATCGGCCATAGTTCAGTCAGTCCCAAAAGTGGCCGATTAACCGGAGTCGACTGTATGGGGGAAACTTTAAATTAACGAGTTAGACTTTGGGAGAAGGGAAAGGGAAGCTGCAGCAGACGGCTTGAGGTACTGGAAGACGCAGACGCCAATCCCCGAGGAGTTTAATCACATGGGGGGGGGGGGAACGCCTGACTGCAGCAACCAGGTGGCGCCCCCGCGACGAAGGCTGTGGGCGGAGAAGTCAGCTAGCGGGAGACCGAGGGCGACGAGGTGGCCGGTTAGGAGCCGTCGGACGGAAGCCACTGATGGAGTGAAGATGGAGCCCTCCGCTTCGTGGCTGAAGAGGGGGAGGTGACTGGGGACCGCGCTGGCTAGGGAAAGAAAGTGCTGTAAAGCAGTCACAGGACACAGGGAGTGCCCTGCATAGCGTGGCAGGACTCTCTCCCTGAACTGGATGGTCTTGGAGCGACGGATGGTGAGGGCAGCGCCGTTGTCCGTGAAGGAGATGTCACCCTGGGTGATGGTTGGGGCGCCGCTGGTAGAGGAGGCGACGGCACTGACCCGTAAGAGGCCAAAGAAGCAATACAAAATCTGGCGACGAGCTGACAGATAGCGTCTGTCGGATGTTGTAAGAGTGTGGGTGCACGCGCAACCACATCTGACGCAACATCCGGTGGAGCGAGCCAGGCTGACGAAAGCAATCGTCTGCAACACACGATGCCACAACCTCTGTGCTGCGCCGATTTAAAAACAGCTTTAATAAAAGCTGAGTCTTTAAGAAAATGTGTGCATGCCTGCTTCCAGATACGTACAACAATAACATTTGTTAAATAAATTTCATTCGCCTTCAAAAACTTGACAAGAATGGTTTTGGGTGGCAAGCATGCATAAAATGTGTTTAAATAAAGTTTCTGTGATTCAGTGTTACAGGGTGAAAACTGGGTTTCGATTCAGCCCCCCCCCCCCCACACCCCTCCCCCCCCACCCCCCCCCCCCCACCCCCTATTTCCAAGACATTCGTTACCTCTTCATATTCTCTCTTGTCAATACCGCCCTGATATGGCCCTTCGTGGTCGGCTGGGCCTTAAGCAAACAAACAAACAAAAATCAAAAATTTTAGTAATAAATTTTCATTTGATTAATATACTTACCCAACTCACATATATAGCAATTAACCCTAGTTCAGTGCTGGTAACGCTGTACGCGTCCCCTTGGTAACAAGGAAGGCGCCTCTAAAATAAGAGTGACATGAGACCCGTAAGGGTGTCTAAGCCAGCCCGGAAACGAGGCTGCCTTCTGTATGCGCGTGCATACACCGCCATATGCAATTAATTCTAAAGCGAAGCCCAACTCACTCCTTTTTTAGACCCAAACACCCACCACAGCGGGGAGGCGGGAGGGAATAAACGATGTGAGTTGGGTAAGTATATTAATCAAATGAAAATTTATTACTAAAATTTTTGATTAAATTACATATCTTACCCAACTCACATATAGCAGATTGCTACTATAGGTGGCGGGTACTCACCAAGTTAAGAATGTAGAACCTGCCCTGCAGCCACCAGAGACGGCAAAGCTGAACTGCCGTCCTGCCGACTTGAGGCTACATCCCTCAGGTAAAAGTTAATGAAAATGTCTTCCGACCGCCAGTATGCAGCCGCAAGAACTTCAGAGAGGCGTCCAGAACGAAGAACCGCTAAGGAAGACGCCCAAGCTCTCGCTTCATGTGTCCGGGACGAAGTATGAGGCAACACGGCTCTGACATCGCCAGACTGGCTCTGCCACCAAATGTAAGCCTGTCTAATGGTGCTTGACACCCATTTAGTCAGAGTGATCTTCGAAATATCCTTCCCTCTCACCGTGTTGGGTGAGATGAACAACAACTTTTGAGATTTTGAGCGAATCGGTAGAGTCCTAGCCAGGTAGCTGCTGAGGGCCCTTACCGGACAATTACAAACATCAGGATCCCCCGGAGCCAGAACACTGCTCATGGGGGGAACATGAATACAAGGAGATGACTGACCAGGTTTTTGGTTTTTAGCTAAAAAATCTGGACTAAATTTTAAAGTAAAAGATCCATCTTTCTCTAAGGCAATATCTTTTGCCAAACCCGAGAGAGCGTGTACTTCGCTGCCGCGCCTAGCAGTCGCGAGCAAAACAAGAAATAAAGTTTTCTTCGTGAGGTTAGCCAAACTGGCTAAATGAAGAGGTTCAAAATCATCCGAAGCCAAAAAACGAAGAACTAAAAACAGGTCCCACGCCGGGAGCTGTACCTTTGACCGAGCTAAATCAAGGGAAGCGCCCTTGATTACACTCGCTATCACGCCACTTAAAGTGATTTTGTGGCCAAGTTGTCTAAGCGTAGAGGAAATAGCTGACCTTCTTACGCGCAAAGAGGAAGGAGAACCTCCCCGTTCCGCCAACCAGGATAAATGATTAGCTACGTGCATCGATCTCGGAGCAAGAGGATCGACGCCGTTTTCTGAACACCATTTGGACCAGGAAGACCAATGTGAAGCATACACCGCCCTGTGTGCCTGCTGAACCAATTTCAAAGTCAAAGCTGTGGCACCCGCACGGAGCAGAGACTCAGACAGAATCCATCCGTGTAGCTGCAAGGCCTGAGGATTCTGGTGCGGAATGCCCGACCTGGGCTGCAACAGATCGCCCTTTCGAACCCCGAGAGGAATGGGCGGACGAACCGCAATGCGAACCAGATCTGGATACCAATGCTGGCTGGGCCAAAGAGGGGCCACCAAAACCAACGCCGGCCCTTCCAGTTCTGCTTTTCTTATCACCTTGCCGAGAAGGCAAAACGGTGGGAATGCATAAGCCTGCAGATTTGTCCAGTCCATCTCCAGAACATTGACCCCCCAAGCTTGAGGGTCGGGAAACGGAGACACGAATAGAGGGAGACGAGTCGAGTATCTCGTCGCAAACAAGTCGATGGGAGGCTTGCTTACTTGCACCCAAAGGCGCTCCAGAGCCTGGTGGGAGAGAGTCCACTCCGAGTGTAAGATCTTGCTCCCTCTGCTGAGAGCATCGGTCAAGACATTGAGAGTGCCTTTCAGATAGACCGCTGACAGGAGAATGTTGTGTAAACTGCACCATGTCAGCAAGCGACACGCGCTGTCCGACAGAACCTGAGAGCGAGTGCCCCCTTGACGGTTTAAGTAAGCCGCCACAGTCATGTTGTCGGTGTGACTGGGTGGCCGAGTGGTAACGCACTTGCGCTCGGAAGCGAGAGGTTGCGTGTTCAGGCCTGGGTCAGGCCGCAATTTTCTCCCCCCTTTCCTAACCTAGGTGGTGGGTTCAAGTGCTAGTCTTTCGGATGAGACGAAAAACCGAGGTCCCTTCGTGTACACTACATTGGGGTGTGCACGTTAAAGATCCCACGATTGACAAAAGGGTCTTTCCTGGCAAAATTGTATAGGCATAGATAAAAATGTCCATCAAATACCCGTGGGACTTGGAATAAAGTAAAAAAAAATTCCATCTCACACGGCATTAAGTCTCAGGAAACATGAATACACGCATGCAGGAAAAAAATAAAAAATATGGGTAGCGCCGTATGTATGGCAGCTCGCTTTCCCCAGGGAGAAAGCAGCCCGAATTTCCATGAGGGTAACCTCACTGGACTGTAAATCTTATCCAATCCAATATCCAATCCGTGAACCTTGACATGACTGTCTTCCAAAAGAGGAAGAAACGCCCGAAGGCCCAGCGCTACTGCCTCTAGCTCCAGAACGTTTATGTGCCAAGAGGCCTGACTGACGTTCCACACACCCGACGCCGTCTGATCTGCAAGATGAGCACCCCAGCCCGACAGGGAGGCGTCCGTGAACAGATTAATGTTCTGAGGAGACGGAGGAACAATAGGAACGCCCTGCGACACCCAGGGGAGAAGCCAAACACTTGTGGTCCGGCTGAACCAAGACCCCAACTCGATCTGAGCATTCCAGTCTTGCGAAGTTTGGTCCCATGCAGATGGTGTCTTTATCATCTATGAGGTATTGAAAGGTAAGGGACTGAAGTGGCCTGAGCTCTTCTACATTCTGGATTAAGCTCTTGTTCAACTTCAATAAGCACTGTTGTTCTACTGCTCATTAGAGACCGACTTGATCCTGAAAAACAAAATAGATGTAAAGTTTACATGGGTTATACGGGATTGCCCCATAGCAAGTCCTTGACTAGTATGGCCGTCCGTTCCTAGCGGCTATTATCTACTGGAACGGCAAGCTAAGCACTGGCGACCATGTTCTACCAGTACTTACTTGATATGAGGATCCCTTGCGGGGCGACTTCGCGACTTTCTGTTGTGGTTTCTCTAATTAACTGCGCAACTGTAATATACCTCTATGTTGGAGTTAAAAAAAGAAGAAAAAAGACCAATGAAAAAGGATGCTCACCGCCTATTTACAAGAAAAAAAGAAAGAAAAAAAAAGAAAAAAAAAGAAAAAGAAAAAAGAGAGAAGTAAACAAGGAAGGGTTGAAGCAGCCTGCAAAAAAAAACCAGAAATAACTGTGCATCACCGTTGGTGTTTTACCGCCTCGTCGCTTGATTGGCCAGCAGTGTCATGTGGTCCGTCAATGGTCTGTCATATGTCAGTCGTGTCATGTGATCAAAACCCCCCAACACTTCCCTCTTTGCAACTAGGTTATTTCCCTTACATTCCTCCCCGTTTTATTAGTTTCCCCTTATTGAAACCCTTTATTATTAATACGTCATCCTTATTCAATTTCTATTATACTTTAATTTAAACAAACTGCAAATTCGAACTCCACCCATGGCCATCAGGGTTAATTATTCCATTCCAGTTCATCAACGCCCTTCCCCGATTTTCACTCAACAATGTTTCACATAAAAAATTATTACACCTGACAAAAACCTGCTCTTCTATTAACCATAACAAAATAACACTTTCTATACTATAAGCATGTTCCTAACCGGTTAAACCAAATTTAACACACGCCTACAAATCCTACCTAATTAACCCTAAAATCACACCTACCAGTTACCCAATACACAATAATGAAGGTTCTTTACCTTTCAACACGCCTGCTGGTTAACCTGTTACCCAATAGCAAAATAATGAAGGTTCGTTACATTTCAACACGCCTGCTGGTTAACCTGTTACCCAATAGCAAAATAATGAAGGTTCTTTACATTTCAACACGCCTGCTGGTTAACCTGTTACCCAATTGCAAAATAATGAAGGTTCGTTACATTTCAACACGCCTGCTGGTTAACCTGTTACCCAATAACACAATAATGAAGGTTCTTTACCTTTCAATACGCCTGCTGGTTAACCTGTTACCCAATAACACAATAATGAAGGTTCGTTACATTTCAACACGCCTGCTGGTTAACCTGTTACCCAATAACAAAATAATGAAGGTTCGTTACATTTCAACACGCCTGCTGGTTAACCTGTTACCCAATAACACAATAATGAAGGTTCGTTACATTTCAACACGCCTGCTGGTTAACCTGTTACCCAATAACACAATAATGAAGGTTCTTTACCTTTCAACACGCCTGCTGGTTAACCTGTTACCCAATAACACAATAATGAAGGTTCTTTACATTTTAACACACCTGCCGGTTAACCTGTTAACTTCATCCCTTACCCAGTAACCCCCTTAAACCAATAAATAAATCTCTATTCTCCCCCCCCCTAAAAAAAAAAAAATTCAACTCTAAACACTGCACAGGTTTGTTTGGCCAGCTCAGACTGACTCCCTCCGATCGAACGCACAATTCCCGATTGGTAGAACGAAGAACCGCTTCGCATTTTTGTGTGCGAGAGCGAGGATGGCCGTCTCACTTGTCCTGCGGATCTGTCCTACGTATTTGGCTGTGGTAGCGATGTCATGCGGCAGCATGAATCAGAATATCATCCAGAAAAATTATCAGTTCCGCCAAGTTCATGTCACTGAAACAACAATCCATAATGCGCTGGAATGTCATTGGAGCATTCACAAGACCAAATGGTAATCTCTCAAACTCATACAAACTCGGAAGCGAGAGGTTGCGTGTTCGACCCTGGTTCAGGCCGCAATTTTCTCCCCCCTTTCCTAACCTAGGTGGTGGGTTCAAGTGCTAGTCTTTCGGATGAGACGAAAAACCGAGGTCCCTTCGTGTACACTACACTGGGGTGTGCACGTTAAAGATCCCACGATTGACAAAAGGGTCTTTCCTGGCAAAATTGTATAGGCATAGATAAAAATGTCCACCAAATACCCGTTTGACTTGGAATAATAGGCCGTGAAAGGTGAATGTTCGCCTAATAGGCTTGAAGTTTGCTGGTCGATGTGAATGCGTTATATATTGTGTGTAAAAAATGTCTGTTTGTCTGTCTGTCTGTAAAAAAAATTCCATTTCAAACGGCAGAAATTAATATGTAAAGCGCGGAGAGCACAGTTGTGGTTCGCGCTATATAAGCTCCCCATAATAATAATAATACAAGCCGAACGGGGTGGTAAATGGCGATATCTTCTTTGCACGTTCCGTCAGAGGTACTTGGTAGTACGCCTTCGAAAGACCCAGACTTGAGAAGAACTTTGCTCCCGTGAGAGTTCGAAACAAGTCCTCAATCTTTGGAAGCGCATAGCTGTCTCTGACGGTACGAGCATTTACCTTTCGGTAATCAACGCACATGCGTAACGAACCTGACCAAGACTATTGGTGAAGCAAAAGGGCTCGTCGAAGGTCTGATGATGTTTGCATCTAACAACTGTTGAATATGCTGCCGACCGGCACGGTTGGCCTAGTGGCAAGGCGTCCGCCCCGTGATCGGGAGGTCGTGGGTTCGAACCCCGGCCGGGTCATACCTAAGACTTTAAAATTGGCAATCTAGTGGCTGCTCCGCCTGGCGTCTGGCATTATGGGGTTAGTGCTAGGACTAGTTGGTCCGGTGTCAGAATAATGTGACTGGGTGAGACATGAAGCCTGTGCTGCGACTTCTGTCTTGTGTGTGGCGCAAGTTATATGTCAAAGCAGCACCGCCCTGATATGGCCCTTCGTGGTCGGCTTGGCGTTAAGCAAACAAACAAACAAAAAACAAAAATATGCTGCCGAACTTCTTCCAGGTCCTGGGGAGGTATTGGTCGGGGTCTTTGTCTCATTGCGGCACCTGGAGTGAGTTCGATATCATGCTCAACTTCAGCCTGATCAAGGTCAAAAATCTTTTTGGTTGAACACATCTGCAAAGGTCAACAATCGTTTTGTGAAATTCTCTTTCCACACAAGATCAACATCACATCCAAACTGAAATCGTGAAACAAGTTCTGAAATGTCAGCTTCCATTCCTGGGGAGTCACGACTTTCATCACACCACACACGCTCACCACTCTGAGTGTCATTCTGCACATCACACTGACTGTTCAAATCTTGCAACACACTAGACAGCGCATACTCAACTTGGATAGCAAACAAATCTGCAATAATCTGCTTTCTTTTCACCGTGATAGGTGAATCGGTGTTATTCACCAGAGTTACCCTCAGCCTAGGTAAAGTGTTCACAGCCGTCTTACCACTCAGTAAAACTACCTGTGACCGGAGCATAAGGTGCGTCAGTCTCCAGTAGCAGCCTATCCGATGGAATCGCTACCACTCCAGCTTTTTTCTCAGCTGATGAGTTCCGGACATCCCCACTCACACTGAAATGTGTCTGTGGAAAGGCCTCCAGCCAAGACTCCACATCCACTGCCTTTCCTGTGAAATAGTGCAGTTGGATAGGGTATTCTGCCGGAAAAAACCTCTGGAGCAATGTCCGTATCTCCGCAGTAGCTTTTCTGCGAGTCGGCATTCCCTCCCTTTCCCTGACGTGCAAGACGAGCGGAAGTTTCTTTTGGCGAATTGTCTCTCCCAGCTCCTCAAACATGTACACAAGTGTGGAAACCTGCCGATCCCACTCAGCCTCTGCTTCCGTGAAATCTAAACCAATTTCGCCGAAAGCAACGACCCTGGACATATCCATTAGTCGTTTCAATCGTTGAACGGTCGCCTTCCGGTATCTCCAAAACGTTTCAACGTCCTTTGGGTGAACACCAAAAGACAAAAACAGGCGATTGTCAATCAACAGATTGTTCCTCCTGTCCTTTCCCTTTGCTGATTCCTCCCCAAGTTTCATCTGAAACGTTCTGTCGCAGAAACTAGCTACTGCTGCTGACAGTGTCATGTTTGAACCTTTCACCTGCCTTGTCCAGCACAACCGCCAACGACAGATTATCAAACCAAGGAGTTCTGTGCGTTCACGGCCAGAGCTTAATAGCCAGGCGATCAAGGTGGAAATGAGAATCAATTCCCCAAGCCTTTTCTTTTGAACTTTCTCCCTCATCCACTTCCATGGACTCCTCCTTTGTTACTGCACCAGACAACACCGGCACAGCAGCTGCCGCAACAGCAGACACCGCCACTTTTTCAGGAGCAGCATCCACTGACACAGCACCGACTATACCAGCGCCAACTCCAGTAGCAGCTCCCACCAAAGGAACCGCGGTCGTGACTGTCGGAGAAGACACCACAACATCACCAGCCGTTCTGAATTCTTCTGGCCAAGTTTGCGCGACTTTGTCTCATTTCTGGCCTCGCGCGTGTCACCATCGTATCAGATCCCGACTGAACAACTGATGGTTGAATGAACCGGAATTCAGAACTGGCGATGACATCCGCTACGAAAACCTCCGCCGAATGGCTCCGATGAGGTTTTTTCGGACTAGTCGCGGTCACTTCCGATGGTCTGGTGACTGTTGAACTGGGTTTCTTGTTCGCGCTTTTATCTGTCACTTTTGTCACAGTCACTTCTGATGGTCTGGTGACTGTCGAACTAGGCTTCTTGGTCGCGCTTTTATTTGTCACTTTTGTGTGCTAAAATCATTATAATCAGGTGATAGGTCAACACACTTTTAAATGTTTATTACGAATAGCAATTTAACAAAACAAAACTAACACTTGTTTTAGTGAGGGAATACGAAAGAATACAGAATACAGAATACAGTATTTATTGAGCCAAGTGACATTAAAAAACATTTAAAGCACAAGGAATTTCGCGTAGTGTTGGTAAAATCACGCACACACACACACCCACACACACACACACACACACATACACTGACATACACACCAACACACACACGCCCACACTACAGCAGTCACGATCACACCATCACACGCAGGGCAGACATGAGGAAAAACAAATGACAATCATCTATTAAAAGAAAATGTACAAAGAGTGGTCTAAGATGCTGGTGGAAGGGTCTACACAGAATGCAATTTTATAATCTAATGCATAGTTAGAACTAGCCCATCCCCTCCACCCACCCACTCATGAATAACTAAAATAATGCAGCTAAAGAAAATGTTGAACATTTGGAAATCAGGAATCACACATCAAAGTCCCACTCAACCCCCCCCCTCCCCACCACCACCACCACCACTACCTAACACTGAGTCACAGGATGTGGTGAGCTCACCGCCAGCAGGATCACCGACTGCGAAGCTGCCCAACTGAGGGATGGGATGCGTTAAGGGAGGAAACAGCTTGGGGGAAGAAAGAGGTCTGGAGACGTCGAGTGCGTGCCCCCAGGGATCGGAATCGACGACCTGAGGGCAGGCGCTCGAAGAGGGGATGGCCAGGGTGGGACTCGTCAGCCACAATTTTCTGGGCTCTGGACAGCATGCGCTTGGCATAGAGGGATGCTAGGGAGGGCAGCTCACAGCCGACGATCCTGCTAGCAGTGCGCACCACACGCTCCAGCTTGTTCTTGAGCAGCTGGGAGGTGTTGCCGTACCACACTGTGATGGAGAATGTCAAGATGCTCTCCACCACGGCCCTGTAGAACTGGACCAGGATGACCTGGCTGAGGCGGAACTTCTTGAGCTGGCGCAAGAAGTAGAGGCGTTGCCGCGCTCGCTTGACGATGGCGTCAACGTTATCATCCCAGCACAGGTCGTTGGAGATGGTGGTGCCCAAGAACTTGAAAAAGTCCACCATCTCGATGGGATCGCCGTTGATGATCAGTGGAGCCACAGGGCCTTTTTTCCTGCGAAAGTCCACCACCATCTCCTTGGTCTTGGTGGCGTTCAGCAGGAGATTGTTGTTGTCGCACCACGACACCAGACAGTCGACCTCCTGGCGGTACACGGTCTCATCACCGCCGGTGATGAGACCTTCGGCTGTGGTGTCGTCAGCGAACTTCACCAGCTGAACTGAGTCATGAGAGGCGACGCAGTCGTTGGTGAAGAGGCAGTAGAGCAGCGGTGAGAGGACGCACCCCTGGGCTGCTCAGGACCAGCGTCTTGGAGAGGAGGCCGTTGACCTTGACTGTCTGGGGGCTAGGTAGGGTTACCTGTTTGCATAACTTTTTGTTTGTTCGTTCCTTAGTTTGTTTGCTTATTTGTTTGTTTGTATATGCGTTTGTGTGAGTGCTTATACTTAGTGTGCTGAAGAAGCGAATCTTTCTTCCGAAAAACCTGGCCACACTGCTTGCAGCTATACGTCTCCGGGACAGCTTGCGGTGAGCAGCTGGCGACATGCCGATTGAGGCTTTGTTTGAACTGGTATTCTTTATCACAATAGGCGCATGTGTAGAGTCTGACACCCTCATGGCGGCTGATGTGGGCATGATAATCCCCTTTGATTCGAAAAACCTTTTTGCAGGTGTCACATGTGTGGGCCCAGCCTGGGTCTGCTGCATGTTTGTTTTCTGCATGTATATTTACATTTCGCTTGGTTGCAAAGATTGCTCCGCACTGATCGCACACAAGGTCCTTCTTTATTTACTGGTGTGCTGGTGGCAAGCGCCGTTGGCTCTGCACTGACTTCAACGTTGCCACTGATGTCCAGTGTACTGGCGTTGATTACTGCCTCCTCAAGAACGGAAAGATGCACAGCCATCTGAAAGTAATCTAAAAACAAGTCGCGTAAGACGAAATTACTACATTTAGTCAAGCTGTCAAACTCACGAAATGAAACAGAAGGCAATACAGCTTCGTCAATCGCCGTGACAAGGAAAAAGCTCCCTTTTCACGTGCAAAACGAAGTGAAATTGACAAGCCGGTAAAGCGCAGTAGCTTCTATTGCGCGAAGCAGGAAAGTACGCTTTTCTGTATTCTTTTTAATTTGCTGAGCTTGTTTTTGTATTCAAACATAACATATCTATATGTTTTGGGAATCAGCAAACAATAGAGAATAAGATGAAATCATTCTTAGGTCGATTTTAGCATTTTCAGATTTTGAATGACCTAACTTCTTTTTAAAACATTTTAAGCTTTGAAGCTGAAATGCAATCCCATAGTACGGGCTTCGTCGAAGGTTGCCTGGCTAAAGTTTTAAAATCATTTTGATAAAATAAAAATGAGGGTGTGACAGTGCGGCCTCAACTTTTACAAAAAGTCGGATATGACGTCATTAAAGACATTTATTTTTAAAAAAATGAGAATAAAAATGCTGGGGACATCATACTCAGAACCCCTCATGTAAAGTTTCATGAAGATCGGTCCAGTAGGTTTCTCTGAATCGCTCTATACATACACACACACACACACATACACCGCGACCCTCGTTTCGATTCCCCATTCATGTTCACACATTTAGTCAAAACTTGACTAAATGTAAAAAGGACTGATAGAGCCTGGATAATGTTTTTTCTTGATTTATCTAAATTCTGCTCATGATTATCACAGGTGAAGCAAATGGCATGATAGGAGTAAATACAAATGTACATGTTACTTAGTTCAGTCTTAGTTGCCGTGCTGCAAAGCAAGCAAAACTACATAAATCAATCTTCGTTCTTACCAAAACACCCAGAAAGCTCCGTCACCGAACACATTACTGAAAAGCGTACGAACGGAAACAATTTGATGAAAGTGGTACGAACGGACACATTTCCCCGTCAAAATCAGTACGAACGGACACAAAACTGTTTTATGCAAATTCAATTCACCTTATGGTTCACATAGGTCTAATATCACACGCATTCGTACTTTGTGCTATTTGAAGACGATTCCAATACACAGAACTTGTAGTGGGGGCCTGTTTCACTCTGATCTAACGAATGTGTATGAACGGAAACGCTTTTCGTACGAAGGGAAACATGCACTTTTGTACGAACGGAAACATGGGGTATGAACGGAATCTACATGTTTTCAAAAGACAAGTGATTGTACAAAAGCCATGGGTTTCTATAAACTTCTGTTCAAGCGAAATGTTGTAACAGGCAATGGTTTTGGTGATCATGTGCAAATCAGGGGTCAGATTCGATAACAGAGCGAGAAAAACAAGAAAATGTTACAAAATCAGGCAATTTTGCCACGTTCGGCCCGCGTGTGTTATTATTAGGATTCACTAGCACCTTGGTACTTATCGTACACATAGCCCAACCATTTCGCTACTTATTTTTTCAATATCACACAAGCGCGCTGCCCACACGACTTACCACAACGTTTTTCCCGAAGCAAGTGACGAAAATGAGGCTGTATGAACGGACACATCCTGCGGATGAACGGAAACATCCGGTGGATGAACGGAATCAGTTGACACACCGTGACATAGCTCACAAAAAATGACGCCAAAACAAGCCTTTTATGGCTTCTGACGAGGCTGACACCAGTCTTCTTCAAAATGGCAAAACAACACTGCCAGGCACAACAGCTCAGTACGAAATGAACTTATAAGAAATCTTATAGGAACTTATAAGGCAAATCCTTATTATAGAAACTTATAGCCATAAAAGGGTATAAGAGTTGTCAGGATTTTAAATGCAAATGAGGTAAAACTTATAAGGAAAATATAGGGATGGGCAAAAAAAACCTTATATGTTTTCCATTAGCTGCTATAAGTTTTGATTGGAATCCTTATAAGTTCATATAAGAATTGAGCAGACATTCCTTATAAGTTTTGCCTCATTTGCATTTAAAATCCTGACATTTATAGGGATTTGGTATAAGTTCCTATAATGGAATCCTTATAAGTTCTTATAAGAACTGAGAAGACATTCCTTATAAGTTTTGCCTCATTTGCATTTAAAATCCTGACATTTATAGGGATTTGGTATAAGTTCCTATAATGGAATCCTTATAAGTTCTTATAAGAACTGAGAAGACATTCCTTATAAGAATTGCAAGTTTAGGAACCGATATTAAATCCGTATAAATGTCAGTAGTTTACATGCAAATGAGATAAAACTTATAAGGAATGCCTGTTTAGTTCTTATAAGAACTTATAAGGATTCAAATCAAAACTTATAATGGGGAAATAAAGAAAACCTATAATTATAAGTACTTTCCCTATAATTGCATATGCATAGAAAACTCAAAATTCTGGACATGCACATATCAAACTCAGTCAAACTTCTCAAAGGCATAATGTTAAAGTCAATATTTTATTCTCCTTATGAAATAAAAAAAAAACTTTAACAAAAATCTAAACTCATTAGTCATCTGTAATATAAATGCAGTCAGACACACACACTCTGTTTCTTTTTTTTCTCTCTTCACCCCTGTTTAACTAATAAGAGTGTACGAGGAATATGCACCTGTCCTTCTGCACACCACATTGCATTAAAGCACTTTTTGTTGCAATAAATTACATTTTCCCCAAATCAAGTGAAGTTTTCAAACACTAGCACCGAGTCGGGTAACGCCTTGTAAAGAAAGAAGCTTTTGGTCACAGTTTGTAGAGAAAGATTTGAACTTTTATCCCGTGGAAAGGGGTGGATCTCTCAATTTCATGTCCTTGGCACAGAATTAGGTAGGAAATACAGCTGCACAAGCTTGACTGCACATTTGAAGGGGTGGATCTGGCATTTCTTTGGCACAGAATAAGGCAGGAAATCAGCTGCACAAACTTGTGTACGTTGAAATGGGTGGGTCTCCATTGTCCTTGGCACCGAATAACTCAATAAGGCAGGAAATCAGCTGCACAAACTTGTGTACGTTGAAATGGGTGGGTCTCCATTGTCCTTGGCACCGAATAACACAATAAGGCAGGAAATCAGCTGCACAAACTTGTGTACGTTGAAATGGGTGGGTCTCCATTGTCCTTTGCACTGAATAACCCAACAAGGCAGGAAATCAGCTGCACACACCGAATAACACAATAAGGCAGGAAATCAGCTGCACAAACTTGTGTACGTTGAAATGGGTGGGTCTCCATTGTCCTGGGCACTGAATAACCCAACAAGGCAGGAAATCAGCTGCACACACCGAATAACACAATAAGGCAGGAAATCAGCTGCACAAACTTGTTTACGTTGAAATGGGTGGGTCTCCATTGTCCTTGGCACCGAATAACACAATAAGGCAGGAAATCAGCTGCACACACCGAATAACACAATAAGGCAGGAAATCAGCTGCACAAACTTGTGTACATTGAAATGGGTGGCTCTCCATTGTCCTTGGCACTGAATAACTCAAGAAATCAGCTGCACAAAGTTCTGCATGTTGAAAGAGGCGGGTCCATATCCTTGACACAGAATAAGGCAGCAAGCTCCTGGTAGTGAGTGGCACTGGTCATCACCTGCACACATAAATTATAATACACTTAATTACAAAATTACATTGAGAATTGGACATTATTTAATTTAATAGATTTGAGTAGTTTAGGCCAAAAAGAAAAATATGTTTGTTTCCGGTAACCCGACCGACCCTTTTTTTAAGCGCCGTACCTAAAGGTTTTTTTCGCTTTTCGCACCAAAAATAAAAATAAAAATGAAGTCAAGTATACTTTATTTAGTTTCAATATATCTAGGTCAAAAACATGTGCTAAATAATTGTAAGTAAACTAAGGAAGCGTTTATAAAAAATAAAAACGTAAAAAGACGTTAACAAAACGTAAGAAAAAGGTGTTTATAAATTTGTTTTGCTATTTGTCATTTTTGTGCATTAAATTTAAAATGTCAAACTGCTCTCAAAATGTAATGTTTTCCTGATCAACAACTATGAAGTTTAGAAATAGTCAGTTCATAAATAAATAGTTCTCCAGATGAATAGTTCTGAATCACAGTATTGCAGCTTATTTGTTACAATACAAGTTACAACTTACAGTTAGTGAGTTACATTCCTTTTTTGTGTGGTCCAGGCCTTAAAGTTAAAAAGACCAGTATACTAAAATTTGCAGAAAAAAATGCTGTTCAAACATTTTTCTAAAAACACATTTCTTCTTCTTCTTCCCGTGGGGGACCGGATCCAATTTCTTGGATGTTGAAGGTCCCGCGGTGATGTCCATACACTGTTGGCCCCCATTGCGGTCTGTGCCAGTCGTGTAAGGAAGTTAAAAAGCCAAAGCTGGGGGAGGGGGGGGGGGGTATGGGGGGTGCAGGAGGGCAGTGGAGAGGAGCTTGGCTAGGTTTTGGGGTAATTAAAACTTTGTACAATCCATCAACGGCTATGGGAGGGAGGTGGATGGCTGCAGGGCTCTGCTGCCACCGAGTCGTGACATGAACGACTCAAGGGAGGGGGCGGATGTGGTGGAGATCGGGAGCTTGTTCCACTCTGATGTTGTCCGCGGAAAAAAGGAGTGGGACAGTGAAGGGTGGTAGTCCTGTTCTTGATGGATCCTATTCCCTCTCGTTCTCGTGTCTGATGGTTTGAGAAACGCGGTCTTGTCAATGCCGACCATGTCATTTTTAATTTTAAACATCATCGCTAGCCGACTGTTATGTCTTCGTTCTTCGAGGCTCTTCCATCCTAAGTTTGTCAGCATGTTGGTGACGGTGCCAGGCTCTTTTTCCCTGTAGTTATTGTGGACATATCTGGCCGCTCTTTTTTGGACTGACTCGAGCAGGTTGTTGTGCTGTTGTTCGTGCGGATTCCAGACAGTCGAGGCATACTCAAGGGTGGGGCGGACCATTGTGATGTAGGTTGCCGCTTTCACTTTTGGAGTGCACTCCTTGAAGTTCCTTCGGAGGAAGCCGACTGTCCTGTTTCCCTTCGCTGCAGCTGTTTCTACGTGCCTGCCCCAAGAAAGGTTACTTGTAATAGTAACACCTAGATATTTACTCTCTGTCGTTGTTTCAAGAGTCTGTCCATGGAGGTCGTAGTTGGATGGAAGAAGTATCTTATTCTTGTTTGGCATGATGTTCATTACCACACATTTGCTTGGGTTGAACTCCATTTGCCATTCTTGCTCCCATTTCTCTAGCGCTTCCAGGTCTTGTTGGAGCAGCATCTGGTCTTGTTGATTTGAGATGTTTCTAAACAGGAGGCTGTCGTCAGCAAACAGTTTTACTTTGGAATTTTTGACGACGTCTGGCATGTCGTTAATATATAGCAGGAATAGGAGGGGTCCTAGCACTGTGCCTTGGGGCACGCCTGATGTTACTGGTGCTGGTGTTGATTGGACTCCCTCGATTGCCACCCTTTGTGTTCTG
This sequence comes from Littorina saxatilis, assembly GCF_037325665.1. Lineage (NCBI taxonomy): Eukaryota > Metazoa > Mollusca > Gastropoda > Littorinimorpha > Littorinidae > Littorina > Littorina saxatilis. The sequence goes on along the minus strand of NC_090253.1, from coordinate 60,348,139 downwards.
TCGGACAGGAAAGATTGAATCCAGTTTAGAGTGGAACCCCGAACTCCGTAATAGTGGAGTTTGTGCTGAAGGCGCTGGTGAGGAACCTTGTCGAAAGCTTTCGAAAAATCCAGTAGAACAGTGTCCACTTGATTTTTTTTGGCAAGGTTTTGTGCGATGTCGTGCACTGTCACTATGAGCTGGGATTCACAGGATCGTTGCTTCCGAAAACCGTGCTGGACGTCAGTAAGGATGTTGTTCTTTTGACGATGTTGCATTATGGTGCTATGGACTATATGTTCGAGGATCTTGCATGTGATTGATGTGAGTGATACAGGGCGGTAATTCGCGGGTTGGTGTTTGTCTCCTTTTTTAAATATAGGGACGACTAGGGCCTCCTTCCAGTCCTGGGGTGTTTTTCCTCCATCAATCGACATTTGGAACATCCTTGTTAAGATAGGTGCTATTTCTTCAGCTGATGTCTGCAGTAGAAAAGCAGGTATTTCATCTGGTCCAGTCGCCTACTGTGGAACGAAACAGCTAATGCTTCATAGTAATCACAATATTACTATTATTACTGACGATAAAAAGTTTACCTCCTCTGTATGAGTGTATTACATCAATGGATTAAAAACCTTTCTTTCTCTTTCTTTTGGAATAGTCTGCACATCCAATCCTTGCAGTAAATTGGACTCTACTTCACACAAAAGCTCTGCAAAACCCTTCAAGCCAACTTGAAGTAAAACTATTTTAAAGACAGTATTTTGTGTAGAACCATTCCACATTCGAAAATACTGGCTAAGTCAAAGTGCAAATTCTAAAGTAAATCTAACTCCGAGTTACTGACAAAAAGTGACAATGCATTTGTTAGGAAACGCTACCGTTGCTGAGCTTTGGTTCAGTTTTGTGTGTTGCATGTAGTTGACTTATTTGTACTTTGTGGGAAAGTACCGATATTATATTTTGTAAACACAATATTTATGCTTGGACGAGAATGCAGGTGAACTTTCTAGTCCTGTCAAAACAAGTTGTTTACCATGCTGATTTAGTGTGAGTTCGTGGCGTTCGATTGGATTAAGGGCGTCGGCACCTTTTGATGTACGTCACAGAGAACGTCACCATTCTAGTCCATGGGCGGTTCGCATATAATGTAGTTGTATCATGTTCGGTCTGGAATATTCTCGAGATTGAGTATTTACTATATATGCCAGCGCGATTTGTATACATGTAAAAGAGCTTCTTTTTGAGTTCTGCTACGTTGTGCAGTTGTATGTATTGAATGCTGAATAAATCCTCGAACTCAATTTGACGAGTTGTTTTCTGTTGCTGCGAAGACGGGCGACGTAGAATAAAAGAACACAACTATACGACGTTTGAGAACTTGTGGCAATCTCAAGTGTCGTGTAACAATTGGGGGCCAAGCCGAGGATCTACGTTTAACGCCAAGGGTTTTCCAGCAACAAGGACCAGCGTCAAGACAGTCACAGGAGGTAGCCATCAATCGGGTGTATCCTGAGGGATCAGTATTGAGACTACGGAACCGTGGATTCGGTGTGACTGGTGAAGAGTTTGGTAATCGCCGCAGCTCGGTACGGTGAGCGACGCCGGAGTAAATCGGGATTACAGAGGTTAGCTGCCGTTTGGACGAGACGGACTTCGTCGCGGAGCTAGTGCATTAATACTACGAAATACGACTGGGGTACGTCGTGTACGTATCGCGAGCAGAGTGCGCCGTCACGTTAGACGAGGAGGGTGGCAGCCTGCGTCTACGAAGGTGAACAGCGACGAGAGAAGCATCGGAGGTGCAGTAGAGACTGTGTTCTTTTAGAAGACTACATTCGTCTACGTTCGGGGCTTTGAAAGAATATACAGACGAACGCACCGGAAAAGACCAGAATGGCTGAGTTCTGGGGAAAAGGAATTGAACTGGGACTAAAAGGCAAGCAGCTGACGGAGTTCGTCGAGTCCCAGACACAACTGCTAGCGCAGCGTGAAGAAAGACAAGCGCAGCGTGAAGAAAGACAAGCGCAGCGTGAAGAAAGAGAAAGAGAAGCACAGCGTGAAGAAAGGAAAATGGAGCTGAAACGCTTAGAGCTCCAAATAAAAATGGAGATGAAGCGCTTAGAGCTTCAGACAGAAATGGTGCGTGTTCAAAATGAGCACGAGGCACCACGCCAAAGAGATAACCAGCCGCAAATGCTACACAGGGCATCGAAACTTTCAGCATTTACTGAAGGGCAAGACCAGATCGATACTCCATACTTCACAGGAGAAGTTGAGGCCGTCTGCCTGAAGAAGCCCTTGTACGATCTACTAATTGGGAACATTGGGGGTGCGAGACGTCCTGATGACCCTGATTTCGAATGGAGAATGGGCTCAGCTCAGCCCGCTGCTGAGGAGGAAGACCCACTGCCATTCGCGAATGAAGATATCAGCGAACTGTTACGAGATGACAGAGCAACTGTGCATCGCCGCGACCAGCCGCAGGTTGTAAGCGCTGTGACGACCAGAGCCCAGACGAAGAAGGACAAAACAACTACGCCACTCAGGGTCACCAACAGTTCTGCAACTGCTGTCGTGGACAGAAATCGGCTGATTCAGCTACAGGAAGCTGATTCGACTTTAACAAAGTACAGGAGTCGTCCTGTCAAGGAGATGACTAAGGGCGAAGGCACTGTGCACTTTGAAGTAAAGGCCAAGATCCTGTACAGAGTGTTCCAGCACGCGAGAGTCAACGGTGGGAAGCCATTACGTCAAGTTCTGGTGCCTCAACCACTTAGGCGCCAGGTGATGGAGGTAGCCCACGACTCTATTATGGGAGGTCACCTGGGTGTCAAGAAGACATCGGACAGAATCCAGGCTGCGTTTTACTGGCCAGGACTTCATGCAGATGTGATTCGATTCTGCCGATCGTGCGATATTTGCCAGAAAACCATACCTCGAGGAAGGGTCCCGAAAGTACCGTTGCAGAAGATGCCTTTGATCGACCGACCTTTCAAGAGGGTGGCCATTGACCTCATCGGCGAGATAAAACCGCCAAGTGAAGCGGGTCATCGTTGGGTACTGACCCTGGTAGACTATGCAACCAGGTAACCAGAAGCCGTGCCTCTGAAGAAAATTGACACCGAGACTGTTGCCGAGGCACTTGTGGACATTTTCAGCAGAATTGGGGTTCCTGAAGAGATCCTCACAGACCTGGGGACACAGTTTGTCTCTGAATGCATGGAAGAGGTCAACAGGCTGCTGAGCATTCGTCACTTGACTACGACACCCTATCATCCGATGTGCAATGGGCTGGTCGAAAAATTCAATGCGACGCTGAAGTCCACGCTGAAGAAACTATGCAGTGAGCAGCCAAGGCAGTGGCATCGCTACATCAATGCCTTGCTGTTTGCATACAGGGAGGTGCCACAAGAGTCCACTGGATCCTCCCCGTTCAAGCTGATGTACGGGCGGACCGTGAGAGGCCCGATGCAGATACTAAAGGAATTGTGGACGAAAGATGTGGGCACACCTGAAGTGAAGAACAGTTACCAGTACGTGTTCGAGTTGCGAGAGAAACTGGAGGAGACTCTCGAGATTGCGAGAGAAAACTTGAGAAAGTCTCAGGATAGCGGAAAGCACTACTACGACCGCAAAGCCGTAAACAGGAAGTTTACACCAGGTAACAAAGTGCTGATACTGCTTCCCACTGATCACAACAAACTACTGATGCAGTGGAAAGGCCCATACGAGGTTGAGGCCGTGGTAGGGATCAACGACTACAAGGTGAATGTCGGCAAGAAGTCCAAGATCTACCACGCTAACCTCCTGAAACTGTATGTGGAGAGACCTCCGGAAGCAGTACAGGTCGCAGCAAGTGTGGAAGAACCAGCCGAACTAGACGAGTTCGACGGTGAGGAACTACTGGAGTTGGGAGACCTCCACAAGAAAGAGGGAGTGGATGACGTCAAGTTAGGACCTGACCTGACAGAAGACCAGCAGAAGGAGCTGCATGATTTTATGGGCGACTTCACCCATAGGTTCTCTGATGTTCCAGGCTCTACGTCCTTGGTCGAACATGAAGTCCACCTCACATCTGACGTTCCTGTTCGCTCAAAACCATACCCTATCCCGTTTCAGGCTCGGGAATCCTTGAAGAAGGACATCGACAACATGTTGAAGATGGGGGTCATCCGTGAGTCATCATCCCCTTACTCATCTCCCGTTGTTGTGGTCAAGAAGAAAGACGGCACAAACAGGGTATGCATTGACTTTAGGAAAGTGAATAAGATCACCGTGTTTGACCCTGAACCAATGCCGACGGCAACTGATCTATTCCGACAGTTAACCGGCAGTAAGATCTTCTCAAAGATCGATCTCAGCAAGGGATATTGGCAGATTCCTGTGCGCGAAGAGGACATACCAAAGACCGCCTTTGCAACTCCAGACGGAACGTATGAGTGCCTGCGGATGCCTTTTGGCATGGTGAACAGTGGTGCTACCCTTACGAGGGGAATGCGAAAAATGCTCAAAGGAATGAAGAATGTTGTGTACTACTGGGATGATCTGCTAGTCCACACGGAGACCTTTGCGGAGCATCTGGAGACTTTGAGGGAACTGTTTTCCCGCCTGACAAAAGCCAATCTGACCGTGAGACCCAGCAAGTGCATTTTGGGGACCGACAACGTTGACTTCATAGGTCATTCACTGAAGGAAGGTCAAAAGGGGCTTTTGTTGGAAAACGTCACCAAGATCCTCAATGCGCCACGTCCTGAAACCAAGAAGCAGGTGCGATCCTTCCTTGGATTGGCTGGGTACTACAGAGAGTTCATTCCAAACTTCGCCGCCATAACGGCGCCTTTGTCGGACATGACCCGAAAAGGATGCCCCAACCGAATACTCTGGGGACCAGCTCAGGAGAAGGCATATCAGACTGTGCGCGACCTGATGTCACGAGACCCGGTGCTACGCCTTCCTGATACTGCCAAAGAGTTCATCTTGCGTACAGACGCATCGGACGAAGGGATCGGCGCCATGCTGATGCAAGAACATGGAGGTAAACCGTTTCCGGTCAGCTATGCCAGCAAGAAGCTGTCAGGAGCCGAGAAGAACTACTCGACCATGGAGAAAGAGTGTTTAGCCATCGTGTGGGGAATCAAGAAATTTGAACTCTACCTCCAAGGGGTGAAATTCGTGCTTCAGACTGATCACAAACCCCTCACCTACCTGAACTCAGCGAAGTTTGTGAATAATCGTATCATGAGGTGGGTGATGTACTTGCAGAACTTTGATATGCGAGTGGAATCGATCAAAGGTTCAGACAATGTTGGAGCAGATTTTCTCAGCCGAGTATGTGAGTAAAACTGTGTTCATTCTCCAACAGACTAATGTACATACCTGGATTTCAATCTGTTATGTATACATAATATGTGTACAAGTAGCGTTTCAATGATTGAAAGAAATTAGGTAAATTTCTTCTGGTGTTGGGGGTAATGTTAGGAAACGCTACCGTTGCTGAGCTTTGGTTCAGTTTTGTGTGTTGCATGTAGTTGACTTATTTGTACTTTGTGGGAAAGTACCGATATTATATTTTGTAAACACAATATTTATGCTTGGACGAGAATGCAGGTGAACTTTCTAGTCCTGTCAAAACAAGTTGTTTACCATGCTGATTTAGTGTGAGTTCGTGGCGTTCGATCGGATTAAGGGCGTCGGCACCTTTTGATGTACGTCACAGAGAACGTCACCATTCTAGTCCATGGGCGGTTCGCATATAATGTAGTTGTATCATGTTCGGTCTGGAATATTCTCGAGATTGAGTATTTACTATATATGCCAGCGCGATTTGTATGTAAAAAAGCTTCTATTTGAGTTCTGCTACGATGTGCAGTTGTATGTATTGAATGCTGAATAAATCCTCGAACTCAATTTGACGAGTTGTTTTCTGCTGCTGCGAAGACGGGCGACGTAGAATAAAAGAACACAACTATACGGCATTTGAGAACTTGTGGCAATCTCAAGTGTCGTGTAACAGCATTGGACAAGGAATAATTCCCGAATTCTTCCATCTGTACAAAAAAACTATGACTCTAAGCAAATAAGTTTACCTTCATTCCTCATTAACTTCAAAGAAAACGATGGAACTCACCAATTTTTGACTGAATCCAGTCAGCAAATCATCTCAACCGCCGATAGTCCAATATGGCGGCAAACACACTGTCATCAGCTGAATTAACTCCTGACACACATAATGCTGTAATTTCTTCTCAGTGCTGGTCTCCAAATGCATCTTCTACTCCTTGAAACTTCTCTCTTTTCAAAAAAATCATTTGACTGAAAATAAGTGTGGTATTTCTGCAGATAATGTGTCATTAACTGCTACTGGCCTTCCACTTGCACTGACATTCAAACAAGAAGTCCCCGGATGTAAAGGGAAATAACTGCAATATTGCTCTTTTAATTGCATACATGATTGTCTCCCCTGAAGAACAACTGTTCTTTCTTTTCCCATCTAAAAGGATATTACATTCAGAACAAAAAATGAAGACAAAATGCTGAAAAAATATATGTATGCAACATTTACAATTTTATCCCTTTACCTTGAGTAGTTAATTTGAATTTTTATGTTATGGTTGTTCAAATAAGGATTAAGGTTATTCTGTTCATACTAAAATACTCCATATTTCAGAACATTTTCTCAAATAAATCAATGCAAAATGGAAAACAATATAGTGTGGTTTTTTTTTAAAATTATATCTGATTTTATTAATTTATTTCCTAATATTTTATTTAAAAAAAGCATTCATAAGATAATTTTATTATTATCTATTATTATTATTATTGACAATGAGGTCGGCAAGGTCGTCGACGGTCTAGTTCTTCTCGGCCATCTCCACCCAGCGCCGCAGGTAAAGATTCAGACGTGCCACAAACTGATGACTCAGCTCTCCGCTCAGTCTCTTGCTGTTCCGCAGACGTCGTCGGTAGGCTTCAGCAGTCAGGTTGAAGCGCTGGAGTAACGCCTTCTTTAGTGCCTGATAGTCCCTCGCCTCGTCGTCATCCAAAGCGTTGTAGAGCTGCAATGCGCGTCCCTTTAAGCAAGTGCTGAGGCGGCTAGCCCACGTGGCCTCTTCCCACTTCTGGTCAGATGCAATACGCTCAAACCGGCGTAAAAAGTCGTCGAGCTCGTCTTTGTCATTGTCGAACGTCGGCAGTCTCGTACGGTCAGCAACAAACGTCGGCGCGCTAGCCTGAGTAGGTGTACCCTTCTCGGCCTGTAGCCTAGCTAGTTCTAGCTGGAGATCGCGATCCGCCTGTTCCTTCCGGTCTAGTCTGTCACGTTCGGCCTGTCGTTCCCTTTCTTGTATGTCACGTTCGGCCTGTCGTTCCCTTTCTTGTCTTGCAAGCTCGTCTTTCTTGTCCTGTCTGTCATGTTCGTCTTTCTCTTTCTTTTCTTGTCTGTCAAGTTCGTCTTTCCTTTCCTGTCTGTCTCGTTCTGCCTGTCGTTCCCTTTCTTGTCTGTCAAGTTCGTCTTTCTCTTTCTTGTCCTGTCGGTCACGTTCGGCCTGTCGTTCAGCCTGTCGTTCCCTTTCTTGTCTGTCAAGTTCGTCCTTCTTGTCCTGTCGGTCACGTTCTTCTTTTCTTGTCAGTCGCTCAAATTCTTCCTTCCGTTCTACTTCTAAGCGTTTTAGAACGCTTCGGGCTCTAACGCGTGCGTCTCGCTCAGTCGGTTGCTCGCTGCCAGGAGTCTCAAAAGTTATTCTCCTCGTAGGAGATCCCCCTGTAGCCATGGTTAGTTTAGCAAAGCTTTATCACAAAAGTAAGGCTAACGCAGCTATAGCTAGAACACGCGGTGATGAAATGGATACAAAAATCCAGCAACCAGAAAAAGCAGAAGAAAAATCCAAACGGTGTAGAACAAAACGCGTAGCCTACTTTATGGCTGCTTTTTGCGGTAAAACAAAGTGTTTCCCACAGCCGTGGCCTACTTTATCGGCTGCTTTTTGCGGTAAAACAGAGTGTTCCCCACAGCCTTGGTTAGGGCAGAAGTCCTCGGACCCTTCCCCCCCAAATTCAACAAAGTCAAAATATGGAGAAAAATCCAAGTAAAACAAGACGGTAGAAATGTAACCTGTTACAGAATGCGAAACAACAATGTAGAGAACAATGAGTAAAACGAATAACAAATCCGCTAACCCCGCTCAGCTCTCTGCAACGGAAAACTCTGAACGTACAACAACAAAGATTCACAAACAAAGGAAAGGGAAGTAATCACAGTTAGCGCATACAATAGCTCACAAATTACAATTTACATTTCCTGCAAGATGTGAATCGCTTAAGGTGTGGTATATGATCAAAACTATACAAAAAAGGGTAGCACCAAGCAGAAAATAAGTCGAGCACTGACGAGATTATCTGCTCTTAGTTATCCTTAATTGGTGGGTCTTTATCAGTTAGAAATTAACTGAGTAAATCCCGGCTTGGCCCCCATGTGTCACGTTTCAATATATCACTTAAGGTGATTATGAAACGGTTAGTTACTACTAACCAACTAACCACACCACGATCCACTCTCGCAGTCATACAATTAAATAGAGACAACAAAAGTATAAGTTTCAGACGCCTGTTTATGTAAAAACTCGCCACCTCCCTCGAGACTTCACTCAAAATATGTTCTTTTACGTTCACAAAACGTAATAAAACCCCGTGGTCACTGACAAAATGCCAGTTAGAATATAGAAAATTATAGTAACACGCTGATCCCGTGTAAAGATAAGAAAATACGACTGTTCTGCTCCAAAAGTGCTAGTTCATGCAGGTGTCACACACCCCACGTCGTCACTACTCGAGTATAATCACAGATAGCAAAAATAACAACGGGGTGCAAAGACATGGTGCACTTAGCTTTCTTTGGCCACTGGGTGGACGGCCTGTAATTAGTCTTTTTAGCCTCCACAACTGCTCCGTCGAATGAAGTGCTGGTTAGCGTGGTGACGAAGCAGGGACCTGTGGAGGCATCAGGCGCCGCACCCAGTCGTTGGTTAGCCGGTTCGCTGGTTAGCCGGTTCGCTGGTTAGCCGGTGTGCTGGTTAGCGTATTCCCGCAGAAGGCAGCCGAACAGAAGTTAGGAAAAGGCTGCAAACAGAAAGCATCGGTGCACTAAACATGTCAGCTACCCCTCACCCTCCACCTTTAAACATGTCATTTTTACATATCTCATCGAGCACGTGGGCCTGCACAAACGGACTTCCCACAACAACAAAACAGCCATTTTTCGTCCTTCTCTCCCTACCTGCAAAAACCATATACAGGTTAGTATTTTAGCGTCACAGAGAGCAAATTATGCGCTAACCTGGAAAGAACAACAGAGAGTATTTCATTCCACAAACACAGACTCGTCAACAGCGTTAAATAATGATTTATTACCTCAATGAATGTAGCACTCTCATGGAAGCAAAAGCTCCCATGGGGTCGCCTTCACGCGGCGGGAGTGTTTCCACCAAGCTACCCCACCCCTTTACTTCTCTTCTTTTGTCTTATTTCTGCCTTACCAGTCCTTTCACCTATATTTCCTTCCAAAAAACTCTCCCTACTATTCCCTGCAGTTTTCTGATTCCTTTCTTGTCTTATTTCTACCTGACTGGATCCGTCACCTTTATTTCACTTCCCAAAAGTCTTCTTTTCCACATCCTTATTTCTCTGTGGTCTTCTTAAGACCCAGCGTGTTTGCCGTGCGCTGCGACCTGTACCGGTTTGGGCTGGTGACCTGATGATTGAGGGGTTTACTTAGTTGCGACTTTGTAGCGCCAACACATCATTTTGGCCCAGTCTTTATCTAAGACAGGAGGTTGAAAAAGGCTTACCCGCTTCAATCAATCGGCTGGTCAAGTCTGGGTATATGTCTTGAGCATATTGCATCGGACCTTTGGCTAAAGGAGCAAGCGGCGGTAGGAGGGGGCGGCGGTAGTCGGGACAAACACTATGCCAAGTTGTTACCTAATCCGTTTCCGCTTGGAAAGAGTTGACGAACATTATGCCAAGTTGTTACCTAACCCGTTTCCGCTTGGAAAGAGTTAAATCTCCTATTACAGATTGATACCATATGTTTCCTCTTATCGCTGCGTATATCCATCTGTATCCTTGGCGCTCTGGAGTTGGATAACCGCTCCACCTAAGCGTCCCCTTGTTGGGCTCCGTGGTGGGTGGGGATCAGATGCGACGAAGATAAAGGCCCCAAACATGGCCACCTCTTCTTTTTCTTCTTTTTTTTCAAGCACCCGAAACGGAAACAAACGAAGATACTGCGTTGACTCTGACTCTGACGATGAAGTCCGAGTCAGAGCAACAAAGAACAACATCAGCGAGGCCTGGCCCCGTTTCATTGTTGTTGAGACAGCAGATGAGGCACAGCCCATCTCCAAACTTTCGCCTTTTGCGATACAGAAGGTTATTGCAGGAGTATCATCAACGATAGACAACATTAAGAGACTTCGTAATGGTTCTCTACTGATTGAATGTCCTTCAAAAAAGGCATCAGATGGTCTTCTCCGTCTGAATGGTCAGAAATTTGTTGATAGACCGGTCAAGGTCAGTCCTCACAGAGGCCTGAACACCAGCAAAGGAGTCATCCGATGCCGAGAGCTGGAGGGCCTCAGTGAGGCTGAAATAAAAGAAGGTCTAAAGGATCAAGGTGTCATTGATGTGTACCGGGTGTTGATCAGGAAGGGCGATATCAGAGTACCCACCAACACCCTTTTCGTCACTTTTTGTACCCCAACCATCCCTGAGAAAATCAAAGTGGGATTTGTTCAAATAAGAGTGACTCTGTATATTCCATCACCAATGAGATGTTTCCAATGCCAAAGATTTGGACATTCAAAGGCTGGATGTAAACAGAAGGCAGTGTGCGAGAGGTGTGGCGGAGATCCTCACGAAGGTCCCTGCACATCACCACCCACCTGCACAAACTGTAAGGGAAACCATTCCCCGTCCTCCAGAGAATGTCCAAAATACAAGTTTGAACAGGCCATTCAAAAAACAAAAACGGAGAAAAAGATGTCTTTCTCAGACGCCAGGAAGGAGGTTGAAAAAACGAATGTTTTTTCCTTCCAGAAAAGTTTTGCGGCAGCAGTCAGTCAAAGACCTGCAACAAAGTCAACACCCACCCAGACCAGTATTTCGTATAGGTCTGTGGGTGTCCAGGCAGGCCCGTCCATGTTGAAAAGGACAGAGCCCACAAGAAACAAAAGTATTTGTACACAGACAGATGAAAGCACAGGTGGGGCTATCCCCACTGGAGACTCTATGGGGTCTCCTGGTGAGGTTTGCTTCACCGCCCCAACTGGAGACCCTGTGGGGGCTCCTGGTGAGGTTCGCTTCACCACCCCAATTGAGGACCCTATGGGGTCTCCTGGTGAGGTTCGCTTCACCACCCCAACCCAGAAGCCCGTTCACAGGGCAACTCACAGGAAGGGGGCCGTCGAGGTTGTGGAGGTAGTGGACCTTACTAAATCCACACCACGAACACCTCCGGACAAGGGAAAAGTTACTCTGCCCCAAAGATCGCCTCGCACCCCAAAAATGGAGAGAAATCCCATCACATTATACAATCATTTTGGGAGTTTATCCGACGAAGAGGGTATGGAGGCAGAAACTTCTTAAAACTAAACAAACATAGCCAATGTTATTCAATGGAATTGTAGAGGGGTCCAAGCTAACTATGAAGAATTATGTCTACTTTTACACAAATTTCATCCTGTTGCTACAGCATTACAGGAAACAATGCTGAAACCAAACAAAGATTTTAATGTATTTGGATACAATGTTTTTAGAAACCATTCAGACAATAACACGTCTGGGGGAGTTGCTCTTTTGATTAAGAAAAGTGTACTTTGTAGTGAGATCAACCTATGTACAAACATTCAAGCTGTCGCAGCACGAGTGACATTAGATAAAACCATCACTCTCTGCAGTGTATATCTGTCACCATCAAAATGTTACACGAAGCACGATCTTGAAAATCTTATTGATCAGCTTCCAGCTCCCTTTGTTTTAATGGGAGATTTTAACGCTCATTCCCCTTTATGGGGCAGCAACTCTCTAAGTACGAGAGGACGAATTCTAGAAGATTTTTTAGACAATCGTAATCTATGCGTTTTAAACGATGGAGTACCAACCTATCTCCATCCAGCAACAGGATGCAAGTCCATACTAGATCTAGTTATTTGCGACACCTCTCTTGTTCTAGACTTTGAATTTAAAGTCTATGATGACACATGTGGTAGCGATCATTTCCCTATCTTGATGTCTCAAATAGATGGATTGGAAGAAGCTTCCCCCCAGAGATGGAACCTGAACAAGGCAAACTGGCTGTCTTTTACTGCCGAATGTTCTGTCCAACTCACAGAAGACACTGTCTTTGATGGAAGTGACGACCCATCATCTATTTTTACAAACACTCTACAAGACATTGCCACTGAGTACATCCCAAAAACATCTTCAAACAACCGCATTAAAGTGCCATGGTTTAATCAAGAATGCCAAGAAGCCCGATCTGAGCGAAAGAGAAGTCTACACAGGTTCTACAGATGCCCGACCCTTAGCAAGAAGTTGACTTTCTTCAGATTTCGCGCTAAGAGTCGCACTGTCATAAAACATTCTAAAAGAACATCCTGGAGGTCTTTTTGCTCAAACTTAAACTCTAAGGTATCATCAAGTAAAGTTTGGAATGCTATTCGTAAAATCAAAGGGAAAAAAGGATCTGCATCAATTAACCACCTTGTGGTAAATGGATCCCTTATAACCCAGAAGAATGAAGTAGCAAACGTTCTGGCTTCAACAATGGAAAAAAACTCATCAACAGAAAATTACTGCACAGATTTTCAAAAAATCAAAGCCACCCAAGAACGTAAACCCATAAACTTCTCATCTCAGAATGAGGAGAACTACAACAAGTTGTTCAGTATAACTGAACTCAAACAAGCCTTACAAAAATGCAACAACTCAGCAACGGGGCTGGACGGAATACATTATCAGTTCCTCACACACCTACCAGAAAGTTGTCTTCTGGTCTTGCTGAAGGTTTTTAACCACATATGGGAGAGTGGATCCTTTCCACCTTCATGGCAAGAAGCGATGATTGTCCCCATTCCAAAACCAGGTAAAGATCATACAAACCCCAGCAACTACCGTCCGATAGCCTTGACCAGCTGTCTGTGTAAAACCATGGAGCGATTGGTCAACGCTAGGATGGTGTGGTACCTAGAAAAACAAAACCTTTTAAGTGATGTGCAATGTGGCTTCCGAAAGGGACACAGCACCACTGATCATTTGGTACGTTTTGAGACCTTCGTTCGAGAGGCCTTTGCGAGATCTGAATATGTACTAGCTATATTTTTTGATCTCGAGAAGGCTTACGACACGACCTGGAAACACGGTATTTTAGCTGATTTGCATGAAATGGGTTTTCGTGGACGTCTCCCTGTTTTTGTGGAAGGATTTCTAAGTAATCGATTTTTTACAGTACGGGTCGGTCCCAACCTATCAGAGTTCTGTCAACAAGAGATGGGTGTTCCTCAAGGAAGCATTCTATCACCCATGTTGTTCAACATCAAAATCAATAACATAGTAAAGGCAGTACTGAAAGGATCCGAGTCATCCTTGTTTGTTGATGACTTTGCACTTTGTGTGCGTGGCAAATCCCTACATAGAGTGGAAAGGCAGCTTCAATTATGTATCGACAAGGTGCAAAAATGGGTAACAGAGAACGGTTTCAAATTTTCCACCAGCAAAACTGTCTGTATGCATCTTTGCAAACAAAGGGGAGCCATGCCAGAACCCTCTCTGGTCCTGAATGGTAATCCTGTCAAGGTTGTTGAAGAATTTAAATTCCTAGGACTGACCTTTGACCGTCGACTAACATTCCTTAAACATATCCAGTATCTGAGAACATCATGTCTGAAAGCTCTGGATGTATTGAAAGTGGTTTCTCATACGGACTGGGGTGCTGACCGCACAGTCCTACTCAGACTTTACCGTGCTTTAATCCGATCCAAGTTGGACTATGGTTGTGTCGTCTATGGTGGAGCCGCAAAATCCAACCTAAGGCTATTAGACACAATACACCACCAGGGTATACGTCTTTGTCTGGGAGCTTTCAGGACGTCTCCAGTACAGTCCTTATATTTTGAGGCCAAAGAACCCTCTCTGAGGCTGCGACGCCTGAAACTCACCCTAAATTATGTGTTGAAACTGAAAGCTATGCCTACAAATCCAGCCTACCAATGCGTATTTCAACCACAATGCTCTGAATTTTTTTAAAGTCACCCAAATGATCGAGCACCTCTGTCTTCTCGGATTCAGTCACATCTGGCCGAATCAAAGATAAAACTCGATCATGTTAGTGAAAATCGATGGACAGAAACACCTCCATGGACATTGCCAGATCCAGTTGTTCGACTCGATCTGACAAGGTTAAAGAAGTCAGAGACAAATGATTTGATTTTTAAACAGTGTTTTAGCCAGTTCTGTACCGAGTTTCCTTCCCATCAACGAATATACACTGATGGGTCCAAAGCTGAAAGTAAAGTGGCATCAGCTTCTGTCACTGGCCCTAAACTCGATAGGGCCTTTTCGGCCCGTCTTCCGGATGACAGTTCTGTATTTTCTGCAGAGTTGAAAGCTTTACAGCTAGCTCTGAAACAGGTATATCAGTCAAAAAAGAAAGACTTCCTGATTCTGTCGGATTCCCTATCGGCTCTTACCGCCGTGAAGAGAACTCAGCTAGATCACCCACTGTTGGTCGAAATCCAAGAGCTACATGCATCTCTGATTGAAGAAGGCAAAAGGATTGTGTTTGCATGGGTGCCATCCCATGTTGGAATTAGAGGCAACTCTGCAGCTGATCAAGCTGCTAAAGAAGCCAGAGAAAGACTCATCACTGACAAACACACAAAGCATTCAGATTTCAGAACTCGCACCAACATGTACATAAAGTACCTATGGCAGAGTGAATGGGACGAATGTGAAGAAAATAAACTTCATAAGATCGTCCCCCAGCTGTCGGACAGCCTACCCCAATGTCGCCTCAACAGAAAAGAAGAGACAGTTCTCTGTCGCTTACACATTGGGCACAGTCACATTACACATTCGTATCTGCTGAAAGGTGAAGATCCACCATACTGTTTTGGATGTGACGAACCATGGACATTAGAACATGTTCTCACAAAATGTGTAGACGTTCAAGAATTTCGAGACAAACACTACAATGCGGAAACACTGAAGGTTTTATTCCGGGATGTTCCCCCGGACAAGATTTTTAACTTTTTAAAAGAGATCAAGATTTTTTACAAGATTTAAAGTACCAGAAGTGAAAATTATTAATTTTTAGAACCTTCTTTTACAGTGATAGATTTGAATGTAAATAGTCTGAAACGTAGAACTTGCCATATGAAGGGAAAAGAAAATAACTGCATCGGTCTCGAATAGCAGCTAGCATCTGCTGAAGAGACATTAAACCCCAAAAACCAAAACCAACCATGGAAGCAAAACCCGCTTCCTCCCTGGAATGGCCTCTGTTCGTCAACAGTGACAACAACATCCAGAAACCCCTTGTCGAATACTTATGCGAAGACCATCGCACGACGAAGGAAAGATTTGACGACTCGTCCTCAGCAAAACATGTGGCAGTGAGAAGGTGATAACTCATGGAAGTTCCCCTAGAGTGCCGAATATTCTATTCGGTGAAATCCATCATACTCTAGAAACCGTCGTATTCGATCCTTCTTCTTCTGCCGCTGAGTGTCAAGTGGCCCGTCCTTGTGTCTCTCATAGACCACCTAGCCAATAACACGTGACTGACCTTGTCACATATCAAGTTCAGCTATCCACAATTCTGCCTCGCAAAGCAGAATTAACCCCGAAAAATCCGTGCGTCACAAAATCCGTGCTCTGCGCTGTCAGCAAAACTGCCGTGTAGCCCCGACTCACGCACAGGCGCTTTCAGTCGCAATTGACCAAGAGAAGGCACCCCACTGAGTGACACTTTCTTGGTCTATGTCACCAGATCGTGACACAGGCCACCAACAGCGTTCTGGAGAGGCCCAGGTCAGGACGGCCTAAGAAGACAACACAGCGTGAAGATCGCTTCATCAGAAGACAAGCTCTGCAGCAGCGAGGCATCACTGCAAACATCATCAGGGGCCAGCTGAGGGTGGCAACAAACACCAACGTCAGCACGAAAACCATCCGCAAACGCCTGCACGAAGTTGGCCTGCGATCACGTCGTCCAGCTGTACGGCCACGACTGACAGCAGCTCATTGCCAGGCTCGTTAGGCGTTCTGTCACAACAATGCCAGGTGGACACACCAGCAATGGGCCGATGTGCTGTTCAGCGATGAGTCCCGCTTTAATCTACACCATCGTGACGGTCGGGCTCGTGTGTGGAGGCGTCAGGGTGAGCGGTACAACAACGGTCTGGTGCCGGAGAGGGTGGCCTTCGGCGGGGGCTCCATCATGGTGTGGGGGGCCTTCAGTTTTCGACACAGAACCCCCCTCTACCACATTGTTGGCAACCTGACGGGCCAGCACTACAGAGATGAGATTGTCGCCCCTTTGGTTCTACCCGCTCTACACCAGATTGGTGTGCAGGCTGTGTTCCAGGACGATAACGCGACACCTCACAGAGCGAAGCTGGTCAACAACTTCATCCAGCAGGCTGGTGTCACCAGGATGAACTGGCCGGCCTGCAGCCCTGATTTCAACCCAATCGAGCACCTGTGGGATGAGCTGGACAGGCGAGTGAGGAACAACCACCCACCCCCAAGGAACCTGCAGCAACTGCTTCAATTCCTGCAAATCGAACGGCAGGCCATTCCTCAGGCCGTGTGCAGGAAGCTGGTAAACTCGATGCGGAACAGGACTGCAGAAGGCATCGCAAAACGCGGCGGACACACCTACTGACCTGTTCGGAACTTGCAAATTTTGTTTCCCGCAGTGGGGCACTGCGGTTATGAAATTAAAGGCTCCTCCTGTTTTTGGAACCGCAGGAGCTTTCTAGTTTGCTGTTAGATAGATTTTTGGTTCCTCTTTCCTGTCATGCTCTCTTTTTCTTCATGAATTCTTTTCTTTTTTCTGCCTTCTTGCTCATTCACCTGTATTTTTTCCAAAAATCTCTTCTCTTGCCGCTTGTCTCGCGATTCATGTATAGTTTAATCTGTTAGTGTTCTGATGTAAGTCCAGCAGTAGATAGGTTAAGCCTATTTTAACATACTGGAAACTGGTAATCTTCCAGTAGGTATTAATTTAGTTTTACTAAAGCCTGCTGGGACACAAGTAATGGGTTAGTGCATTTGTAAACAGGAATCGCTTGACAAGTGGCCCCCTTCATCCCCCCCTTCCTCGTCCTGATATGGCTCTGCGTAGTCGGCTGGACGTTAAGCAACAAATAAACAAACAAACAAATTGCAAATTTTGTTTTCGACCCCCATGTTGTTTCAGAGCTTGTTGACACGTAATGCGTGAATGATATATCACAATATTTTGGAAAAGGATCGCAGAGATAATGAATTAAACATGTTACAAATTTGATTCAATTTTGTTTGGTGGTTTGGAAGCTGTGTTTGTTTGCGTAAGTGGTCCCTAACTTTTTCCGGTGAGTATATATGCATCCCCAAAGACAGATACACGTATTCTCGTCCATCTGCTCCCTCCCACCCCCACCCCTACCCCCCTCATACATAATATTCACACACCTCACATATCACTTCACCTCATCTCGACTTATACAATACTCACAATCTTCTAATGTACATTTCATTTTCCAATATACTATTCAAATCGTATCTATCACCATACTTATATTTACTAAAACACATTTTTGCAATCAAAATAATGTGATTAATTACATTATTATTTTGGCATATATTACTAGGTTGATGACCAAACAAAACATCGTGTTTTGAAAGGTGCACATTTAATCCTGTATTTTTAAAAATATAATGGACAACATTTTCCTAAAAACTCGTCAACTTCTCACACTGCAAAAAAAGTGCACACGGAAGTTCTTGAAAGTCGATGGCGTGCACATCCGGGATGTTCCCCCGGACAAGATTTTTAACTTTTTAAAAGAGATCAAGATTTTTTACAAGATTTAAAGTACCAGAAGTGAAAATTATTAATTTTTAGAACCTTCTTTTACAGTGATAGATTTGAATGTAAATAGTCTGAAACGTAGAACTTGCCATATGAAGGGAAAAGAAAATAACTGCATCGGTCTCGAATAGCAGCTAGCATCTGCTGAAGAGACATTAAACCCCAAAAACCAAAAACCAACATGGCGTGCACAAGGCTGTTTAATTGCTGCAGTGAAGTCGTTCAATAGTTGGCACAGTGCCAAGCGGTGGCGCGGAAGACCAGGATAAACGCAGAGTGACTAGTTGCAATGAGCCTCTTTTCGTATTCCTGTCGTTCGACAGAGCTGGGATCGAATTTGTGACGTTAACGTTCAGTTCCTTTATTGCTTATTATCGGTGGCAGGCTATTTGACCCGACCCCAAGACAATTTTCCCCCTGACAACTGGTCCTCCGCCACACACCCTTTTACAGAGAAAGTGTGCATCCTTGACCCGACCCCAAGACAGTATTCCCCCTGACAACTGGTCCTCCACCACACACCCTTTTACAGAGAATGTGTGCATCCTTGACCCGACCCCAAGACAGTATTCCCCCTGACAACTGGTCCTCCACCACACCCTCTATTACAGAGAATGTGTGCATCCTTGACCCGACCCCAAGACAGTATTCCCCCTGACAACTGGTCCTCCACCACACGAAAACTAGACTAAATGTAAAAAGGTGTGGTCGACCCATTGTCTCCGTGTTATGACGGCATTGCGCTTAGTCAAAATACAATGTATAAAGCGTGAAACTCTCTCTGCAAGCATCAGCGGGTGTTTAAGATAAAAATGAAATTATTTGAACGATTTGTCTGGCTGTCTGTGAGTCTTATCATGTCTGTGCATGTGCTCAAATAAACGTGTTGAAACAATACATATTGTACATAAATGCATAACTTACTTTGAGTATGCCTGTATTGTGTGAAATGTGTATCATACGTCTGTACTTCTACATAATAGTGTTAAATGTCTTTAGAAGTCAATTACTGGAACATTAATATTTGTAGACTGGCAAGTGTCATTGTTCACGCAACACACGAATTCAAGATGTACACTGAGGTCATATGCTATTAATAGGCCAAACATCCCGATGACATCACGTTACACTCTAAAGGAACCGGTTAGCTCTTGGTTTAAACAACGTGTTATTTCCATTTACTAATACGTAAAATGTACATACAATTATAAATATGAAATCACCAACAAGCCTACGGCTTATGGGGGTTGGGTGTCTTCAAACACATTTTAGATAAACAAAAAAGTAAGCAAATGGAGGACAGATACATAATATGTAACAACAGTCGTGAGAGATGAACACAAAAATAGAATCCCAATTTAGTACTTGCAAAAATAAGCGTACACTATGGGGGATAAGTATACAGTGAGAGAGAGAGAGAGAGAGAGAGAGAGAGAGAGAGAGAGAGAGAGAGAGAGAAGTTATGTGTGTGTCTAATTATGTTGAAAGCGGCCAGTACGACAAATATATTCCTGAACGGTTTTACCAGGTTAACTCTTCATTGAAGAGATTTGTTAGGCACTCACTACTCTTTACATGTACCTTTTCATGTTATCGGATTAGTCATAGTACACTTTCGACGATTATAAGACGCATTGGAAATGTTGTAAAGTTGCCTCAACAAAAGACGTCACGAGCTGGTTCTATTCCCTGCACAGGGAAGTTCTTGAAAGTCGGTGGCGTTTACATGGCTGTCAATTGCTGCAATGAAGTCGTTCAGTAGTTGGCACAGTGCCAAGCGGTGGCGCGGAAGACCAGGATAAACGCAGTGTGACTAGTTGCAACGAGCCGCTTTTCGTATTCCAGTCGTTCGACAGAGCTGGGATCGAATTTGCGACGTTAACGTTCAGTTCCTTTATTGCTTATTATCGGTGGCAGGCTATTTGGCCCGACCCCAAGACAGTATTCCCCCTGACAACTGGTCCTCCACCACACACCCTTTTACAGAGAATGTGTGCATCCTTGACCCGACCCCAAGACAGTATTCCCCCTGACAACTGCTCCTCCACCACACACCCTTTTACAGAGAATGTGTGCATCCTTGACCCGACCCCAAGACAGTATTCCCCCTGACAACTGGTCCTCCACCACACACCCTTTTACAGAGAATGTGTGCATCCTTGACCCGACCCCAAGACAGTATTCCCCCTGACAACTGCTCCTCCACCACACACCCTTTTACAGAGAATGTGCGCATCCTTCCACTTGAACACATACACCCCCCCCCCCCCAACAACAACAACAACAACAACACCACAGCCTGGCTGCTTTCTACGCGAAGAGAGAAGGTTTTGCTAGAAACAAACAAGTCGCGTAAGGCGAAATTACTACATTTAGTCAAGCTGTGGAACTCACAGAATGAAGCTGAACGCACTGCATTTTTTCACAATGACCGTTTAGCGCGGTAGTGGTTGCGCTGTGCTGCATAGCACGCTTTTCTGTACCTCTCTTCGTTTTAACTTTCTGAGCGTGTTTTTAATCCAAACATATTATATCTATATGTTTTTGAAATCAGGAACCAACAAGGAATAAGATGAAATTGTGTTTAAATCGATTTCGGAAATTTTATTTTAATCATAATTTTTATATTTTTAATTTGCAGAGCTTGTTTTTAATCCGAATATAACATATTTATATGTTTTGGGAATCAGAAAATGATGAAGAATAAGATGAACGTAAATTTGGATCGTTGTATAAAAAATAATTGTAATTACAATTTTCAGATTTTTAATGACCAAAGTTATTGATTATTTTTTAAGCCTCCAAGCTGAAATGCAATACCAAAGTCCGGCCTTCGTCGAAGATTGCTTGGCCAAAATGTCAATCAATTTTATTGAAAAATGAGGGTGTGACAGTGCCGCCTCAACTTTTTACAAAAAGCCGGATATGACGTCATCAAAGATATTTATCAAAAAAATGAAAAAAATATCTGGGGATATTATACCCAGGAACTCTCATGTAAAATTTCTTATTACCCCCCTCTGCTTCTTTACCTCTGTAAACTTGTAGGGGTAGTTATTTTTCGATAATGACCCAGCAACCAAACAAATAACGACCCAGCAACAGCCTGAATCCTCGATAGTGCAATGGGTTGAGAAGCTGTTCTGTTTCGGTACTACTTTTTGCGACTGAAAAGTTCCGAACGCTCTAACGTACGAAGTATACATCTCTGGAGCAAACAATACAAACATACCGCATTTAAATTAACAACTACAGGCCTGAACACATGAATCTTCATATAAAATCCATGAGTTCGGTTGTTTTCTGAATCTAGATTTGCCGTGCTCAAACGTTCATCACAAGCAATTTCCCGCAAGGCAAGTAACTCATACTTTGTCTAGCGACAAGAGTAGTTCCCCTTTTTTCACACAGTTTCTTCGACAACAGACTGCAATCCGACCAAGGGCGGATCTGGGGGGGGGGGTTACACGGGTTACGTAACCCCCCCCACCCCCCAAAAAAGAGGTAATTTATTGGCTCAGGATGCACCAGATAGCTCTATTTTGCTTCTTTGGATAAAATAAATTTCCGGGGGGGCATGCCCCCGGACCCCCCTAGAGGCTTAGGCGCCTTCGGCGCCGTCAACTTGTATCTTCGCAGTCATTTTGTAACCCCCCCCTCCAAAATGAATTGATCCGCCCTTGCCCACGGTCAGTTTTCAACAATATTTCATTTAATAAACAGATCACACGCAACCAAATGCACACATCTCATCAATTTAAACAACATAAAGCGGTTTCATACACTATTTTCCCCAGAAAACTGAACTTCATACAGTTTTTAACGTTGGAACACGGGTGCAAAAGTTCGTCTGCTAGTCCCATTTGACGAAAGAACATTATCTTAAGCGATACCAAAACATATACAGAACACACAATATCTGCCTTTGCCGCCACAGCAGAATAACAGCATATCTGTGTACTTGATTTTAGTCCAAAATAGGAAAACTGACAAGAAGTGTTAACAGAATGGAATGATTTGCACGGAACTATACAACCGCGCATTAATCGATCGCCTGCGCAGGTTGACTGGTTGAGTGAATAGGATTCGATCAAACTTTCGCAAAAAACCTCCTCTTTTCTTTGAATAACTGAAGAAAGGAGAAATAAAGAGGTTACACACCTCGTCTCAGTGATTATAAAAAATAATGGTCTCAGTTCGCGGTCATGAAAAAGCTCGCTGAAGCTCGCATTTTTCATGATCCGCTAACTTCGACCATTATTTTTAATAATCACTGAGACTCGGCGTGTAACCTCTACATAAAGATCGGTCCAGTAGTTTACTCTGAATCGCTTTACACACACACACAGACACACACACACACACACACACACACACACACACACACACACACACACACACACACACCACGACCCTCGTCTCGATTCCCCTCTATGTTAAAAAATTTAGTCAAAACTTGACTAAATGTAAAAAGGTGTGTTAGTGACTCTTGTGTCATTCTGTAAAATTAATTTCGTACAAAACGCAACCAGGCTGTAGAATTGTATTCTTGTCTGTGTGCGTGTGTGTGTGTGTGTTTGTTTGTACTGGATAAGCGATAGATCTGCGGTGGAGTATTTGATCGCTTACATGAGAAGAATGGGGCCTTTAACTTGCACTTTTAGCTGTACAAACATGTTGACGGCTTGCTGCGAGTCGCTGTAAAACTCGTGAATGGAATAAACACATTTGACCCGAATGAATCAGCGCGTGGTTTCCACCTTTAGCTCTTGAACTGGATTTCAGACAAATCACCCACGTTTTCTATTTTTGACTCGAAGTGAGTCCAAATATTCGTCAAAATGAGCACATTCGATTCTTTGTGTTTGTTCACGTCTCCTTGGCAAGTTTCGGGAATGTATATGACACTGTTTACATATATATATGTCTTTTCTACTCCTCGTTAAAGAACATTTAAGCAAGTAGTTTTGGTGTAGTTATGTTGCAACCAATTGTCGTTTTAAATAGGCCATTCATTCCCTGCTCTAAAAATCGTGATTTTACTGGAGGACTATGGTACAGGGGCACGGAGACCGCAAACATCTCCGGAAATCGAATTCACAAAAGCTAAGTTCATCACCTAAACATCGACAGCAAATTGTAACCGCCCCCACAACCGGCCTTTTGTGTGTGTGTGTGTGTGTGTGTGTGTGTGTGTGTGTGTGTGTGTGTGTGTGTGTGTGTGTGTGTGTGTGTGTGTGTGTGTGTGTGTGTGTGTGTGTGTGTGTGTGTGAAAAACATTTAATTTCTCATTCCAAAACAGTTTAGTCGAAGTGTCGTTCTTTCCAGGAGCCGCAATAGTCGTGTTTTGATGCTGTTTTCTAATGGGTTATTCAAGAAAAAAATCAGAACCCTGTGATTTAACCATTGTCAATCCAATCCACTGTTTTTGATACACACCATGGTACCACACCACACACACACACACACACACCAGGGCCGGATCTGGGGGGGTTCCTGGGTTCCGGAACCCCCCTCCCCTGGCCATCCGATGTACCTCTCAGAGAAAAGAAAAAAAAATGTCAGACTTATTTACTAGGCATATATGTCTTTGGGATTATTCCTCTGAACCACTATGGTAAATGAATATCTGAAGTATTTTGTTACTGTTGAAAATGTGTAATTTTGATTCCCAGTTGCAAGGAAAGACCAAACAAGTCGCGTAAGGCGAAAATACAATATTTAGTCAAGTAGCTGTCGAACTCACAGAATGAAACTGAACGCAATGCCATTTTTCAGCAAGACCGTATACTCGTAGCATCGTCAGTCCACCGCTCATGGCAAAGGCAGTGAAATTGACAAGAAGAGCGGGGTAGCAGTTGCGCTAAGAAGGATAGCACGCTTTTCAGTACCTCTCTTTGTTTTAACTTTCTGAGCGTGTTTCTAATCCAAACATATCATATCTATATGTTTTTGGAATCAGGAACCGACAAGGAATAAGATGAAAGTGTTTTTAAATTGATTTGGACAATTTAATTTTGATAATAATTTTTATATATTTAATTTTCAGAGCTTGTTTTTAATCCGAATATAACATATTTATATGTTTTTGGAATCAGCAAATAATGGAGAATAAGATAAACGTAAATTTGGATCGTTTTATAAGTTTTTATTTTTTTTTACAATTTTCAGATTTTTAATGACCAAAGTCATTAATTAATTTTTAAGCCACCAAGCTAAAATGCAATACCGAAGTCCGGGCTTCGTCGAAGATTACTTGACCAAAATTTCAACCAATTTGGTTGAAAAATGAGGGCGTGACAGTGCCGCCTCAACTTTCACGAAAAGCCGGATATGACGTCATCAAAGACATTTATCAAAACAATGAAAAAAACATTCGGGGATTTCATACCCAGGAACTCTCATGTCAAATTTTATAAAGATCGGTCAAGTAGTTTAGTCTGAATCGCTCTACACACACACACAGACACACACACGCACATACACCACGACCCTTGTTTCGATTCCCCCTCGATGTTAAAATATTTAGTCAAAACTTGACTAAATATAAAAATGACCTCACAAATGCAAAATTTTCTCAGCTTCGGAGAGGCTTTGCCCCCCAGACCCCCCAGCGGGGCGTTGCCCCTGCACCCCACCGGGGCCTCGGCGGCCCCTGGACCCCTGCCTTCAGTTGGAACCCCCCCCCCCCCCCCCCCTCAAATGAACTTGGTCCGGCCCTGCACACACACACACACACACACACACACACACACACACACACACACACACACACACACATATATATATATATATATATGTTTGTACTATTGCTATGTACCACGCCTGAATTTCTCTATGAGATAATAAAGTATTCGTATTCTTATTCTTATATATATATACAGTGGTCGCCGCTTAATAAAGCCACTTCTGGACCGACGAAAAATGGCTTTAATAAGCGGCGGATTTATTAACCGGCGGTCCAGAAATACGTCATTTTCGAAAGAAAGAAAAAAATCTTCTCTTTTGTTTACGCCACTCAGTCACTTTCTTACGTCATTTACACTTGTTTGAATCTAAACAAAACTTCACGAAGGATGTTGAACTTTTGTTTTAATTATGTACATGTACGTGTATTTTGATCACTTCGGTACATCGATAATTTCACTGTCACCGTCACGAATCCATACTCGGCAAAGAAGAACCATTTTATGAGTGTTTGTTTGTTGGTCGTCTTCCATATCAGAACAAGATAATGTGAGTTTTAGTCACAAACTACGTGATTTCTCTGAGAAAACTGGCTTTAATAAGCGGCGGGTTGGGTTTATTAACCGGCTTTTTCTAATACAGGGTGACCCCAAAAAAAGAGTACCCAAACAAAACGTCATAAATTGAACAAAAATAAAGCAATCTTCATAAAATTTATTTACACACACAAGTAGCCTCTGCATGATTTGCACAGAAAATTTTAGCGTTCTAGCTTGTCTTTCAGGAAAGTTATACTCATTCTACAGAACATGCTCCAAATGGCCTCCGCGCCGCTGCAGGCAAACTTGAACTCGCCGCGCAAAGTTATCAATCACCCGCACACACTCTGTTGCGAGATTCCGCGAATGGTTGTTGTGATGGCTCTCTTGAGTTCTGTGAGTGTCTGTGGGTTGTTCCTGTAGACGTTGTCTTTCAGGAACCCCCAAAGATAGAAATTTGGGGGATTTAAATCCGGGGGAGGCCATTTGGAGCATGTTCTGTAGAATGAGTATAACTTTCCTGAAAGACAAGCTGGAACGCTAAACTTTTCTGTGCAAATCATGCAGAGGCTACTTGTGTGTGTAAATAAATTTTATGAAGATTGCTTTATTTTTGTTCAATTTATGACGTTTTGTTTGGGTACTCTTTATTTTGGGTCACCCTGTACATAAGATATAGTGATAAATCCGGACCGTCTGAAATCGGCTTTTATAAGCGGCTGGCTCTATTAACCGCGGTTTTATTAAGCGGCGTCCACCGTATATACACCACTCACATACACCACACACAAATATATACCTGGGGAGACACATATATACATTTATCCCATGACCTGCCTCTTTGTCTCTGTTAGCTGAGGAGGTGATTATTCTGAATTATCCATCGCAACCATATGAATTATCCATCACAACCGAGTCTCGATCTCAACTGTCATTGGTCATTGTCTTTGATTTCAGAGTACAATTGAATAATTTATAGAGGTCATCTGCATATTCAGAGTTTACAGATGGACTACTTTTTTCCACATACTGACTGAAATATTTTATGGTGTCAAAGTCAATATCACGTTTATGTTTTTGGAATCAGAAAATGATGAAAAATAAGAGGAACGTAATTTTGGATCATTTTATAAAAAAATAATTGTAATTACAATTTTCAGATTTTTAATGACCAAAGTCATGAATTAATTTTTAAGCCTCCAAGCTGAAATGCAATACCAAAGTCTGGCCTTCGTCGAAAATTGCTTGGCCAAAATTTCAATCAATTTTATTAAAAAATGAGGGTGTGACAGTGCCGCCTCAACTTTTACAAAAAGCCGGATATGACGTCATCAAAGACATTTATCCAAAAAATGAAAAAAATATCTGGGGATATCATACCCAGGAACTCTCATAAAATTTCATAAAGATTGGTCCAGTAGTTTACTCTGAATCGCTCTACACACACACGCACAGACACACACACACACACACACACACACATACACACACACACATACACCACGACCCTCGTCTCGATTCCCCCTCTATGTTAAAACATTTAGTCAAAACTTGACTAAATGTAAAAAACACATTTCAGTAACGGCTCGACCCATTGTCTCGGTATTTTGACGGCATTGCGCTTAGTCAAAATACAATGTTTAATGCGGTAAACTCTCTCAGTGGGTTTTGAAGCCAAAAATAAAATTATTTGAACGATTTGTCTGGCTTGTTGTGGGTCTTATCTTGTCTGAGCATGTGCTCAAATAAACGTGTTGAAACAATACATACTGTACATAAGTGCAATAACTTATTTTGATTATGCCTGTATTGTGTGAAGTGTGTCATACGCCTGTACTTCTACATAATATTATAGGATGTTTGATGGGTTGTTGACAGACCAGCTTTTTTGTCGGTCTGACAACAAACCACCAAACAGCGTTTTTGTCATCTTTTTGGTAGTGAGAAAATAAGTGCACAATCAACACAGGGAGCCATGCTATGAAACACGAGTTCCGTTTTGATAACCACTGGCAATCAAAGCTGGCGTGTGAAAGCAACGTTCTATGTTTTTGAGTTCATAAAATGTTGGGATGAATATGTCAGGTTTGAGGATGCACAGTTCTGTAGGTTCATCTCGGTATTCCACCCCCTCGGCTTTCATTTGTAAATATTAAGCTTAGTGATCGAATGGAGAAGCTACGTTGGGTCAAAGGTCACAGAAGATTTGCTTCGTGCAGCGAAGGAAAGAATCGCGATCTTGTTTCCGACTCAGTGCCTCTTTGTTTTTCATTAGACCTGTCATTCTGCTTGCTCGGCTTTGTTAGATGTTTGCATATCTTGTTGCTATTTTCTTTGCTTTTATTATTATATTTGATTTGCGCTTCGTTTATCGATATAATGTCTTGTGCACGGGTCAAAATGTGTGTGTCAGGGGTCAATTGGTTTGACTTGAACTTGACGTTTGTGTTTCTCCGAACGTCTGTGTATCGAAACACAGATACACGCACTCCATGACTTTGTAAGAAGACAAAACATATCGCTAGGTTTCATTTGTTTGTGAAGAATGTATGACCTTTCATGAAGTAGTTTTGTTTTTTGTTTACTTTTGCCAGTTCGTTTTTGGAACTTTGCAAAGCAGTGTCGTGTCGTCTGTTAGGTCTGGGGAAAAGCCAATGAAAAGAGCCGAAGAATCCCCGAGCGTTTCTAATGGGTTTGCTTTTGATTATCCATGTATAACCTGCTTCCTGCAACTATGATAACCGGGGATTTATTGCATTGGGAACATGAGATTTATTTCCCAGGTGCTTGTGAATGAAAACTCGTAAGGAATGATGACAATGTTAGATATCGTTACAAGTCGGAGTTGGAACATTTATATTTGTAGACTGGCAAGTGTCCCATGCAACACACGAATTCAAGAGTACACTGAGGTCATATGCTATTAATGGG
This sequence comes from Littorina saxatilis, assembly GCF_037325665.1. Lineage (NCBI taxonomy): Eukaryota > Metazoa > Mollusca > Gastropoda > Littorinimorpha > Littorinidae > Littorina > Littorina saxatilis. Next base: position 60,319,870 of record NC_090253.1, on the reverse strand, counting down.
CCAACCACCACAATGACATCACGTTTCACTCAAAGGGGTGTGTTTTTCTGGAACTTAAGTCATTGTTATTGGGCCTATAAAAACATCGCCCGTGCGGTGATATTGCCACTACGAAACCGGTCACCGGTTTATTCAGGCATTACTTCAGACGACCATGTATAGGTGCATGTTTTCAGTGTTTCCGTATGCAGTACTGCTTCTCTACAACCTTGGTCGTGCTTCAGGTACGAAGTTATTGTATTGTTGATTTATGTAATCATTTCTCGTCTTTTGAGATACCTTCTTTTCCGTGTAAACGTCCTTGTAAATCACCAAAGATCATCCAGGCTTTTACATAGGATAACAGCATCCTTCTTCTTGGACATATACTGCAAATCTACATTCTTAACACTTCCTGCATTTGTTTTGCTGAATTAATTTCGCAGATTCGCATAGGTGTCATCTATAAAAACGATACAGCAAAAATACAAATTCAACTCTGCACTGGGAATACGTCTGCTATTGAGTTTTGGTGTGTGTGCAAGCGGAATTAAGCTCTCACACCCCCCTCCCCTGAACGGATCTGTGGTAGTTTATATTTTCGTTTGCAAAGAAAGGAAGGTACATGTACCTTAATTTATCAAATCATCTGTTAAAACCTTTCTTTCGTACTTCCAAATGACTTGTGTTTGTGTTTTCTTTTTCCTTTCCTGATTTTTTTCTGTGTTTTATCCCCTTTTCATTTTCCCTCTGTGTTGCTGTCAAGGAATACTGAGGTTGGTGACTTAGTGGTCTCGTATTGGCCCATAATCAAAATAATATAACACAAATGACCCTTTTGCTCTATATACAGAGATTCCAGGATTTATACAACTAACCAAACTACGACCTTTATACAATTCAATCACTATTCCGCCTTTCTTACAGAAACGAAAATAAGGTCACCTGAATATACCGAACTCCTGGTAATATGTAATATGTATGCAAACAGTAATAGGCAGTTGAAGGGAACACTTGCTTAAAGTTCAAGTGTTGCAGTTATTCTGCACAGTAATTTAACAACATACGAAGGAGAAATTTGAACACACTAAATTTCCATTCAGGTGCATGTCTAGGCCTTCTAGTCAGTCTGGATCACATTGAACATTGCAAAAAATGTAAATCTAAATTGAGTTTCATTCCTATATCCGAGGAAATTTTGTAAGCGATGTTTCTTATAAGTGGCTTCGACTGTACCGGAATCCTAACACTCATTCTTTGTTCTCTGCATCACTAACGCCAAAACCTTCATAAAGTGTCCCCAGGTTTCCTTGTTTCGGGCAGACTGTAGAGTTGTGTTCCTAGTGCCTGACAGACCCCCTTCAATGTGTCTGTAAGAAAGTCTAAGTCGTCTCTTTTCTGGTACGAAGAGAAGGTAGAGTGGTCAATTTCTTGCCGCAGATTTCAACTACACTGTCCATGACGCTTTTCACATGGTGGACATCGACACTCTCAGATAACAGCTGCAATATGCACAGAGTGGTGCCGGCGTTGAATGTTGTCCCATCCTCTTTTGTCGTCCCAAATTCGTTGGACTTCTCATCTCTATAAGCAGATCTTCAAGAAACTTGACACTCTCCAATGACTCATTCTTCTCTTGCTCGCCTTGCATTCTCAGAATTCTTTTTTTTTTAAATTGGTTTAATTTAAATTTGTGTAATGTTAAACTTGTGGGGTCCTGATTTGGCCTATATGGTCCGCTGGACACAAAAAGCAACAACTATCTAACTATTCTCAGAATCGGCTTCTTCTATTACTTGTTGCTGAAAAGACTCTACCAGAAGGATTTCTTAGCAATCGATTTTTTACAGTTCAACTTCAAAATCAATAACATAGTAAAGACAGTGCTTCAAGGAACTGAGTCATCTCTATTTTGTTGATGACTTTGCACTATGTGTGCGTGGTAAATCTCTGCACGGCAACTTTATTTGTGTATTAATAGGGTCCAAAAATGAGTACCAGCGAACGGCTTCGAATTCTCCACTAGCAAGACGTAAAATGTAAATAGAGAATACTACATGGCTTGCTGTGTCGTACCAGATTTACACGAGTTTTTTTATTTTTATATTGAACTGCGAGCGAAAGCGAGCTGTTCACTATTTGAAAAAGCAACGAGTGTAAATCTGGTACGACACAGCAAGCCATGTAGTATTCTGTTTATCCTACATACTGTACTCACGTGTATTTTACTGAAAATGTCCTGCAGTCGAGGCAGCTAACTTGAAGACGCTTGTTTTGGAACCTCGATCTCTTCTAAAGCCTCGTGCAATATATTACGTCAAAGCAAAGAAACGTCACTCTGAAAGTGTGGCGTGACGTGTTAGTTCTCAAAATTCATCGTAGGTAATTAGCGAGCGCAATTTTTTTGGTCTATAATGACGTTTGTCTCGGTGACTTTGGCATCAAAAGCAGTGGAAAAACAGGTCCCTGCCAGACTTTCTTGACATGACCTCATTTACATGATACACACACGTGTGGTTTGAACGATTATTATCTCACGGGTGTCTCTCTCACGTATGTAGGATAAATACAAATATGACATCAACAACAAGCATCCGGCTTATGGGGGTTGGGTGTCTTCAAACAAATTTTAAATAAAAAAATAAGTGAGCAAATGAAAAGATACATAATATGCAACAACAATCCGAGAGATGAACACAAAAATAGAATCCCAATTTAGTACTACTTACAATATTGGGGATAAGTATTCAGCAAGAGAGAGAGAGAGGTTAGGCCTATGTGTTTGTCTAATAATTATGTGCAAAGCGTCCAGTACGTCTAACATATTCCTGAACGGGTTTAACAGGTTTACTCTTCATTGAAGAGATTTGTTTACGCCTTCGCTACTCTTTACATGTACCTTTTCATGTTATACGATTAGTCATAGTACGATTTTGACGGTTATAAAACGCATTGGATATTCTGTGAAGTTGCCTCAACCAAAAGACGTCACAATTAAGCTTTCTTTCTTTCTTTACTTGGTGTTTAACGTCGTTTTCAACCATTCAAGGTTATATCGCGACGGACAATTAAGCTGGTTCTATTTCATACAAGTTACACACGAAAGTTCCTGTAAGCACATTTTGATTTGAATCACGCTTTGAAAGAGACTTTCCTCCTAATGCAAACAAAACGATTTCACGTTTATTCTATAGATATAGACGAACTTTTTCAGCATTCGTATATTGTATTTTCTCTTTTCAAACGGTACATTTTTCAGCACCCTGTCAATATACATAATATCTTGACATAAGCACAATCCTTAATCTTTGGTACTTGTGTGTAAGGTCTAAGTGGTCGATGTTGTAACCTTGAAAAGAATGTGTGTATTTGATTGCCCGAGTTATACGCTGTTCGTTGGGCTATCGTGGTAGCAGCAGGGATATAGGGGTTGAGATTTGTGCTCGCTTAAGCTGATAGGCAGCTTTGGGTTATTCGACATAATTATAGCGGCATCTTGATTTTTTCAAAGAAGTCCTGCTTCAGTCAGAAGTTTTAATGTCCCTGTATCAAGTCAGGCGCTTTCAAGATACCGTAATACAAGTTCTGCATTAAAACATGCCGCACGTCATTGGAATATAGTTGCCTGTGTTTTTAAAACATGTATTGACACAAACAGAAACGCGAGAAAAAAAAGATTAGGGCAAAGATGTGTGCCCAGTTGACAGAGGGTCCTAATATTTATCCTGTTCAAAGACGATTCAACAAATAATGTAACTGCTGCATTAGATGCCTTTTAGGTTGTATGTAAGTTGGGGCACGTTCGATGAATGGGAGGTTCACACGAGCACATCAGTGCAATACCTAGTGTCGTTGAATCCCAAGCTTTTATCATCGATGGAACCTCCGGGATGTTCCCCCGGACAAGATTTTTAACTTTTTAAAAGAGATCAAGATTTTTTACAAGATTTGAAGTACCAGAAGTGATAGTGATTAATTTTTAGAACCTTCTTTTACAGTGATAGATCTGAATGTAAATAGTCTAAAACGTAGAACTTGCCATGTGAAGTGAAAAAGAAAATAACTGCATCGGTCTCGAATAGCAGCTAGCATCTGCTGAAGGGACATTAAAACCCAAAAACCAAACCAACCATCGATGGAACCAGGAGAATTACGTAAAAGGTGGTAGGCGGCGGAGGGCCATGTGGTAAAGTTAGCGGCAACTGGGTCACTTTCAACACAATTCTGCTTCATGCATAATTTGTATTTTCCGTGTTTCAAAGCGTCAGACACTTTTAACATTCCCTTTTGAAGATACCGGGATAAAAATATGAGCAAGTAGTTGTTTTTTTGTGTGTAGATTTTGTTGTGATGCTAGTTATGTTGCAACCAATTATCGTTTTAGAAAGGCCATTCATTCCCAAGCATGCACCAACAAATTTTGATTTTACTGGAGGACTATGTTACAGTGGACCGGAGACCGCAAACATCTCCAAAAATCTCATTCACAAAAGCTCTGCCCCTGAACGTCTACAGAAAATAGTAACAGCTACAACCAAACTTTTTTTTGCCTGAAAACATATAATTCCTTTGTCGAGAATATTTATTTAGTCGAGGTGTCGTTCTTTTCAGGGGCCGCAATCGTCCTGTTTTGATGCCATCTTCTATACTATACTATGGGGGTCCTTTACGTCCTCACAAATACTAATATCTATTAGGGACATGAATATAGGTAATGTGTTAGGAGGGGGGAGAGGGAGGGAAGGAGCGAGGGAGGGGGGATGTCGGAGCGGGTAAGAGTGGTGATAAAAGTTTATTAAAAGATTTCGGTTCGTTTCTTCGTTTCTGTGTATATTGTCTTCAAAAGCGTTTTTGGGGTAGGGTTTGTTTTTTGTTTAAAAGAAAACGTTTATTTCGAAAAAGAATGCTTTTTAAAGAGATACAAATTTCAGATCCACTTTACAAAACCAAAGGTTAAAAAAGTTGATCCAGCTTTATACAGAGAGAAAATAAGAACCAGTATATACAGTACGCACGTCTTGTTATATTTACATTTTAAAAGGCTATGCCACAGTGACACAACGAACATTCATACACACAAATATGTAGGCAATAAATTAAATCACCAAAAGAATAGATGCTTTCACCAAAAGAATTGCTTAGTTAGCAAAAGATATTCCAACAAAACATCGGATGTTTCCACCCACAAAATAGATGCTTCTAGCAAAAAACCGATTGATTCTACCAAAAAAAGAAATGAGACTTGCAAAAGAATTCTCAACAAAAAACCGAATTATTTCAACAACAAAATAGCTACTGTCAGCAAAAAATATAAAGGTTAGTGTACTTTCAGAGACAAAATAGTGTCACTCCATATCATAATTGTACGTCCAAAGAAAGTTAAATGAAAATGATAAAATCAGTGTAAAGAGCAGTCAAGATCCGTGTGTTCACTGCCTGATAAGCGCTGGTCTCGACAGCTTTGGGCGCCCGCGCTTTCGCTTCTGACCAATTTAGTGGGGCTCGTATGTTGCAGACGCACTCATAAATCATTCACATCTTGCAACAAACATCATACTTTGTGGTATTGTTCCTTATAATTATTTAAGGGATTTCAGATACAGAGCCACTTCAGAAATCGTTTATTTTGTCTTTGATAGGGAATAAAAGGCTGCATCTACAGCAGACGAAATTCGTACCAAAAGCGCTCAGCAGTAAATATTCCCAACTCAGCAAATGTAAAATTCAATGGTTTACCATGCACCAGAAGTTGTCTGCTGATAACACACGCATGACATAAATACTCTTATGGGTATTTTTGTGTTTTGGTATTTAATTTGATCGTTTTTAGAATTTTATATATCCGCAGCATGAAAATTCAAGATGGCGGCCTCCGCAACATTGCGTGTTTTGATTTGAGCGAAAACAACGTTTCTGAAGGTAAGTTTTCAAGAATACGCATCCATTCACCAATGTCACATCATTTTACTGTTTAATTCTCCCCTGGGGTCTGTTATTCATCGGGTGAAGCGCTGAAATGCAGAGTAATCTTGCAATAGCTCATCAGCTGGATTGTGATGCTGATAGATCTAGATCTATCTGTTGATTACAAGTAAGGAAATCATGATCGCCACGCTGGTGATTTTAAACAGATTAAACGAACTTTGAATAAAAGGCGAGGAGAAAGAGATTGTTCATGGTATGATAAATGATTAGTCCTGCCTACGTTAAGGACTTCCATAAGGTGGGGAGGGGTAGAGTCAAAAACTGAGTGAGGGTAGGCCAGATAGTAGGATGACCAGCTGGAGATAAAAACACTCCACTCCCCATGTCTTTACAGTGTTGTGATCAAACTTTCAAAGACGGTAGGTAACAGACAAAAGCATACAGTGTATGCTAATCAAATGAGATAAGTGGTTTTGAAAAATGAAGAGGTACCGCTCTTTGAGTTTTACAATTTTGGTTTGTTGCTTGTTTCTCATCCTTTTGCTTATTTTAAGTTGACCGTGCATTGGTGTGAATTTTATTTTTACAGGATATAATATACAAGAGTTACACCACATGCCGGTTCCTGGGAACAAGCGTTCTGCATTTATTCCGGTGCCACAGAAGGGAGCCGATTTCACTAGTACTACTGTATCAAGGTTTGTTACCTAATACATCTTAACAGTAAGATTTTTTTATTTGTATTAATTGGAACATGTTTGCACATCATTTGTAAGCGACCTCTGTGAATTTGATGGGTTTAACGTACGAACCCTCACTATGGTCAACATTCTGTTAGCGACTGTTTGAAGCGAATAAATGTAGCGGTCAGAAAGATTCCAGAATCAGTTGGGTCACTGGAAACTGTGTTTGTTTATTTTTTAACCTGAAACAGTAAGAATTATACGAATTCATGAAATACAATTTTCTTTCATTTTGGTCTGTTGTGTGAAGACTTGCTAACCCGGCTTTGACCGACTCTCTGAGATAGTAAACATTATTCAAATACATTCAAATAAAAATGTCACTTTTCATTTTTTGTGTGAAGGGTACCCCAGGCTGATTTCCTGCACCATGGATGTAGAGGAGGCCAGACAGTCTGCTTCTCATTCCAGCTGTGTTGCGTTTTTTTCTGCTCGTGAAGTGCATCGCCACATTGCCAAAGCCATTGGCCAAGAGAAGTCACCCTGTCTGCCCATTTTGCATAGCCTTACAGGCTGTGACACTATGTCGTTCTTCAATGGTATTGGGGAATCAGAAGGCTTGGGAAGTATGGCAAGCATTTGAAGACGTCACTCAAACTTTCTTCAGGTTGTCTGCTCCTCTTTGTAAGCTGAGTACCACTGACAGGGCAGCACAAGAGCTTTTTGGTGTACATTTGTAGGACAAAACCAGCAACGTACTGGGTGTAAACAGTGCTAGACGGTACCTCTTCAGTAAATAGAGCTGCCAAATTGACCATAATCCCCTTACAAGTGAGGTGCTGCTGCAGGACATGAGATTGAGAAGAGCCATCTACTTATTAGACTTCCAAACTCTGTGGGCTGGCAGTTCAAGGCTGGAAAGTGGGAGTCATTCTGGACGAGCTTTCAAGAGGTATCCAGCGTGTGCCGAGAACTCATGAGGTGTGCCTGCAAGAAGAGCTGTACAACAAAACGCTGCAAATGCTGCTAAGAAGGACTGCAGAGCACAGCTCTCTGCAAATGTGCTTGCATGCCTGTGAAAACTGTCAGCATCTAAACTGTGCAAAAATATTATTGCACCCATTTTCATACCCCAACTCAAACTTTTATTCCTGTGTCATTTTATTCAAACTGTCTATGCCATTAAAGGCTCGCATCTTCGCTATCTGGCACATTTTTTTTTAACATCATCATTTACGCCGTCAAAATAAGGATACCCTTGACGTGACAAAGAGATGTGACAAAAACTTCGGGTACCTTTTAAAAAGCCGACGACAATTCCTGAGTCACAACTGGGTCACTGTTGTATACGAAGAGAAAGTCAACTTGATTATCCATCCAGAACAGGTTGTTTTATTTCGCCATCTTGCATATTTCTAGTGTTGTGCCATTGTACCTACTGATGTATGTGTCGATCTCACGGATGAGATGTTTATGTGTCAAATTTGAGGGATACCCAAGTCAACTAAAATCCATGTATTTTAGCAATGACCAAGTGGGTTGCGTTGAAACTTTCAGGAATGTGTGTCTACGCACGAGGCGTAGTTCAACCGTTTGAGTACACTTTCAAATCTTCACGAAATAATATTTTAAAAACTGCCACAGGTTTGTTGACTTACATCCCACATATTTTTGACTTCGCATGTATATATGACAGATGGTTGTTTCAAGTACTGCCAAAGTTTCTTTTGAGTATAGACACTTGCCGGAATGTGCTAGTTGTGTAAACACATGAGAACAAACAACGTTTTCGAAATACAGCGATTATGAATTTTAGTCGACTTTTGAGTTGATACATTACATTTTTATCAGTTTTATTTTGGGGGTACCCTTATTTGGGCGGCGGTCAAATAACCCATGTAAAGGCCACCTTTTATCTTAAAAGTGTTCCAGTTAGCCAAGTTGAGTGCCCTCAATAGCATACATTGAATATAACAGCACAGGAATGAATGTTTTCGTTTTGGTATGAAAATTGGTGCAATATATTTATTTTTGCACAGTTTAGGTAATCCACAAATTCTTCAACCCTGCCACCCACACCGTCCAATCATTCTCTGCACCAATAATACATGTATTGGTTTGTTTAAAAATGTGTTTGTGTTAGTTTCTATTGCAAGAGAATGTCTTGTAGCATCAAAAATGCCTAAATACCCTTTTAATGGCGGCCATTTTGAAAATTGTAAAAAAACTACTGATTTCTTAATTTTTTCACGGTGGCTCTGTATCAGGTTTTGTTAAGCAAAAGCAAATGTCCATTTACGCCAAATTTGCTGTTAATCACATGAAGTGAAATATGCCTAACATACCCAACCGTTTACACTGGCGGCCATTTTGAAATTTTTTTTAAAAACTACCCATTTTTTTATTTTTTGCGATGGCTCTGTATCAGGTTTTGTTAAGCACATAAAACTCTTCATATTTGCTTAATTTGGTGTTTGTTGCATGATTTGAATGATTTTGCAACATAGGAGCCCCACTAATTGGTATGGTCTTGGCCTGGGCAGGGGGGGTTGGTCACCTCCAGACGAATCTCCATGCCCATGGAATGATGACACACGTAGCACTTGAGGAACTCCGGACAGTTGCAGAAAAACTGATTGTTTTCGTCGATCGTAATCTTCCACACCGACCTCCGACATGTGGCATACTCCTCGAAGTCAGCCCAGAACGATGATTCAACCTTTTCTTCGGTGAATTCTCGGTCTTTGGTCCACTGCTTTCCAATTCCCCGTCGTCTTGTAGCTGGTGGCTCACTGTCAGACTCCGACGTATCATTATCAAATCTCACTGGATCGATCCTCTCAAAATCCATCTCTCCACCTTCAAACTCCATTTTCAACTGACAGAATCTGTGTCCTTGCTTGATTCAGCTGAATTTGTGATCACAAATCACCTCTGCTTAAGCGAAATCAGTGAGTCAAAACAATGACCACCACTCACACTGTGTTTCACTGTGTTGGAGAATGACTATCCATTTCTTTTGTTGAAACTATATTTTCTTTTGCCTGAAGTAGTCAATCTTTTGCCTGATTATATTTTCTTTTGCCTGAGTATATTTGCTTTTGCCAGTTTATTTTATTTTTTGTTCAGACAGCAATTCTTTTGGCGGATCAATTTTTTTTTGTACTTTAATTCTTTGTCACTCAAGCCATCTTTTCTTTTGGTGAAAGCATCTATTTTTTTGGTAGAACCATTTCTTCTTTTGGTTCATTAAACGGGTGCCAAATATGTATATCTACATTTACTGGCAAGCCAGGCACTCCGCCTACGCCCCGGCCGTCAGCCAATGGCGCAGCTGGCATGGGTGCCTGTGCCAGGAATAACTTAAAAGCTCGGCGAGGCACCGAGTACATATATCACGGACATCTAAAAGTACTTTTAGGGTAAAAGGGTTGGTTTTTGAAAGGTGTATTTATTAGGTAAGAAGGTTTGTTTTATTTAAAAGTGGTGGCCTGCCATTTTATAACCCTTGGCTAGGTATGGATGGGGGGGGTAAGGCCTCATCGGTGGTGTCGTGGTAGCACCTGGTTTGTCAGTTTTTAGCCATGACAAGGGCCTAGTAATAACAATTGCGTTTTAGTTTTAAAAACAACAGGATATGTCAGAGTTGTAGATTGCTTTTGTGAAGAACGAGACATGGTCGAGGCCGTGTTTATCGTCCGGGTTAAAGAGTTGAATTGGCAGAAGGTTATATTTGTCCATATAATCATACAGGGTTGCAAAGCGGGTTAAGTTTGAAGTACATTTTACGAAGGTGCATGTGCTCTATGGTAATTTCGCTGCCACAGTCGCAGTTTCTTTTGAAAACGGAACAATTGAGGCCTTTGGTACGGGCCCTTCTTAGAATGCGTAATAGGGCTGGAGGGAGTTTAGGAAAGAAGCCCCCTTTGATGTATTTCATGGGGTCGTTCTTGTGTGTGCTGTTTAGTTTTGTAAGTAAAAATGCGTTTAGGAAGCTATGGTATTCTGAGATGGAGTAGCCAATATTAATTTCGGTTGAGGAGGAAAGGGCAGCCTTCTTAGCTGCAGTGTCGGCGAGATCATTTCCTCTTAGGTTAGTATGCGAGGGAATCCATATTGGGTCTAGGGCCGTGCCTTGTAAGATTACTTGATTGCATAAAAATAAAATTTCTTGTTGCATATTTGATCTGTTTTTTGTCCCATTTTCTAGGGCTTCTAGGGAAGATTTGGAATCTGTACAGATTACCACTCCTGCGGGTGAGACTGGCATATCGTTAATAAATGAAACTGCCATAAAGATAGCATATAGTTCTGCTGAGAAAATTGAAATGCCTTTATTTAATTTATAACACTTTTCGATTTTTACTTCTGGGATTACAAAGGCACAGCCCACTCTGCCGTCTGGCAGCTTCGACCCGTCTCTGTATACTTTTAAAAAGTGGCTATATTTCTTGTTTATTGTTTCTTTTGCCAGTGTGGCCAAATACAAGTGATCGGTTTTTTTGAGATTATATTTACTTTTGGAGATGATGTTGGGGGGTTCTAATAACCACGGCGGGTATATTGGGGCCAAGATAAGTTCAATGTCTTTTATCTGCTTGTTTATGTTGTCGAGGAGATTTTCTGCATAATGTTTAATTGGAAGGGCTTTCTCATGGAGTTGAGGGGTATAACGATTGTTGAAGGTTTTCGTTTTATAATCGTTGATTAGATCGTTTATGGTCTGTGCTACACTATTTGGGGATCTTTGCTGTCTGATAAAATATTGGGTTGTCCGCAGTAGACGTTCCTCGTCGAGGGTGAGCCAGCCCACTTCTCTGTAGGTAGCTTTCACAGAGGCCCATCTTGGTACATCTAATGCTATTTTCAAGGCCCTTACTTCGGTTGTTTGCAGTTTTTTGAGGATGGTTTTAGACGCTGAAAAGAAGGATTCCTGTCCGTAGGCGAGACGCGAGCGGACAAGGACTCCCACCACCAGCGTCAGACTTTTTTGGCTGTTTGCCCACGGTTTAGTTTTGAGGAACCTGATTACATTTATTGCCTTCAAGGCTTTTTGTATTAAATTATTCATGTGGGGGGTCCATATTAGTCTATCGTGGATGGTTACACCCAGGAATTTTACTGTTGTACTGGGCTTTATGACTTGGTTATTTATTTTGATGGAGCACACCCTCTTAAAGACCTTTCTTCTGGATACTACCAGGAAGACTGTCTTTTCTGGTGAGAGTTCAAACCCATTTTCCACCATATACTGACACAGATTGTTTACTGCATTTTGGTATGATGTCATATCGACGCCAGCTTTTCCTTGTCTACTAGGACTTTTGGAGTCTAGCAGTGCGAGGTCGTCTGCGTAAAGCAGGACGGTAGCCCCGCCCACGTTTACTGTGTTTATATCATATAACATGATGGAAAAAAAGTGTCGGGGCGACGATTGAGCATTGTGGCACACCCATGTCTAGGACGTGTTTCTCAGAGATAGCTGAGCCCACTTTAACATTAATGGTTCTGTTCGAAATAAAGGCCTTAACAAAGTGCAGGGTGCGGCCTGTCATGCCAAGACGTTGTAATTTGTCTAGTAATTTAGCGTGCCACACGGTATCAAAAGCTTTCTTTACGTCATAAAAGGTGCCTAGTAGGGTGTCTTTTGGGTGAGCTAATGTTTTTTTAATACGTTCTTTAACGTTAACAAAATGGTCTTGGCACGAGCGGTTTTTCCTGAATCCCGCCTGGCACGTTGGTATGATATTATTTTTTTCCAGGTAAAAGTCGACTCTGGCCTTCACCAATCGTTCGTAGACCTTACCTAGGTGAGGGGTAAGGGCTATGGGCCGATAACTGTCGGGTAGGGATTTGGGTTTGTTTGGTTTGGGAATACCAATCACTTGGGCTTCTTTTCAGGCTGTTGGTAATTCTTGGTTTTCCCAGCAGTCGTTATAAAAACGTAATAATATATTCAAAATTGAGGGTGGAAGGCGGCGTATTAATGTATATGAGATGGGGTCAGCTCCTGTTGCCTTTTTCACTTTTTTAATCCGCTTAATACATTTAACTAACTCTTTCATTTTAAAAACGCTGTTTGTGACATTGTCATTATTTTCATCTAACTTCGGAAAGTGGTTTTCAGCGTCTGTGCGCAGCTTTAGTCTTTCTTCGGATAGGTTTTTGGACTGGCTGGCCTTTGCGAAGACTTCTGCCAGCGCATCTGCCTTTTCTTTATTATTCTTTGTGAGAATATTATTTACAATGAGTGGTCTTTCGCCATCTTCTAAAGGTTAATTCAATAACAAACAAGAACGCTGAAACGTCAAAACAAGTCGAAATGTTGGGACTGCTGCCGGAAGGAGACCGTAATATATGGTTGCATCACTGTCAGAAAAAATCGTCTGCTCCAGCGAGCGCCGAAACCACGTTGATTATCACGTGACACTTTTGCCATATTTAGAGTTGTTTGCACAGTAAATACAGCCGTGAAAAATAGCTCGCTTGAAACTGTCTTACATATCAATTCCTTTGTAATTTTAAAAATTACACAACACCATGAAAAATCATTATCGACGATCGCGAATCTGCTTATATCCATAACACATTACGAAAAGATCTAAATATGTAAAAAAATCGATTTCCTCGCCAGACAAGGAAAACCAAGGCATCCTGTCAGGGATAGAATGAGCCGAACTCATTTTGACCTGAGGTCAGGATGACGCTGGTTGATGTTTTGCTGAATTTATTTCGTAGGTTGACAAAGGTGTCACTAATTACATCGATACAGCAAACATACAAATTCAACTCTGCACTGGCAGTTCGTCTGCTATTGACTGTGAGTATGTGTGCAAGCGGAACAAAGCTGTGTGTCCCTTGACGGATCTGTGGTACTTTACAGTTTTGTTTGCACACAAAGGAAGGTACCTTTGTTTTGTTAGTGTATCTGATTTTAGAACCGGCACGGTTGGCCTAAAGTGGTAAGGCGTCCGCCCCGTGATCGGGAGGTCGTGGGTTCGAACCCCGGCCGGGTCATACCTAAGACTTTAAAATTGGCAATCTAGTGGCTGCTCCGCCTGGCGTCTGGCATTATGGGGTTAGTGCTAGGACTGATTGGTCCGGTGTCAGAATAATGTGACTGGGTGAGACATGAAGCCTGTGCTGCGACTTCTGTCTTGTGTGTGGCGCACGTTATATGTCAAAGCAGCACCGCCCTGATATGGCCCTTCGTGGTCGGCTGGGCGTTAAGCAAACAAACAAACAAAAAATCTGATTTTAGAAGAGGTTTAACTTTTTTAATTCATCTGAATGCCTTCTGTCCGTGTTTTCTTTTACCTTTTCTTATATATTTGTGTGTCTTTTCCTCTTTGTTGCAATCGCAATTATTTTATATTTACGTACATATCGTTTGCTTGTTATTCTTTTTACATTTAGTCAAGTTTTGACTAAATGTTTTAACATAGAGGGGGAATCGAGACGAGGGTCGTGGTGTATGTGTGTGTGTGTGTGTGTATAGATCAGTTCCCAGAAAACTTTTGGACCGATCTTCATAAAACTTCACATGAGAGTTCCTGGGTAGGATATCCCCAGACCATTTTTTTTCTTTTTCCCGATAAATGTCTTCGATGACGTCATATCCGGCATTTAGTGAAACTTGAGGCGGCACTGTCACGCCCTCATATTTGAACCAAATTGGTTGAAAGTTTGGTCAAGTAATCTTCGACGAAGCCCGGACTATGGTATTGCATTTCAAAGTGGAGGCTTAAAAAACAATTAATGAGTTGGCTCATTAAAGTTGTCATTAAAATGAAATTGTCGCAAACAGATTCAAAATTTATTGCATCGTATCCTTCATCAAATTCTGAATCTAAAAATATATACATATGTTATGTTTACTTTTAAAATGTGATCACAATTAACGAAAATAGGTTAATTAGTGCTACGATTAAAATGTAAGAAATCGATCCAAAAATGATTTGATCTTATTCTTAATTATTTCCTGATTCAAAAAACATATAGATATAATATGTTTTATTCAAAACAAGCTGAGAAAGTTAAAAAGAATACAGAAAAGCGCGCTTTCCTGCTTACCGCAGTACGCTATTGCGCTATTCTGCCTCGTCAATTTCACTTCGTGTTGCACGGGAAAACTGCCGCGGGGATTGACGAAGCTGTTTTGTCTCGGTAAAAAAAAATGCAGTGCGTTCAGTTTTATTCTGTGATTTCAACAGCTTGACAAAACGTAGTAATTTCGCCTTACGCGACTTGTTTTCTTTTCGTTTTTGCTAGTCAGCAGACATCGGACAGCTTTCATTCTTTATACATTACCTTTTGGGTTTTTTGGAAACCCAAAAAAACATGTTTCTCGTTTCATAATGTTCCAGCAAAACCAGCAGTAAAGCAAGGTCAAGGCTTCCAATCCAGACCTGGATCCCAGTTTTCCACCCTGGCTCTTGACGTTAACCTTGACGGGAGCATTGTTCACCTTGACCTGGATCAAGATTTGGATCAGGATACCCACATTCCGCTCTACGAGCTGTACACTGACGACCGAGGGAAAGCACAAGCTAGGAAAATGTTGACAGAAACAGTAAGCCAGTTTTGATTTGCCTATGATAATGATCACACTGGTATTAAAAAGATATCGCAAGCATTAGTCATTGAGTAAAATATTTTTCTGGTGCACAATTAGACTTTTTACCGCTGGCGGAAAGCAGCGATAAACCGATGAAACGAGAAGCAAAACGGACCAAGACATTAAAGGTAATATACATATTAAAGACACAGTACCGGCACGGTTGGCCTAGTGGTAAGGCGTCCGCCCCGTGATCGGGAGGTCGTGGGTTCGAACCCCGGCCGGGTCATACCTAAGACTTTAAAATTGGCAATCTAGTGGCTGCTCCGCCTGGCGTCTGGCATTATGGGGTTAGTGCTAGGACTGGTTGGTCCGGTGTCAGAATAATGTGACTGGGTGAGATATGAAGCCTGTGCTGCGACTTCTGTCTTGTGTGTGGCGCACGTTATATGTCAAAGCAGCACCGCCCTGATATGGCCCTTCGTGGTCGGCTGGGCGTTAAGCAAACAAACAAACAAAAAAGACACAGTCAAACCAACGTTTCGTGTCGTTTCAGTAATTTCAGTTGTTGTTTTTGTAGTTGTTACAGTTTGTTTGTTTGTTTATTTGTTTAGTTCATTTGTTTGTCTTTGGTTTTGTTATCAAACAGGTTTATGCTGTTTTTGTTCATCTTTATACATTATTCCTTTCACTGTGCTGTTTTGATCAGCTTTTGGTATCAACTCACCACGATGCGCATCGTGAACTTATTATGTCCATGCTGGGTCAGGGTTTGTTTTTGGTTTCTTTCGATTTTCTTTCAGCTATCGAAAGCTTAACCCGTATTGTAAACATTATCTTATCTCTTCTCATGTTGTGCAGAGAAACTCGTTTTCACAGTGAATGTCTTGGTTTTTCAAATCCGTGGAGATATGAAAATAATCGTGGCTTTGAATTTCATCACATTAAAGAGATAATACCAATGAAAAAAGGGCCTCAGATTGCTTCTTAAGCTAGACTTATACCGTATTATTCTGCGTTACAAATAATGCTACCGCGCAGGACTGCCTTCACTTTGCAAAAGGAAGTGTTTAAATTGCTTACATTAAATGTTGTAGAACACGCAAAGAAAGAGCACTCTTTGTGTTGCTTAGTTTCGGTTATTTCCACTGAGTTCCATTCATACTCAGCGAGATGGCTTTGGCGCTTTGCCGAATAGAGCGTTTGTATTATCTAACAGTTTACATTTCATCTCTTCGTTTTAACATAGACAGAGATTCGAGACGAGGGTCGTGGTGTGTGTGTGTGTGTGTGTGTGTGTGTGTGTGTGTGTGTGTGTGTGTGTGTGTGTGTGTGTGTGTGTGTGTGTGTGTGTGTGTGTGTGTGTGTGTGTAGAGCGATTCAGAGAAAACTACTGGACCGATTTTCATGAAACTTGACATGAGAGTTCCTGGGTATAATATCCCAAGACGGTTGTTTTCATTTTTTCGATAAATGTCTTTGATGACGTCATATCCGGCTTTTAGTGATAGTTGAGGCGGAACTGTCACGCCCTCATTTTTTTAACCAAATAAAATGACATTTTGGTCAAGCAGTGTTTGATTCAGTCCGGACTGTGGGATTGCATTTCAGCTCAGAAGCTTAAAAATTAGTTAACTAGTTTGCTCATTAAAGTTGTCATTAAAACGGAATTTTTACTTACAGTTTTCTTCATCTTCTCTTGAATTCAAAGATATATAGATATGTTATGTTTAATTTAAAAACGCGCTCAGAATTAAAGAAAATAGGTTGAGTTTAATGTTCGCATGCTTCGCGGTATGGGTTAGCCGAGACTACCTGAATGTAGTCTCGCCGATGACTGGTTTTTGGAGTTGATCTTTTAGTTAGATGCCTACAGATTTGACTAAATGTGTTTTATATCGCTTCACGCGACTTGTTTATCTCTTTTTGATGCAGGGAAATAACTCTGCAACCCTTCTCATTTCCATTTATTATAATGTAGAATTCTCTTGCAGAGTGTGAGCTTCTACCAAAACCAGCAGCATGACTCTACGTTCGGGATTGTCAGCAAGAGAAACAGGAATGGAACTGTGTCAACTACCATGGTATGTGTGTGTAAGGTTGATTTCAAACCAGTCTGTAAGAACTTGTCTCACGTACACTATCGTTGGATCACAGCTCGAAAACAGACTTTGGATTGGCATGGGGAGAACTGGCACACAATGTGTGTTTGTGTGCGTTCGTGCATGCGTGTGTGTGTGTGTGTGTGTGCACGAACGCATTTCAATTCTAATAATAAGGATACTTTTATGGCGCAAATCCTGAAATAGTTCTAAGCGCTTCCCAAAATCATACACACATACATAAGTCTGTACACATTGCTAAATACAATAGTAATACACATCGAAGTAAACTTATACAATTTATAACATGTTCAACACACAACACGCATACATGAATTTCCCAATACAAAGCACAACATTATTTTACATTAATAGCTCAACCACTATCACATAAACTCACACACAGACACACACACACTTACATACACGATTTCCAAAATAAATAGCACAGCTGAGCGACACACACACAAACACACATAACCCCCCACAAACACACGAATTCCAAAATGAATAGCATAAAAAATAAATAAAAGGATTCATTATACATATAACTCCACTACTATCGATTAGACACACACACGCGCACGCACGCATTTCACAGAATAACGAAGCACACAAGTACAGACAAAATACAATCAATCAATCAATTAGTTAATCCAATGCAATTATAGGTGTACTTCGCTCTGGTTTTATTTTCATGATTTTTATTTGCATTTTTCCAGCAAGGATTTATCATCAGGGGAGAAAAACTTTACGAAGCGAGGAGCAAATCCCACGAAGAATCGGCAGGGGAGGCATCTCAGGTCAAAAACAACAGTTTGCTGTTTGACCTTGACCTTCAAGAAGTCACACAACCACAGCAGCAAATAGATGTCGATTACGAAAGTGAGTAGACTGCTGTTCAGTGTAACTAATGTATATTTTACACACACACACACACACACACACACACACACACACACACACACACACACACACACACACACACACACACACACACACACACACACACACATACACATACACACACACACACACTTTTCCATTCGCAAGTTATTTGACGATTATTATTTTTAGGTGCAGAACCTTCTGTCAGGGGAACGACAGTCGAAGATGGCTCTTATATTCACGGACTACGTCAGAAAAGGCAGACGGTAACTCAGGATGTTACCATTGATGTTGTTGCCGTTGTTGACTATGGTATCTACTTCAAGTAAGTGGCGTCATACATATATTGCAGGTGCGCACAATGACTCTCCTTGTCACAACAGGTCCATAGGAGTTGCCCCTCTTGCTTTCACTAATATGGGCTTGGACACCTGTGACACTTGGACAGATGTCATTATCATGATTGTGATAAATATGGAGAATAATTATCTCAGTTATTTTATATTTTTATGCTATATTAATATTAAGATTTACTTCCATTTGCTAATTCCGTTTTTTCCTGTTTTTTTAGTTTGATTTTGTGTTTACATTCTTCTTAATTGAACAAACACAAAAATGCTAATTTGCATTAGAATAAATCTGACTGGCATGCTGAGTCTTATGTCATATTGAAGTATAGGTTGCTTTTAAAGTGTTTGGTGATGGCCGATTCACTGGTCTAAAATACACCTTTAAGGAGGCAATGTTGACCCGCCATCCAATGTACTGTTTTTAATTTTTGCTGAGTTTTTATCGCAGTTCATTAGCTCCAATAAGGCTTGATGATTATAACTTAACACAGAACAAACACCCAGCCTCAAATGAAATCTATTCGCGGGAAAAGTAAAGTACTAATCTTCGCAACAAATTATTGCGAACTATTCCTTTTCATTGCACATTTCAAAGGCGCATTTTGTTCAGTAAAATTGTTTTAATTTAAATATGTGTAATGTTAAACTTGTGGGGTCCTGATTTGGTCTATATGGTCCGCTGGACCCAAAAAAGCAACAACTAACTAACTAATTATCCCTGTTCAGTGTTGATTCCTGATGTTATCTTTTTCCTTGAGCCTTGGGAAGGTCTTTCTTTCTTTCTTTATTTGGTGTTTAACGTCGTTTTCAACCATCAAGGTTATATCGCGACGGGGAAAGGGGGGAGATGGGACTTGGGAAGGTCGTGCGGCATCGTTCAAGGTAAACAAATATAGTGAAGTTAATGCGTTGCACACACACATATTTGCCCTTCCGTGATGTTTTTACTTTATATGATTAAAACAGGTGGTACAACAACAGCAATGAGACCTCAGAAGATGAGAAGAAACAAGATGCACTGGATTTTATCTACCAGTTCCATGCTTTCGTTTTTAATGGGGTATGTTTGTTTGTTTGTTTGTATGCTTAACGCCCAGCCGACCACGAAGGGCCATATCAGGGCGGTGCTGCTTTGACATTTAACGTGCGCCACACACAAGACAGAAGTCGCAGCACAGGCTTCATGTCTCACCCAGTCACATTATTCTGACACCGGACCAACCAGTCCTAGCACTAACCCCATAATGCCAGACGCAGGGCGGAGCAGCCACTAGATTGCCAATTATAAAGTCTTAGGTATGACCCGGCCGGGGTTCGAACCCACGACCTCCCGATCACGGGGCGGACGCCTTACCACTAGGCCAACCGTGCAATGGGGTATGTCAACTTATAAGTTTTAAACTTAATGATTCCCCTAAACCCACCTGGAGCATTTAATATGGTTGCTATTGTACAAACAATCCCAGATTAGTGTAAACCGAAAACCCACAATGACAAAAACTGAGTTCCTCTTTTAAAACGTAGACCATCATACCTAGTCCGAAGAAGCGATAGATAATTTATCAACATATATACTCTTTTCAGTGTCTGAGTTTTGCATTTTCAGAAGTGGTGTAGTAAGATTTGATATGTAATATTTTTCACATAGTCGGGAATTACCTCTGTCAAATACTCTTAACTTGAGAAGTTTTTGGTCATATATAAAACTAGAGGAATGACCGGCTTCGCCGGGTGGATCGCGAGACAGAGTAGCGGTTCGCCGGCTTAGAGCACGTGTTGAACATTTTCATCCACCAGTTTGTGCCCGGGGTCCACCTGAATATGCCCACCAAATTTGATGCAGAATATTTACGATATCACAAACAGAACTCTACAATCCACAGGTGTTGCATTGCGAGCTATAAATAACTCACAACTTCTAAGGCGAACAACTCTGCAGAGTCTGCTGTGAAGGGCGACGGTAGTCTCCCTGTCACACCCGCCCCCGCCCCCATGGACCCGCCAAGCTTAGGTCCCTCCCATATTCGTGGAATGGGAACAGCACGAAAATGATTCAGTGGCCATAATGTCATTCCTGAACATATCATGTCGAGTCCCATCCCTGTCGACGACGCCGAATGTAACCGAGTGCCGAAACACCACAATCACCTTTGGAGGCGAAGTCCACTCAAACAGGATTGAGAAATTTAGAGCTTATCTCTAAGCCCTTTCAAAACTGTTATGGCTTCTCAAAGGAAGGCCTGAACATACTGACACACCAAAGCCGCCAGACCTTATATATATATATATAAATATATAGAGATAGATGACAGTGTATTTTTCGCGTGGCTATACATTGATTCGACCTTTGCACTTTTACAGTGAGGACAACTTACGGGTGCAAGGAAAGCGTTCTGGACAGTGCAGTGACCTTCTAATAGTAACGGAACGGGAATATCTGAAGCTGATTGTCACCACACGAAGGAAGGGAGATAAACGCTCCAAACACTGGAGAAGATAAGGAAGAGTTACTGGGAATGGATCCAGAGAAAAACCAAAATCGGTTCAGCGCTGCGCGCAGAGAGCACGTGTTGAAATATCTCATCGACCAGGTTGTGTCCGGGGTGTACCTGAATATGGCCACCAAATTTGAAACAGATCCATCGAGAACTTTGGCCGTGCATCGTGAAAACACACACACACACACACACACACACACACACACACACACACACACACACACACACACACACACACACAAACAAACAGACACAAGTCGTATATATATATAGATATAGTTACCCACACGTGTGTAGTTGTGAGCGTTTCTTTTACATTCAAGTTTTGACTAAGTTTATTATGGTAGACTTGAAATATAAACGAGAACAGTAGCAAATGTGTGTGTGTCGTGAACATTTATTTATAGAATACCTTCATGAAATTTTACGTATGCATTTTGCGAGATGATATCCACACGGGTTTCTCTCTAAATTGTTTCGATATATTATTTTATGACGTCATATCTGGGTGCTAAACAAAGTTGAAACGGCACTGTGACGACCCAATTCTTCAATCAAATTGTTTGCAATTTCTGCCAAACGGTCCTTTGCCTCACGAGACTGCATTTAATCTAAGAAGCTTGACACTTGATTAATAAATGTGTTCATAAAAATTGTATTCAAAATTGAAATGTTAACCAGGTTTGCATTGTATTCTCCCTCGTGTCCTGGATCCAAAAATATATAAATATGTAATGTTTACTCAAAAGCAAATGTGCTCAAGGTAAAAGACTATCAGTGTGCGAATAAGGTCTTATACTCGCAGTTTCTTGGAAACCAACGAGAACCGTCTCTGACTTCAGGCTTCGGTCAAGCAAGCCTTACTAGTCTCGACGGTGACTAATTCCGGGTTTTGAATGTTGGTCATTTATTACCTGCCAGCAGATTGACCAAATGTTTTGATATCGTTCCACACGAATTGTTTTCCCAGGTGAACTTGCGGTACAAGTCGATTGGTGACGCTCTACCCTACACCATCCACGTCAAGCTCTCGGCTATCGTCGTGGCAACGGTAAGAAACTAGTTCAATTCTGTTAATCCTCAAAAACACAAGTGTTCAGATCAATGTCCCCACTTGTTTAAGAGTTGGCCAACGTCAACTTGGAATTGACTATTGGACACCTTTGAGATTTCACCATTCTTGAAATGAGTTGCATCTTCTCTAACGTCTTCGATTTACCACTGTGAGCAGAGAGCGGAAGACTCTCCATGGACAGAGACGCGGAGACAGAACGACAGTGACGGGAGGGTGGACACAGCCGATGGCTACGCTGCTCTAAGGGATTTTCGAGACTGGGCTAAGAATACCACCACTCTGCCGGGATATGATCACCTCATGCTCTTCACTGGGTACGTCCCTTATCCATGGTATCCCAATTTCCGCCGAATGATATACCATAATGTTGATTTTACCGAACACTGATATATTATAACATGTGAAATTGTCATTTTGTCAACTTTAATTTTCTTTTCACAGCAGAAAATTGTCATGAAAGAAGCACAAGTATATCTACATTTTTAGTCTTTGCCATGTTAAAAATCTTTTTATATTTAGTCAAGTTTTGATTTTCTTTCTTGGTTTAACATTGGTATCCCGCCACATATCTGTCCACTCATTTGCATGAAATATTGGCATCCGTCCATTTGGGTGGAAACAAACATCAGCAATCTAACTGCTTCTTGTACAAAGTGGAGAGTTTCCTAAATTGATTTCGCTGATTATTGACTCATGTTTGTGAAACGTGATCATTTGATTCGCTATTGTTGTGTTTGTCCGTTTATGTGTGTATGTGATCACAAAATTTAACATTCTTCTTGATTGACCGAGATTCGACAAATGACCTAATTACTTCCAGAGCGTTCTGGAGTGGGAACGCATAAGACGAACACAACGGTATTAATCCTAAAAACAAGACAACAACAAACAATACAATTTAAATAAAAAAAAGACCCGGACCTTTTCGCGCTGACTTGCAGTCCCCAACAAGAACAAACTGAAGTGTCGGTGATCCCCAAAGTACAGTTCAGTTACATAACTGCAGCTGACTTTACCCGTTGTTGCTTGAAAAATTCTGAAAAACAGGTGCTATCGGTGCCACACTCTTACTCCTCCCCCCCCCCCCCCCCCTCCATGCGTCTGCACCTGTGATCTCGTGGTAAGGCATTGATATTATTAAACAGAGTGACGTAGGGTTCCCTGTACCATTCAATTTTAAGCCATATAAACACTTCAGATGCAGGAATTTCTGTAGATACATTCAAGGGACGCTGGTCATTGAATGCGAATAGCAAAAACGGTAGTGGGTGGTTTTCGATGATGGTGATTTTATTTTTTCTTGAAAATGTCCAAGAACACAGAAAGACAAAAGGAACACATTTTTGAATGGAAAAAACATTCTCAAGTAGAACAATATGAAGTCGCGCGAAGCAGATTGCTCACAAATCTGAATGCAACATGCATGAAGAACATTGCAAAATTACGCCGGACAAGACACGCGTTGAATCGATAGCCTGTTCATCGCTGACCGGAACCTGGTTGTCTATTGTTTCACTGTTATATTGTGTTTATTTGACAGTCATGATTTAAGTGTATGGTAAACTCAAATACAGGGCTTATGAAATTTGTGGCGGGCTAGTTAATTTCTTACCCCCCGCGGGTTAGGGGGAGTCCCATATTGGTTGGGACGAGAAAGAATTTACCCGATGCTACCCAGCATGTCGTAAGAGGCGACTAACGGTTCTGTTTCTCCTTTTACCCTTGTTAAGTGTTTCTTGTATAGAATATAGTCAATGTTTGTAAAGATTTTAGTCAAGCAGTATGTAAGAAATGTTAAGTCCTTTGTACTGGAAACTTGCATTCTCCCAGTAAGGTCATATATTGTACTACGTTGCAAGCCCCTGGAGCAATTTTTTTATTAGTGCTTTTGTGAACAAGAAACAATTAACAAGTGGCTCTATCCCATCTCCCTCCTTTCCCCTATCCCATCTCCCCCCTTTCCCCGTCGCGATATAACCTTGAATGGTTGAAAACGACGTTAAACACCAAATAAAGAAAGAAAGAAAGTTAATTTCTTGAAAATACTCTCCTGGCTGGGGAGTTTATTATTTTAGATTTGGTGATCCCTCTGTGTGTGTTACGGTGTCATTATGTATGTGTGCGCACGTGCGCGCGCGTGTATGTGTGTGTAAATCGAGGGTGGCATTACTGCTAAACATTCAACAGATCATTGACAAATAGCAACCTGCTTGATCGGTTCTTTTTCATTCTGTCATTAGGTATAACCTAACGAACGCCAGTGGTGCAGACACCATGCAAGGTAACTCCCCCACCTCTCTCTCTCTCTCTTTCTCTCTCTCTCTCTCTCTCTCTCTCTCTCTCTCTCTCTCTCTCTCTCTCTCTCTCTCTCACACTCTCACACTCTCTCTCTCTCTCTCTCTCTCTCTCTCTCTCTCTCTCTCTCTCTCTCTCTCTCTCTCTCTCTCTCTCTCTCTCTCTCTCTCTGCGGAATGTTACACTTTAATTTTGAACCGTAAATGTATACATGGTTGTTTAGTTATAATCAAACTTTCTGAAAACCAGGCTGGCTTTAGGAAACAGCACTTCACTTTATGGGTCTCTCTCACTGACCACATTTTGCTCTTTATGTAATACTAATAGCCAAGAAATGTTTGAGGATAAAAGATCATAAGTTCTGTTACCTTTGTTGACTTCCGCAAGGCCTTTGATTTGGTCAACCTTGATACGATGTAAAATGCCACTTTTAGCTAAAGCTGACGGCAGTTAACCTATTTGGAATCATGTTACTATTCCTGTTAGTGTACATATGCGTGCGCGAGTGTAGTATGCTTCGTATGGTATTTTTATCTGTTGTCTTATTATTTGTTTTGTCTTTTAATGTGCACCACACTGAAATTTCTCTGTATGAGATAATAAAGTATTCGTATTCGTATTCGTAAGAGAAGGCATCAATCAGTGGTACGTTTTTACGTGATTTATCATGATTTAAGTAAGGTTGAAGAGCGATCGAGGTTTGTCTCCTGAAGTAGCTTATGTTTGCCTTTGGCAAGCATTTCTAGCATTCTGTCCATAGGATTTCATGAAATTTGACGCATACATGTTTCGATGTCATTTCCTAACGGCTTATTTTTGCTCTTTCTGGTAGCATTTGGTGACGTCATTTTCCGCGTTGTAAATAAAGTTGAGGCGGCACTGTGGCTGACTGTTGCACTATTTAAGGTTTTTTTCTCGAAATATTTACTTAGTAAATCCAAAAACAAAGAGACTGCTACAAAAACACCTCCATAATAGTCTTTGGTTTGGTACGGACTTTTGGTCTCTATGGGGTGCATTTCAGCATGGTATCTTTGAAAATCGTTTATGAAATGTTCATTCAAAGTTTGCCATATTTTTCCATTTTAGTAAAACAAAATTGATTGTAAATCATGAAATTTATTTATTTATTTATATGGGAGATTTATAGAGTGCTTGACGTTCTCTAAGCGCTTTACATACTAATTTCTGCCGTGCGAGATGGAATATTTTACACAAAATATTACGCATTTAAATTGACATCATTGTATTCCTAATTTCTTCTTGCTTCCGAAAGCATATAGTTTTGTTGTGTTTTATTGAAAATGCGCGTAAGAATGAAAGAAACCGTTAAATAGGCACTTCTTTCATTTATTTTTTGACATAAAATTAACATTAGTCTATTCCTTATCATTTTGTGATTCCGAAAATATATAATGTTATTGTGTTTGACGTTAAAAATGTTGTTAAAATAAAGACATTCGTTGATGAGAGTAATGCTTTAAATTTAACTTCACAGCTCTGTTCAACTTAGAGAAGTCACATGGAGTCTAGAACACACAAATGACGTCATATTTAAAGGCGAACGATAATGAGGTTACCTTGCAAAGTTCTTTCTTCCAAGAACGAAAAAAATGTGTCCCCAGAGCCAGACACAGACAGTGACAGAGACACAGAAAAACACACAGTGAAACAACACACACACACACACACACACACACACACACACACACACACACACACACACACACACACACACACACACACTCACGGAGCCACCCAGACATACACACAGACATTAATGAAAACC
This sequence comes from Littorina saxatilis, assembly GCF_037325665.1. Taxonomy (NCBI): domain Eukaryota; kingdom Metazoa; phylum Mollusca; class Gastropoda; order Littorinimorpha; family Littorinidae; genus Littorina; species Littorina saxatilis. The sequence continues at coordinate 60,293,729 of NC_090253.1, read as the reverse complement.
AGAAACTACTGGATCGAAACGTTAGCCTTATATAATTTAGAACAGTTATTTAGGATTCCAACAAGAATTAGAGCTTCTTCTTTATCTTTAGCTTATATGTGTGTATAAATCCGAGCAAACATTATTGAAACCATATTAGTTCCAAGTATTGGCTGCAGTGATCACCTTCCAGCGTGTCTTGCAAGGTCAAACAAGTCGCGTAAGGCGAAATACAACATTTAGTCAAGTAGCTGTCGAACTCACAGAATGAAACTGAACGCACTGCATTTTTTCACAAAGGCCGCATACTCGTAGTTTCGTCAGTCCACCGCTCGTGGCAAAGGGAGTGAAATCGACAAGCCAGAATAGTGCGGTAATGGTCGCGCTGAGTTAGGATAACACGCTTTTCGGTATCTCTATTCTTTTTAGCGTACAGAGTTTGTTTTTAATCCAAACATATCATATCTATATGTCTTTGGAATCAGGGACCGACATGGAATAAGATGAAATTGTTTCTAAATCGATTTTGGGCAATTAATTGTAGTCATAATTTTCATATTTTTAATTTTCAGAGCTTGTTTGTAATCCAAATATAACATATGTATTATGCTTTTGGAATCAGAAAATGACGAAGAATAAGATGAAATTGTTTTTGTATCGTTTAAAAAAAAATGTAATGACAGGTTTCTGATTTTTAATGACCAAATTCATTAATTATTTTTTAAGCCACCAAGCTGAAATGCAATGCCAAAGTCCGGCCTTCGTCGAAGATTGCTTTGCCAAAACTCCCGGGTTCACTCATGTTTTAGCACCAGTGGATGTTTTCGTGTATGACCGTTTTTACCCCGCCATTCACGCAGCATACGCCGATTTCGAAGGAAGCATGCTGGGTATTTTTGTGTTTCTATTTATAACCCACCGAATTCTGCCATGGATTACAGGATCTTTTCCGTGCGTACTTGGACTTATGCTTGCGATTAGGGGATGGTTGCCTAATATGGACCAACTCCTGTTCTGACAAACTAACGGTGCTAGAGCGCTCAAAACAATTTCTTAGCTGTATCCACCCTCTCTGTACACACGAAAGGGAATAGGGCACTAGGCGGCTAAGATTTGAACTCACGACCTTCCGATTAGGAGGCCGATGCCGTCGCGATATAACCTTCGTGGTTGAAAACGACGTTAAACACCAAATAAAGAAAGAAAGAAAAGAGGCCGATGTTTTACCACTACGCCACTGCGCCCATCAGGATATATGGTTCAATTAAAGATAACGCCATATGTTGGCCTATTTGCTACCCTCAAAAATATAAACTGCTACACTTGAGCTTCACAGAAGCTGGCAGTTCTTTTTAAATGAGATGTGCAAGTTGTGCAGTCTTGGGGTTATACTTCACACACTGACTTGGGCGCACATTGAATTCAAAATTTAAATTGTTAGAATTTGTTTTATTCCAGGGCTTGCATACGTCGGTACCGTGTGTGATATACGGCGTTGGTCGGCTACTTCCATTGCTGAGGAGCTGAAGGACTTAAACACAGTTATCGGCACTTCAACTCACGAACTTGGTCATGGGTAAGCTTTTAATAATGACTAAAACATACCAAACAAAAACATTGCTGCCACAAAAACATCTGATTGACCAGAAATCTTGAAGCAGCAAAATGCTTGCTCTTTGCCATGTTAAAAAAGTAGGGCAAGGTTGCCTAATATGGACCACTTTTTACATTTAGTCAAGTTTTGACTAAATGTTTTAACGTAGAGGGGGGAATCGAGAGGAGGGTCGTGGTGTATGTATGTCTGTGTGTCTGTGTGTGTGTGTGTAGAGCGATTCAGACTAAACTACTGGACCGATTTTTATGAAATTTGACATGAGAGTTCCTGGGTATGAAATCCCCAGACGTTTTTTTCATTTTTTCGATAAATGTCTTTTATGACGTCATATCCGGCTTTTCGTGAAAGTTGAGGCGGCACTGTCACGCTCTCATTTTTCAACCAAATTGGTTGAAATTTTGGTCAAGTAATCTTCGACAAAGCCCGGACTTCGGTATTGCATTTCAGCTTGGTGGCTTAAAAATTAATTAATGACTTTGGTCATTAAAAATCTGAAAATTGTAAAAAAAATATTTTTTTTATAAAACGATTCAAATTTACGTTCATCTTATTCTCCATCATTTGCTGATTCCAAAAACATATAAATATGTTATATTTGGATTAACAACAAGCTCTGAAAATTAAATATATAAAAATTATTATCAATTTTTTTTTCGAAATCAAATTAAAAACACTTTCATCTTTTTTTTTTTTCTTTTTTTTTATTCTCTTTTGGTGAAGGTTTTTTTTTGTGTTTTTTTTACATACATATAATTCTGTACATTACAGGACATCACTTAACCAAAAGGACAGATCCATATAACACTTGAAAAACACTTGAACAATTACAACATACATGGGGTGGGAGGATGGGTGGTGGGGGGGGGATGTTCAGAGCTTGGTGGTCGCAGTATCAGAAGGTTTTGAAAAAAAAAAAATATATATATATATATAAGGGTTACATCAAAACATGCATATACAGGCGCCAATCCTTGTAAAATGTATCTACTGTATTATTTACAACTGCGTTATACTTTTCACAAATAAATCTTTGCTTAAAATTTCTACTAAACGTCTGAAAATGAGGGGTCTTTTTGTTCATTTTGGAAATATATACATGGTGTTTGGCACAGATTACTAACACATCAAAAGCTTTATCGGTGACAACATTGTTCGCAACTCCAAGAAGAACCAGTTCTTTAGACAGTTTTAAATTGTCACAATGGGTGCAGTTCGCCTTTAGCCAATTTACAAATTCTATCCAAAAAGTCTGCACTTTATCACACTCCCAAAACATATGTAAAAGGGTTTCTTCATTTCTACCACAAAATGTACACAATGACGTATCCACAATTTTTCGCAAAAATAGAAACCGTTCTGTGGGCAAAATTCTGTACAATAGTCGGTACTGGAACCATCTCAGACAAGTGTCTTTTGTTGTTTTAAAAACATGTTGAAAAATAGCCTTCTTATCTAACAAACAGTCTAAGGATTCAGACCATTTTTCGATACATTTTGGGACCGTAACATGTTCAATCAGCTTTTTGTAAATAAGTTGTGTCTTACCTTTACAAATACATTTCCACACATTGGGCTCTGTCATAATAAAATGTTTATCAAATTCTAAGCCGATTTTTCTCTGATATTTTTTAACAGCCTGGATTACACCTTGGTACAATACAAAATCTCCTCGCACATTTGGATATTTAATTTTAAATGCATTATAGGATAAGTATCCATTTTGTCCCAAGATATGACCAATCTGAGCAATTCCATTGTCGATCCAGTTTTGAATGTACACTGTCTTTTTATCTCTGCGAATATTAACATTATAATGTAAACATTCTGATACAAAATCCTTAAAGGTTGTAGGGTCACATTTTCCTTGTAGTTTCTTATAATGTCTAAAAACATCGGTCCAAAACGGGTTTTCTATTCTCTGCATCAAAACATTTGCAAATTCCTCTCCTTTCGTATTAATTGTTATAACAGATGGACATGCTTTAGCCAATAATCTTGATATTAATCCAGTAAGACCAACAACTCTTTTTAACCAAACAATTTTTAGAGATGACAGAAAACTTTTCACGTCAACCATCTTTAATCCTCCATCTTCATAGGATTGGGTGACCGTAGTTCTTTTAATTTTATCTCTTTTTCCATCCCAAAGAAATTTGAAAAAAATATTATTTAACTCCATCATAAACTGTTCGTCTGGATCAGGTAAGTTTGTAAACAAATGTGTCAATTTGGAAATAGCCAAGGTTTTTAGGACTGTTATTTTACCAAAAGGTGTCAGGTTCCTTCTGGTCCATGAATTCAGAAGTTTTTGAATTTCCTTTAACTTATTTTTATAGTTAAGAAAAACAACCTCGGATACATTTACTGAAAAAATAACACCAAGTGCTTTAAAGTTATCCGGGTTCCAGGTAAAATTCATATCAGGCAAAAATCTTCTTTTGCAAAACTTTAAAGGTCCTAACCAAACTACATTTGTTTTATCATAATTCATTCTCAGACCTGATAGTGATGCAAAATGTTGTAACACTTTTATACTTTCGCAAAATGATTGCTCTGTACCATCAAGAAATAGACTGGTATCATCGGCGAATTGTGACAATAAAATATTTTCGCCAAGAATATTCATACCACAAATCTTTTTGTTCTGGCGTACCATAAGAGACAATATTTCGGCACAAATGATCAAGAATAAATAAGGTGACAGCGGATCCCCTTGCCGGGTGCCTCGACCTACGTTAAACCATGCTGAATACCGACCATTAACTGAAACACAGGACTTAATTTTGCAATAAAAAGTAAAAATCCATCGTTTCATGTCATTTCCAAAGTTGAATTTGCTCAAAGATTTTTCAATAAATGACCAGGCAACACTGTCGAAAGCCTTTTCAAAGTCGACCATCAAAAGTAGGCCAGGTATATTATGTTTATTTGAGTAGAACAGGGTATCATATATTAATCTGACGTTTTCACCAATATATCTTCCCTTCAAGAAGCCTTTTTGATCATCATGAATCAAATTTGGCAAAACACGTTTAAACCGTTCTGCAATGCACGTTGATGCAACCTTATAAACCGTATTTAGCAGAGTAATTGGTCTCCATTTTTTCAAAAGTGTTTTATTTTTTCCCTCCTTTGGAATACATACTATAACGCCCTGTCTCTGAGTCACCGACATTTCTCCTTTCTCAAATCCACAATTTATAGACCGTAACATAAACTTTCCTAAGTCGGAATAGAAAAACTTGAAGAATTCCGCAGTGTACCCATCTGATCCTGGGCTTTTGTCGTTGTTTAATTTTTTAACAGCTTTGAGTAGCTCACATTGAGTAAGTCTACCTTCTAATTGTTTACTCTCATCATCTGTTAATACAGGATGAGCAAGGTTTTCATCAATCTCTTGATTTACCAGTTCGGCTTCTCTTGAAGTATATAACTCCTCGTAAAAAGTCTGTGCTTCTTTAACAATCAAGGCATTATCATGAATAACTTCACCATCTTCTTTCTGCAAAAAAACACATGGACTTCTGGACAAACTGTCTTTTCTCCAAATTACAAAAATATTTTGTATTTTTTTCCCCTTCTCCAATCCACTTAGCACGGGATCTAATTATCATACCATCCACTTTTTTCTGTCTTATTTGACTTAACTCCTGTCGTGTTTGCTCTAAAAGTTGTATATTATACTCTGTCAAATTGCTTTCCAAAGTGTATATTTGAGAAAGAAGATCTTTTTCTTTTCTGTTATTTTCCTTTTTTTTATATGAGGAATATGAAATGCATTTACCTCTTATTTCCATCAATAACATCTCAAAAAAACAACTGATCATCAATCAATAACTGTAAATCATCATCGTCAATCACATCAATATTATCCACATTATAAACAGGTAAAGCATATTGTATCTTTACATCAACAATAACCTTCTTCACTATATTTACAAATTCCATATCTGTCAACAGTGAATTATTAAACTTCCAGAAGGGTCTATCACGTTTAACAACATCAGTTCTAAAACTTACACCAACAATTGAGTGATCAGAATAATAACCTGGTGTAATATCAGCCTTCACAATCTCAAAACCTAACTGCTCTGACACAAGAAAATAATCAAGTCTGCTTCGCTGTGAACTATGGAACCGCCTCCATGTATACTGTCTCACATTAGCATGTAAGGATCTATATATGTCAATGAGATCATACTGCTCCATAAAATCGACAACTTTTCTCCTACTATTGACTTTATAAGATTTGGCCGGGTAGTTTGTATCAACATTCGGGTTTATAACAACATTCCAATCTCCTCCGATAATAATTAACTCATTATCCATCTGCACAATTGTCTCAAACAGTTTATCAAAAAAGGCAGGACAATCAGCATTACTTGGGCCATAAACATTTGCAAGGGTCAGACGTTTTTTCAAAAATTCAATATCAATCAACACATACCTTCCATCATCATCTTTGACAATATTATGAATCTTATAATCAAAATTATTTTTAAACAATACAGCAACACCTCTACTTGCAGAATCATTACCAGCAACAATACATTCATAGCCCCACTGTGACCTAATCAAATTTTCTTGGTGGCTTTTCCAGTGAGTTTCTTGTAGTAAGAAAACATTTCCATTCTGCTGTCTTAAAAAATCAAACACATCTTTCTTTTTCTTGAAGTCTCCAAGTCCATTTACATTAAAGGAACACATTTTTAACTCTTCATGGACTACCATTGTGATCAAACACAAAAACCATTATACTTTTGTTCAGAAAGTTAAAACGAAGAGAGGTACAAACAAGTCGCGTAAGGCGAAAATACAACATTTAGTCAAGTAGCTGTCGAACTCACAGAATGAAACTCAACGCAACGCAACGCAGCAAGACCGTATACTCGTAGCATCGTCACTCCACCGCCCGTGGCAAAGGCAGTGCCAGTGAAATTGACAAGAAGAGCGGGGTATTCGTTGCGCTGAGAAGGATAGCACGCTTTTCTGTAGCTCTCTTCGTTTTAACTTTCTGAGCGTGTTTTTAATCCAAACATATCATATCTATATGTTTTTGGAATCAGGAACCGACAAGGAATAAGATGAAAGTGTTTTTAAATTGATTTGGAGAAAAAAAAATTGATAATAATTTTTATATATTTAATTTTTAGAGCTTGTTGTTAATCCAAATATAACATATTTATATGTTTTTGGAATCAGAAAATGATGGAGAATAAGATGAACGTAAATTTGAATCGTTTTATAAAAAAAATATTTTTTTTACAATTTTCAGATTTTTAATGACCAAAGTCATTAATTAATTTTTAAGCCACCAAGCTGAAATGCAATACCGAAGTCCGGGCTTTGTCGAAGATTACTTGACCAACATTTCAACCAATTTGGTTGAAAAATGAGGGCGTGACAGTGCTGCCTCAACTTTCACGAAAAGCCGGATATGACGTCATCAAAGACATGTATCAAAAAAATGAAAAAAACGTGTAAGGATATCATACCCAGCAACTCTCATGTCAAATTTCATAAAGATCGGTCCAGTAGTTTAGTCTGAACCGCTCTACACACACACACACACACACAGACACACACACACACATACACACACACAGACACACACACACACATACACCATGACCCTCGTCTCGATTCCCCCCTCTACGTTAAAACATTTAGTCAAAACTTGACTAAATGTAAAAAGCGTGCTATCCTTCTCAGCGCAACGAATACCTCGCTCTTCTTGTCAATTCCACTGGCACTGCCTTTGCCACGGGCGGTGGAGTGACGATGCTACGAGTATACGGTCTTGCTGCGTTGCGTTGCGTTCAGTTTCATTCTGTGAGTTCGACAGCTACTTGACTAAATGTTGTATTTTCGCCTTACGCGACTTGTTGTTTCTTGCTAATAACTATAGCTTGTTTTCTTGCGAAGAAGTTTCATTTTGTGTTTGGTAGTACTTCTCTCTTAGGTTAACCGTTAGGCCTAATTAGAGTAAATTAGCTGTGATAGACATTCAGCAAACAATTAATACAAAAAAGTTCACAAATGGTCCATATTAGGAACCTGGGCGCCTTATGTGGACCAGTGAAGAGGCCTTCACGAATCACTGTAAAGATCCCCCTGCACTTCAAAATAACATGATACAACTTGGTGTGCAATTCAGAATAATTCAAATATGCTTTCAATGACCTGTTTCGGCTTGATAAGACCATTATTTGAAGCACAAACTAAAGAAATTTATCCAAAAAAAGAAAAAGCTTGACGGGTTTGAAGTTTGTGTTTCTGCAACTGTTTTGACATGTGCACGTTATCCAGAGAGGGTGAATACGGCTAAGAAATTGTTTTGAGCGCTCTAGCACCGTTAGTTTGTCAGAACAGGAGTTGGTCCATATTGGGCAACTATCCCCTAATTGCATGTAATTGTATATGCTTAGCAAGCGATTTCTTTCTTTCTTTATTTGGTGTTTAACGTCGTTTTCAACCACGAAGGTTATATCGCGACGAAGCAAGCGATTGTGCCACTACATCTGTACAAAGTTTCAAAAACAAAAACATGTGTTTGTCTGCTCAAAAGGTGTATCTGTTTGAGAAGAGGTAAACAAACAAACAAAACGGTCCATATTGTCTTTTTCAAAACTGTTTTGAAAGGATACTTTCTATGTTCTTTCCCCTCATCGTATTGAATGTTTACAGTCTTTAGAAACTGTAAAAAGACTTGCTCAGTAAATGTAGCTCCTCAAAAAGGAAATGTCATTGTGTTTTGAGGCTGAACGTGCTACCCACACACACAAAAATAGACAACACTATGTTGTTCTTATTGTGTCCTGAGGGTGGCAAGACGCATGTCACATTTGCTTTGACGAATTTCCACACACACACACACACACTAAAATAATAGTTAATTGGTGACTTATTGCTCGTGCCAAATGTTCGAGTAGGCCTACATCTGAAAATGTCAGATGCTATAATCACATCCATAATTAGTGGATTTAGACGAACACCATTGCCGTATGCGATTTTTGTCTGATAAACATAACGGCGGGGGATCTTACCCTAGTGTTGCGGTGGGGTGTAGTAGGCAAATCGACCAAGCTGCGGGGGATCTTACCCCGTCAAATTTCACTGTTGATCTTTGTACCCATCGTGAGTCTAAACTAAGCTAAGCTGAAATTTCACGCGATATAAACACATTTAGTCAATCTGTAGGTATCAATACCAGAAAAAACAGTCATCGCCCAGACTACATTCAGATAGTCTCGGCAAAACTTCCCCGAACACCGAGACGGGTCACGCTCGTCCCCGCGAAGCATGCGAACATTATACTCGACCTATTTTCTTTCATTTTAAGCGCGTTGTTCAAGTAAACATAACATATCTGTATATTTTTGAATTCAGGAAAAAAACGAGGAATACAATGCAATGATTTTTTAATTTGTAAATGAAAAATCGTTTTTAATGACAACTTTAATGAGCGAACTATTTTAATAATTTTTAGGCTTCTGAGCTGAAATGCAATATCAAAGTCCGGACTGAGTCAAACATTGCTTGACCAGATTTTCAATTTGTTTAAAACAATAAGGGCGTGACAGTGCCGCCTCAACAATCACAAAAAGCCGGATATGACGTCATCAAAGACATTTATCGAAAAATTGAAGAAAAAAACCGTGTGATGATATTATACCCTGGAACTCTCATGTCAAGTTTCAAGAAGATCGGTCCAGTAGTTTTGTCTGAATCGCTCTACACACACACACACACACACACACACACACACACACACACACACACACACACGCACACACACACACACACATCACGACCCTCGTCTCGATTCCCCGTCTATGTTAAAACATTTAGTCAAAACTTGACGAAATGTAAAAATGGAAAGCAGTATCCACAAATAGTTCGACCTTGACAAGCAAGAACATTTAAGCCCTTCTGTTTACCTTGCTTTGTGTTATTTTATCATTTTAACGTGGGAGACAGTGTTTCTGACCTGTCGTGGTGAAATTTCTTCTCTTATGTAGTACACGAGAGTATAAATGGTAAGAAAACTGATCCAATGCAAAAAAAGGACCGGTCAGTATGATATAAACTTCAATACAAGAAAGTCTGGTTATCTACTATTTTAAGGCATTAATTTGGAGACACCTACCATATGGTTGGTCTTGCGGGGGACATAAATTGGGTGTAGCGCCTGCGGGGGACACAACTTCGTGTACACTACATTGGGGTGTGCACGTTAAAGATCCCACGATTGTCAAAAGGGTCTTTCCTGGCAAAAATGTATAGGCATAGATTAAAAAAAATGACCACCAAATACCCGTGTGACTTGGAATAATAGGCCGTGAAAAGTAAATATTCGCCGTAATGGCTTGAGATTTACTGGCCGATGTGAATGCGTGATATATTGTGAAAAAAATTCCGTCTCACACGGCAGAAATTAATATGTAAAGCGCTTAGAGAACGTCAAGCTCTATATAAATCTCCCAAATAAATACATAAACTAGACGGTCCACGATTCAAGGCGTGCACGTTGCGCGAAACAAAAAACAAGTCGCGTAAGGCGAAAATACAACATTTAGTCAAGTAGCTGTCGAACTCACAGAATGAAACTGAACGCAACGCAACGCAGCAAAACCGTAATACTCGTAGCATCGTCAGTCCACCGCGCACGGCAAAGGCGGTGAAATTGACAAGAAGAGCGGGGTAGTACTTGCGCTGAGATTGAAGGATAGCACGCTTTTCTGTACCTCTCTTCGTTTTAACTTTCTGAGCGTGTTTTTAATCCAAACATATCATATCTATATGTTTTTGGAATCAGGAACCAACAAGGAATAAGATGAAGGTGTTTTTAAATTGATTTGGACAATTTAATTTTGATAATAATTTTTATATTTTTAATTTTCAGAGCTTGTTTTTAATCCAAATATAACATATTTATATGTTTTTGGAATCAGAAAATGATGGAAAATAAGATGAACGTAAATTTGGATCGTTTTATAAAAATATAATTTTTTTACATTTTTCAGATTTATAATGACCAAAGTCATTAATTAATTTTTAAGCCATCAAGCTGAAATGCAATAACAAAGTCCGGGCTTCGTCGAAGATTACTTGACCAAAATTTCAACCAATTTGGTTGAAAAATGAGGGCGTGACAGTGCCGCCTTAACTTTCACGAAAAGCCGGATATGACGTCATCAAAGACATTTATCAAAAAAATGAAAAAAACGTATGGGGATATCATACCCAGGAACTCTCATGTCAAATTTCACAAAGATCGGTCCAGTAGTTTAGTCTGAATCGCTCTACACACACACACAGACAGACACACACACACACACACACACACACACACACACACACACGCACATACACCACGACCCTCGTCTCGATTCCCCCCTCTACGTTAAAACATTTAGTCAAAACTTGACTAAATGTAAAAACAGGCAAAGTACTCGTCTAAATCTGTAGCGCGTCGTTAATCCCTCGGCACGTCATGTTCTATTCTGTATAATTATGTTCTTTTGTAAAGGGCCTAGAGCCATAGGTTAGGCACTTAAAAATGTCCAGTTATTATTATGTCCATTCTATCGTTAACTATCGTCGTCTTTGACAGGGTGGGTAAAAAAAATGTTCGTGGAAGCTTTCCTTTACTTTCCAAATATATTGTCTCAAGGTTAGGAGGCCATTATATGTCCGTTATGACACTGAGATAACTCTTTGTGTCTGTCCCTTGATTCGCAAATGATGAGCATCGAGCAACATTAACAGTCACACAAACTGAAACGGTACAATTACTTTGGGCTCTTCGAATTATTTTCACCTTGTACACACACAAAAACAAACGAGTTATCACAGACAGGCAGATGAACAAACAAGTACATGCGCGCGCGCGCACGCGCGCACGGACACACCACAGACTGTGGGGTTTGTAACCTTTTATCTCCTTCGTATTTTCACGTGCAGACTTTCTGCACTGCACGATGGACAAAGCGGAGTATGCAACGACGACGACAACTACATTATGTCAGGAAGCGGCAAACGTCCAGGAACAATCGCAAAGCAACTGAACGATTGGAAGTTTTCCAATTGCAGTATAAAGTATTTCGACGATTATATCAAGCAAAATCTTGACAGCAGGTAAGCACGGAATGGAGGATTGGTTAGCAGGTTACGTTTGTTGGAAGCTCGTTCATTTGATAGATTGCAGGTTATGGTTTAAACAGCTCGTCACTGTCTCAGTTCTGACCAGGCTTAAAATGGAATAAGACCACCCTTCTACGCTGTCACATACCAAAACTCAACACCCTGACTGCTTGTTGTGGTGATTTGGAGTTTTTTTTAATGAATCTTCTTCTTCTTCTTCTGCGTTCGTGGGCTGAAACTCCCTCGTACACTCGTGTTTTTGCACGAGTGGAATTTTACGTGTATGACCGTTTTTACCCCGCCATTTAGGCAGCCATACGCCTATTTCGGAGGAAGCATGCTGGGTATTTTCGTGTTTTTTTACCCACCTAACTCTGACATGGATTACAGGATCTTTTCCGTGCGCACTTGGTCTTGTGCTTGCGTGTACACACGAAGGGGGATAAGCCACTAGCAGTTCTGCACATAAGTTGAACTGGGAGATCGGGAAAATCTCCACACTTAACCCACCAGGCGGCCGCGTCCGGGATTCGAACAATCGACCTTCCGATTAAGAGGCCGACGTCTTACCACCCCGCCACAGCGCCCGTCTTTTGATGAATCAATTTCCGCCAACCTTATTTTTGTTATGTGACCAAGTGGACGGCTGGTCATATTCCACGTTGAAGCCTGACCAGATCTATGCGACGGTGAGTCTAACTGTCTTCACGAGACGGAAACGGGCCTTTACAGTTTGGAATCTCCTTTTTTGTGGTTTTAAGCAGGGGAAGGGGCTGTACGTTCTTTAATTGTTTATTGATTTTGTCTGTTGATTGAATTGATTTTAAGACAACTACTGTTGATCTTAGCGGATGGACGTGCAACATGTGTGCAACGATTCGAATTACACTACTGAAATTTGGCATGTAAATTCTTTGTAAAATATGAAATGCAAATGGCGGCCATAATTAATCTACTTCCTCTAGCAAATAATCAAAACCAAACATGCGAACACGGGTACATAATGATGTAGACGAACTGTTGCAGTGATACCCTCCTCACTGCCAGGTTCCAATTAGTCACAGTATGTACCTTAATCAGGAAAAAACTCATTACTTCATTCATTTGCGACTATTACGTGTTTGACCCAGTTATACACAAATAGCCTGATAACAAAGGAAAGTGCAGAGTCGTAGGAACACAACGTGCCAAAATCAAGAGTACTGACCAAGAAACGAAGACGCACGATGCAATTGAAAACTGACTTTCGTACGTTTTAGTTGACTTTAACCTCCACCTTAACTCATAGTCTCCCAGGTACGGATATATCCGTACCCACTCATATGGCTCTATCTGACCAGGTACGGATATATTCGCTCAGACTGTTAGCTTCAGTCGCTTCCTGTAACGTCCATGTAAAGCCTGCATTCCAGCGTGTTGATCGATACACAGTTACTACACAGTTACTACAATTCTGAGTGGCCTGCTGCAGCACAGCTGGTCTCGGTTAAAAAAAAGTTGGTCAACATAGGTGGGGTAGAAAGTGTTAAGACGCGTCATCTTCGGTTCACGTGGCCCCTAAATAAGATGATGTTGCGCTGTGTTGAAATCTGCATTATATTATTCAATTATTTCAGTGAAGAAAGGAAATGTTTCTACACCTCATACAACGCAAGCGGCGAAGTAAAAGACACATCCACACTGATGCCGGGACAAGTCTATGACACAGATGAACAGTGTCAGCAAATATATGGACAAAGCTCTTACCTCTGCAACGGGGTATAAAACGTTGTCATCTAAAAACCGTTGTATGCCATCTGAAGTTTAGTTCAAACCTGTGCAGACATGTCAGTTTATCCATGTTCATTGCTGCACACACAGTGACACACACACACACACACACACACACACACACACACACACACACACACACTCTCTCTCTCTCTCTCTCTCTCTCTCTCTCTCTCTCTCTCTCTCTTAATATTAATAAGAAGTCACCAGTAGAATTTGAACAGTTCCTAAATACATTTGTGGCTGGGGTTTGTAATTCAATACTTATGTGTGTTTTTTGTAGTTTTACCGTTCACCAACATGTGATAATAATAATAATAATAATAATTGTCAGTAAGTACTGGTGCCACATGACTGATGTGAACCAGTTGATTGGCTAATGGCGATGCGCTTAAATCTGTTAGCGCACTCTTGGAGTGCGCTAACTTTTCCACAGAGCATATTCTTACGCCCTTTGCCAAAGCGAGACTGTAATCTCATCCTCAGAATAAATTAATGACATGTAGCTTATATTCTTCACTTTACCAAAACATAACCATACATTTCCTGCGGCTCAAAGCAGAAGTTTTTTTCCTGACAGATCGCAGGCGCCTGTGCCACAGTTAAGACCACTGATCTAAAAATAGAAGCGGCTGTATCTCTTCCACCAATGGTCTCTTCTCGTTTTGACTTGCAAAGATTCTTCTCCTATGCCGTGTTAGTGGCATGTAGCTTATTAACCATATTACTAAATGATGAGTTAGTGTAAAATTCCGAGCGGCAAACAGAAAACACAAGTGTTATTTCGATAACGTATCAGCTAGACCAGCATTTGAAAGTCGACTCTGTTATAGTAGACTACACTGAAATACGACTGCATCAGTTCAGTAAATGAATGGTTTCCGAATTATTATTTCAAGGCAACAACAATCGGATTCGAAAACGTGTAGGGTTAAGAACGTTCTTACCATGTATAAAACTTATTACCAGCCTGCCTCATGCGTGCAGACGAGCAATTGTTGTTTTTGAAATGAGACTGCAGTGCAGTGCCGTGGTTCGATTGCCCTAGCCGCCTAGCAGACGACATAAACCCCGCAGCAAAATAACATGTTGGGCAAATGTGAACAAACAAACGATGGGGACATAATACGTGTAGGGTTCACAGCATTCTTACGGTTCATGTATATAGTACCAGTCTCCCCGATGAGTGAAGATACAACACGAGAAACATACCACATTTACTTTGAAAATGTGCTAACCGTGGCCTTGGCCGGAGTCAATTCAAGGGGCAACACTCTGCACAGTCAATCTGTCGAAGCTCGATGAAGGTTTCGAATCGCAAATAACTAAGAGCACAGTCCTTTCTCCGAGTTTAAATGAGGTCTCCATGAAAGATCATCACTTTTTAGCTTAACACTACACTGGAATTTACCAACAGAAATTAAAACAAGAGTTTGCGTGTGACGAAAGCACGACACACTTGAGACAGTCCACACAAAAGTAGATCTGACACAAACCTGACCACACAGTTACGCCTATCCAAATGCGCGTTGCAAAATGTGCGTTTTGAATCTTTTTTTCTCTGGCGGTACTGACAATATCGTTATTAAAACAATCCCAGTGCACTAAGGGATTTATAGAGCAAATCTCGAAAATAATTATTGAACTCAGCGCTGTGCGCTTCGTTCAATAATGAATTTTCTCGATTTGCTCTATAAATCTCTTAGCGCACTGGGATGTCTCAATAACTTAAATAATGTATCATATTTCTAGAGCGCATATATCCAGGATTAAACCCTGCTCAGAGCGCGTTACAATCATTGGGAAATATACACACAGACACACACACACACACACACAAACATACCGTTGTTTACATCTGATTCACACAATTATAAATGATAATATATTTGGAAAAGCCCAAAAGGCGCTTGTATGTCACCGCGCTTCGACTGCAGGTAATTGTCGTTGATCGCTTCTGATTAATGAACTTCTGGTATACTCTGTTTTAGAAATGTAGGAGACAGTGTCATCAGCTTGGAATCTAAGCACTTTCAGAACACCCCTCGTAACACGACTGAACGTGGCGACAATAAAATTAATACATAAGGTGAAGAGCTTGTCTTTTGTTATGACCCTAAGTTCTACATATATTTTGTTGTAAAGAACTGCGAAGTAATCAAACGACTTTAACTCATAGCATTATTCTTTCCCCGCTTTTGGCCTTTTCAGGTTCCGAACTGGAATCTGAGCATGGTGTGCTTAAACATGTGGTGCTCTTTGGGTGGTGGTCGGTGCAGACGGCAAGTGGCTGCAAGAGGTACAACATGTGGTGACGGAATGGTAAGTAATCAGTGTTAATTTGCTGTACGTTTATTTACTCAAACTTAAAGGCACAGTAAGCCTCCCTGTTACACGACACTTGAGATTGCCACAAGTTCTCAAACGTCGTATAGCTGTGTTCTTTTATTCTACGTCGCCCGTCTTCGCAGCAGCAGAAAACAACTCGTCAAATTGAGTTCGAGGATTTATTCAGCATTCAATACATACAACTGCACATCGTAGCAGAACTCAAATAGAAGCTTTTTAACATTCAAATCGCGCTGGCATATATAGTAAATACTCAATCTCGAGAATATTCCAGACCGAACATGATACAACTACATTATATGCGAACCGCCCATGGACTAGAATGGTGACGTTCTCTGTGACGTACATCAAAAGGTGCCGACGCCCTTAATCCGATCGAACGCCACGAACTCACACTAAAACAGCATGGTAAACAACTTGTTTTGACAGGACTAGAAAGTTCACCTGCATTCTCGTCCAAGCATAAATATTGTGTTTACAAAATATAATATCGGTACTTTCCCACAAAGTACAAATAAGTCAACTACATGCAACACACAAAACTGAACCAAAGTTCAGCAACGGCAGCGTTTCCTAACATTACCCCCAACACCAGAAGAAATTTACCTAATTTCTTTCAATCATTGAAACGCTACCTGTACACATATTATGTATACATAACAGATTGAAATCCAGGTATGTACATTAGTCTGTTGGAGAATGAACACAGTTTTACTCACATACTCGGCTGAGAAAATCTGCTCCAACATTGTCTGAACCCTTGATCGATTCCACTCGCATATCAAAGTTCTGCAAGTACATCACCCACCTCATGATACGATTGTTCACAAACTTCGCAGAGTTCAGGTAGGTGAGGGGTTTGTGATCAGTCTGAAGCACGAATTTCACCCCTTGGAGGTAGAGTTCAAATTTCTTGATTCCCCACACGATGGCTAAACACTCTTTCTCCATGGTCGAGTAGTTCTTCTCGGCTCCTGACAGCTTCTTGCTGGCATAGCTGACCGGAAACGGTTTACCTCCATGCTCTTGCATCAGCATGGCGCCGATCCCTTCGTCCGATGCGTCTGTACGCAAGATGAATTCTTTGGCAGTATCAGGAAGGCGTAGCACCGGGTCTCGTGACATCAGGTCGCGCACGGTCTGGTATGCCTTCTACTGAGCTGGTCCCCAGAGTATTCGGTTGGGGCATCCTTTTCGGGTCATGTCCGACAAAGGTGCCGTTATGGCGGCGAAGTTTGGAATGAACTCTCTGTAGTACCCAGCCAATCCAAGGAAGGATCGCACCTGCTTCTTGGTTTCAGGACGTGGCGCATTGAGGATCTTGGTGACGTTTTCCAACAAAAGCCCCTTTTGACCTTCCTTCAGTGAATGACCTATGAAGTCAACGTTGTCGGTCCCCAAAATGCACTTGCTGGGTCTCACGGTCAGATTAGCTTTTGTCAGGCGGGAAAACAGTTCCCTCAAAGTCTCCAGATGCTCCGCAAAGGTCTCCGTGTGGACCAGCAGATCATCCCAGTAGTACACAGCATTCTTCATTCCTTTGAGCATTTTTCGCATTCCCCTCTTAAGGGTGGCACCACTGTTCACCATGCCAAAAGGCATCCGCAGGCACTCATACGTTCCGTCTGGAGTTGCAAAGGCGGTCTTTGGTATGTCCTCTTCGCGCACAGGAATCTGCCAATATCCCATGCTGAGATCGATCTTTGAGAAGATCTTACTGCCAGTCAACCGTCGGAACAGATCAGTCGGCATTGGTTCAATGGTTCGGGGCGGGGATATAGCTCAGTTGGTAGCGCGCTGGATTTGTATTCAGTTGGCCGCTGTCAGCGCGAGTTCGATCCCAGGTTCGGCGGAAATTTATTTCACAGAGTCAACTTTGTGTGCAGACTCTCTTCGGTGTCCGAACCACCCCCCGTGTATACTACATTGGGTGTGCACGTTAAAGATCCCACGATTGACAAAAGGGTCTTTCCTGGCAAAATTGCTTAGGCACAGTTAATAATTGTCTACCATACCCGTGTGACTTGGAATAAGGCCGTGAAAGGTAAATATGCGCCGACATGGCTGCAATCTACTGGCCGTATAAAATTTCATCTCACACGGCATCACTGCAGAGCGCCTAGAACTGTACCCACGGAATATGCGCGATATAAGCCTCATTGATTGATTGATTGATTGGTTCAGGGTCAAACACGGTGATCTTATTCACTTTCCTGAAGTCAATGCATACCCTGTTTGTACCGTCTTTCTTCTTGACAACAACAACGGGAGATGAGTAAGGGGATGATGACTCACGGATGACCCCCATCTTCAACATGTTGTCGATGTCCTTCTTCAAGGATTCCCGAGCCTGAAACGGGATAGGGTATGGTTTTGAGCGAACAGGAACGTCAGATGTGAGGTGGACTTCATGTTCGACCAAGGACGTAGAGCCTGGAACATCACAGAACCTATGGGTGAAGTCGCCCATAAAATCATGCAGCTCCTTCTGCTGATCTTCTGTCAGGTCAGGTCCTAGCTTGACGTCATCCACTCCCTCTTTCTTGTGGAGGTCTCCCAACTCCAGTAGTTCCTCACCGTCGAACTCGTCTAGTTCGGCTGGTTCTTCCACCATTGCTGCGACCTGTACTGCTTCCGGAGGTCTCTCCACATACAGTTTCAGGAGGTTAGCGTGGTAGATCTTGGACTTCTTGCCGACATTCACCTTGTAGTCGTTGATCCCTACCACGGCCTCAACCTCGTATGGGCCTTTCCACTGCATCAGTAGTTTGTTGTGATCAGTGGGAAGCAGTATCAGCACTTTGTTACCTGGTGTAAACTTCCTGTTTACGGCTTTGCGGTCGTAGTAGTGCTTTCCACTATCCTGAGACTTTCTCAAGTTTTCTCTCGCAATCTCGAGAGTCTCCTCCAGTTTCTCTCGCAACTCGAACACGTACTGGTAACTGTTCTTCACTTCAGGTGTGTCCACATCTTTCGTCCACAATTCCTTTAGTATCTGCATCGGGCCTCTCACGGTCCGCCCGTACATCAGCTCGAACGGGGAGAATCCAGTGGACTCTTGTGGCACCTCCCTGTATGCAAACAGCAAGGCATTGATGTAGCGATGCCACTGCCTTGGCTGCTCACTGCATAGTTTCTTCAGCGTGGACTTCAGCGTCGCATTGAATTTTTCGACCAGCCCATTGCACATCGGGTGATAGGGTGTCGTAGTCAAGTGACGAATGCTCAGCAGCCTGTTGACCTCTTCCATGCATTCAGAGACAAACTGTGTCCCCAGGTCTGTGAGGATCTCTTCAGGAACCCCAATTCTGCTGAAAATGTCCACAAGTGCCTCGGCAACAGTCTCGGTGTCAATTTTCTTCAGAGGCACGGCTTCTGGGTACCTGGTTGCATAGTCTACCAGGGTCAGTTCCCAACGATGACCCGCTTCACTTGGCGGTTTGATCTCGCCGATGAGGTCAATGGCCACCCTCTTGAAAGGTCGGTCGATCAAAGGCATCTTCTGCAACGGCACTTTCGGGACCCTTCCTCGAGGTATGGTTTTCTGGCAAATATCGCACGATCGGCAGAATCGAGTCACATCTGCATGCAGTCCTGGCCAGTAAAACGCAGCCTGGATTCTGTCCGATGTCTTCTTGACCCCCAGGTGACCTCCCATAATAGAGTCGTGGGCCACCTCCATCACCTGGCGCCTAAGTGGTTGAGGCACCAGAACTTGACGTAATGGCTTCCCACCGTTGACTCTCGCGTGCTGGAACACTCTGTACAGAATCTTGGCCTTCACTTCAAATTTCACAGTGCCTTCGCCCTTAGTCATCACCTTGACAGGACGACTCCTGTACTTTGTCAAGGTCAAATCAGCTTCCTGTAGCTGAATCAGCCGATCCCTGTCCACGACAGCAGTTGCAGAACTGTTGGTGACCCTGAGTGGCGTAGTTGTTTTGTCCTTCTTCGCCTGGGCTCTGGTCGTCACAGCGCTTACGACCTGCGGCTGGTCGCGGCGATGCACAGTTGCTCTGTCATCTCGTAACAGTTCGCTGATATCTTCATTCGCGAATGGCAGTGGGTCTTCCTCCTCAGCAGCAGGCTGAGCTGAGCCCATTCTCCATTCGAAATCAGGGTCATCAGGACGTCTCGCACCCCCAATGTTCCCAATTAGTAGATCGTACAAGGGCTTCTTCAGGCAGACGGCCTCAACTTCTCCGGTGAAGTATGGAGTATCGATCTGGATTTTTACCACTGGTGCCTTCACGCATTTGCTGTCAGCCATGAGCGTCCACTTGAAATCACCAGTGAACTTCTCTGTTGGCACCAGATCCTCTTTGACGATGACCCCATTGCAGCCCGAATCTCTGAGAACAGTCACTTCCTGCTTCTCAACAAATCCCTTCGACACGGGCATGTTCGACACTGACACAGCTGCGCTGGCGACGACAGAGATTGACTTGCCATTGGCGAGTAGAAGCTGGCCATCAGATAGACATTCTTCCACGTCCGATGGTGTATCCACTTGCTCGGCAGCCCTTGGGAGTATGACGCTGCTCGCACATACTTGTTGGTTCGAGCCACTCATTTGCCTCTTGTTGTCGTAATATCTCCGTCGATGTTCTTGCGCTTTGTCATTGTCATGTCCGTTATTTTTCTTTTGGGGACAGTTGGCGACTCGGTGACCCTTGGCATTGCAATGGAAACACGTTATGTTCTGCCCTTCATTGGATGATGGTGCAGACTCAGTTTGTCCCTTGGCAGGTTGGTTTCCCTGGTTCCCGCTCTTCTGGAAAGGTTTCGATGACTTTGACGTCCCCAGGGTCCTTCCATGAGCAATGAGATAACGCTCAGCAGCATCAGTAATGTCCTTCAAACCCCGCAGTTTTTGCTCTTCCAAGCGGGTCGCCAGGTCCTTCGGGCAGGCATTAAGGAACTGCTCCTTCACGATCAAGTCCCGCAGACTCTCGTATGACTGCTCTTCACCTGATAACTCCACCCACTTCTGCAGGTATGACGACAGGCGCTCCACAAACTGGCTCGGTGTCTCTCCAGACAATGGCTGGCATTCGCGGAAGCGTTGACGGTAGCCCCTTTCAGTGAAGTTGTAGCAACGCAACAGAGCTTCCTTCAGTACATCATAGTCTCTGGCGTCATCGTTTGAGAGTCTAGTGTAGACCTCAAGTGCTGCCCCAGTCAAATGTGCGCTGAGTTGAATCGCCCAATCGTCGCGCTGCCATCTAGCACTCTCAGCGAACCTCTCGAATCTTGCAAGGTAGCAGTCGATCTGGTCCTTCCCGTCAGCGAATGCTGGAAGTTTCGGTGCCCTGTGTAACATTTGCTGCTGGTTATCTCTTTGGCGTGGTGCCTCGTGCTCATTTTGAACACGCACCATTTCTGTCTGAAGCTCTAAGCGCTTCGTCTCCATTTCTATCTGGAGCTCTAAGCGTTTCAGCTCAATTTGCCTTTCTTCACGCTGCGCTTGTCTTTCTTCACGCTGTGCTTCTCTTTCTTCACGCTCACGCTGCGCTTGTCTTTCTTCACGCTGTGCTTCTCTTTCTTCACGCTCACGCTGCGCTTGTCTTTCTCTTTCTTCACGCTCACGCTGCGCTTGTCTTTCTCTTTCTTCACGCTCACGCTGCGCGTGTCTTTCTTCACGCTGCGCCAGGAGTCGTGTCTGGAACTCGACGAACTCCGTCAGCTGCTTGCCTTTTAGTCCCAGTTCAATTCCTTTTCCCCAGAACTCAGCCATTCTGGTCTTTTCCGGTGCGTTCGTCTGTATTCTTTCACAGCCCCGAACGTAGACGAATGTAGTCTTCTAAAAGAACACAGTCTCTACTGCACCTCCGATGCTTCTCTCGTCGCTGGTCACCTTCGTAGACGCAGGCTGCCACCCTCCTCGTCTAACGTGACGGCGCACTCTGCTCACGATACGTACACGACGTACCCCAGTCGTATTTCGTAGTATTAATGCACTAGCTCCGCGACGAAGTCCGTCTCGTCCAAACGGCAGCTAACCTCTGTAATCCCGATACACTCCGGCGTCGCTCACCGTACCGAGCTGCGGCGATTACCAAACTCTTCACCAGTCACACCGAATCCACGGTTCCGTAGTCTCAATACTGATCCCTCAGGATACACCCGATTGATGGCTACCTCCTGTGACTGTCTTGACACTGGTCCTTGTTGCTGGAAAACCCTTGGCGTTAAACGTAGATCCTTGGCTTGGCTTGTTACACGACACTTGAGATTGCCACAAGTTCTCAAACGTCGTATAGTTGTGTTCTTTTATTCTACGTCGCCCGTCTTCGCAGCAGCAGAAAACAACTCGTCAAATTGAGTTCGAGGATTTATTCAGCATTCAATACATACTACTGCACATCGTAGCAGAACTCAAATAGAAGCTTTTTAACATTCAAATCGCGCTGGCATATATAGTAAATACTCAATCTCGAGAATATTCCAGACCGAACATGATACAACTACATTATATGCGAACCGCCCATGGACTAGAATGGTGACGTTCTCTGTGACGTACATCAAAAGGTGCCGACGCCCTTAATCCGATCGAACGCCACGAACTCACACTATAACAGCATGGTAAACAACTTGTTTTGACAGGACTAGAAAGTTCACCTGCATTCTCGTCCAAGCATAAATATTGTGTTTACAAAATATAATATCGGTACTTTCCCACAAAGTACAAATAAGTCAACTACATGCAACACACAAAACTGAACCAAAGTTCAGCAACGGCAGCGTTTCCTAACACTCCCGTAAACCATCACAGATACTGTCAGGCTTTTACACACAGTACAAACACCCTTCCATTTGAACGCTCACCAAACGGGAACATCCTAGGTGCCCTACGTAAAGAGCGAGCAATTTTTAAATAATTATTTTTGCGGATTGTCTGTCAGACAATCGGACCGTGGTGCGTTTTGGCGCTAGGCCTAACTTTTAAAATCTAAATAATAAATTGACAGCTTGTTACACAAACATTCTTAAATCATAAAAGAATTCTTTTTTCATCAAGACAAGATCAGTACAATTCGAAGTTTTGAAAGTTTAAAAAAAGAAAAGCCCGGAAGCAGGGTCACGCAAGGTCGTGGTTCTCGTAGCAGACGACGGTTTATGCCTATCGCCAGTTCCTCTGAACAGTCAAAAGCCATCGCTCGAGTTCTTGTGAAACGTGCTTTTGCAGATAAGCTCACATCTAGTCGCATCAAATTACTAACTGACGACTACATTGTGAAAAAGGGAAACTGGATCACACGGGTTCATGATGGCTCAGGGGTAAGATAAACCACGCAAAAATAAATTCTTTGAAAATTGCTCGCTCTTTACGGAGGGCACCTAGGATGTTCTCAAGCGGTGAGTGTTTAAAGCTGTGGTCTATTTATGACTTTCCGGGGCTACGAGGTTGAAAAATAGGGAAAAAATCATGTACAGAATTCTGTACAGCAAACGCTACCCGAAACCCCACCTATACGGCGTGTATGACCTTGAGAGCTTCAGTCAACGCTTGAATTTTGCAGTGGTAACATCCGGTTTGCTCTCTCAGAGCTGAGCATATTTGTCGAGAAGGAACGAGCAGAAAAGATAAACGACTTGGCAGGGATTCGAACTCAAGGCCTCGGGGCCTCGAAATGTCGGGGCTGATGTCTTAACCGCTAGGCCACTTCCCTAGTGTTTTCAAAGATACAATTTTTTATAATTTTATATCATTCTACGCTTGAATTACCATTCATGCGTTGCAAAAACGTAAAAATTGCTATCAAAATTTGCCTTTATTTGCAAACATGTTTCACGGAATCGCAGTACATGTTTACACCGTCAAGGTATACGACATTCGCGCCATGCAAATAGCTGCGATATCTCTATTTACAACATGCAAGAAAAATGACAAGAACAGTAATTGAATCTCTCCAAAGCTCTGTGCAGTTGAAAACAGACAACTAAGAAATAGTTATACATGTATTCACTTCTGAACAATGGGCGGATAGAGATATAAATCATGCTGCTTCAAGAATAACATAACATGAATTCATATCACTGTTTTTCCTTCTTTTTCTCTATTGGTGCAGTAGCCTAGTGGTTAGGACATGAGACACGAAGTCTCGAGGTCGAGAGTTCGAATCTTCGCCGAGGCGTTTATTTTTTCCCCTTAATCTCTCTTGAAGATAAAATATGATCAGTCTTGAGAGAGCAAACTGGATGATATCCCTGCAAAATTCAAGCGTTGACTGAAGCTCTCAAGGTCATACACGCCGTATAGGTGGGGTTTCGGGTAGCGTTTGCTACATGATTATATCCCTATTTTTCAACCTCGTAGCCCCGGAAAGTCATAAATAGACCACAGCTTTAAATGAAAGGGTGTTTGTACTGTGTGTAAAAGCCTGACAGTATCTGTGATGGTTTACGGGAGGCTTACTGTGCCTTTAATGGTGTATTTAGTGTTAAGGCAAAAACTTCCTCTTTTCTAGAAACTTCGGACGTGACTCTTGTGCGAACAAAACGCTTCTTGCAAGATCACTTCTTTTTTTGGTGAGTTGTTTGTGCTGTGTTCGTATGTTCAAAAGACATCGTTTTCTATCTGTAATGAGCATTAATGGTTCACAACAGTATCACTTACCTTTGACATGAGTGATTCACCTTGATCTTATACCACCCACAACATGTTGTGTAAGTTAGCACGTTGGCTGTGTTTATATTGATTCATATAAGATATATCCGTTCGTTTTTAGGTGGCTGTATGGTCTCTTAGATCCACATCTACTGGCTCTCTGCAGGGTACTGTGCTCTCACGAACTCCTCATATTCTATACAAATAGTTGTACAGAACTGATTTAATTTTATTTCTGGCTATTCCGCCGTCCTAGATCTATTCAATTCCGATTCCATTTACTTTAGTGAAGTTGGGCTGGGAGATTCATCCATGACAGCCATGGTGCAAGAATTTTTTTTTTATTTGAATATTAAGAAAACAAATTGATTTTGAAAAGGAGTGTAAAAGCCCTTGGCCTTTTTAACGATGGTGGGCAAGTTACTTGAAGGAATGTATGAGCATAAATGAAACCTTGGTACAGTTATTGATGATCAGATGAATTGTGATAGATCATACCCGAACAGAATCTGTTCCCCAAAATGTCAGCAACCGGTGTATTGTGTACAGAGACTGAGATCTCTTCATGAGAATTCAAAGATTGTATGCACTTTTTACGGAAGTATAATTGCAATGAATATGCTGTTACGTTTGGTTCAGTTTGCTGGTTTGGTAGTTAATGTGGTCTTTGCGTGTATCACGCAAGAAAATCACAAGTGAATTGTTATATATGATGTTATATGAAGTCTTATATCGCGCGCGTATCTCCAGACTCGGACTCAAGGCGCAGGGATCTATTTATGCCGTGTGAGATGGAATTGTTTACACAATACATCACGCATTCACATCGACCAGCAGATCGCAGCCATTTCGGCGCATATCCTACTTTTCACGGCCTATTATTCCAAGTAATAATAATAATAATAATAATACGAATATTTATAACGCGCACATATCTCACCAACAGGCGACTCAAGGCGCACATACACTCATTCACACACACGGAGACTTAAAGTCACTAGCACACACACACCATCAACCATTAAAATATGTACAGTTATTCAGGGTGGGATGGGGTGGGCAGTGTAGAATGCATGGATTATTTGGAAAAAAGGAATGTCTTGAGTGCAGATTTGAATGATTCGAGGGACTGTTGTTGACGGAGGAGGAGAGGTAGTGTGTTCCATTGGCTAGGTGCTTGGAAAGAAAATGAGCGTTGATCCAGGGTCGAACTCGCAACCTCTCGCTTCCGAGCGCAAGTACGTTACCACTCGGCCACCCAAGTCACACGGGTATTTTGGTGGACATTTTTTTTTTATCTATGCCTATACAATTTTGCCAGGAAAGACCCTTTTGTTAATCGGGGGATCTTTAACGTGCACACCCCAATGAAGTGTACACAAAGGGACCTCGGTTTTTCGTCTCATCCGAAAGACTAGCACTTGAACCCACCAGCTAGGTTAGGAAAGGGGGAAGAAAATTGCTAACGCCCTGATCCAGGGTCGAACTCGCAACCTCTCGCTTCCGAGCGCAAGTACGTTACCACTCGGCCACCCAGTCCAGAATTGTGGTAGGTGATCAGCTGAACACGATATGCAGAATGCTTAGACAAAATACTCACTCATTTGATTGCGACTAGTTCATGCATTAGTCGATGTAGACTTTCTTTATTTCTTTGGTTTAAGCGTGTTTATGCAAATTCTCATACACACGTTTCAAACAATAACAACATTGAGAACGTTAACAAGCAGATTGCTTATGGACACGTTCTTGAACTTATAATCAATACACATTCAGATAGCAAAACATGGCGAACAAGTTATAGCTTCAACACTTATCTTGATAATCTTTAATTATATTTTATACAAATGGGGTAAAGAGAGAGAGAGAGAGAGAGAGAGAGAGAGAGAGAGAGAGAGAGAGAGAGAGAGAGAGAGAGAGAGAGAGGGAGGGAGAGAATGCCTGGCTACATCAATTGCACAGTTAATATAATATCAGCCGAAGCGATTAGTTAACATAACATAGTCTTGTACAACAGAGAATATTTTCGTGTTCAAAGATATAGTTAAATCAGTATTTCCAAACAAGAGTGTTTTGCAGTCCAGAACGTGTGTTGGCAGACTATTGAATAAAATGGTTCTATGTTCTTTAAATTTTGGACAGTGTAATAAGAAATGTTCAGAATCTTCCGGGCATGCTCCACACGTACATTCTAAATTATCAGAGAGGTGTCGGTTATCTAAATCTTGTTGCAAATCGCTCATGTTTAATCTCAACCTGCTGTGAAGTACCTGTCCCTGGCGGTTGCCTAAATAATAATACGGTGGAACAACAACATCTCCATCGGTCAAATACCTTTTAAATTCACCAACTGACTGCGTTTGTTGTATATTTTCTGGAAGATTATTCCACAAAGCTGTCGTTGAAGGAAAAAATGAAGATTTATATAACTCACTTCTGCACAATGGAAACTTACGTTCAAGAGGGCGTCGTCTGTGGTAAGGATTTACATCGGAAACCAGGACCGGCAGTTTGGAATATAAATATTCTGGGGTTAAACGATTTACAATTTTATAATACAGCAAAAGTTTATGACGACGTCGCCTTTCTTTCAGGGGCACAAAACCCGATTCGTTATACAGTTTTTGGTGGCTTGTGCCACGTACTGCACCTACAATGATTCGGATTGCATCGAGATGCAATGTCTCCAACTCGTCTGCCAAACACTGTGTACAGTTATCCCAGATAACGTCCGCATAATCAAACAATGGTAACATAAAGGATTTATATATAACTTCAAGTGATTTTCTGTTTAAACGATGCTTGAATAAACCAAAACACGCAATTGACTTTCTACATTTAGCAATTAGACTTTTTATGTGGGAATCCCATTTACAATTACCTTGTAGAATGACGCCAAGGTGCTTGTGATTTTCAACATCAACTAAGTGTGCATCTTCGAAATACAATGGTGGAAGTAAAACATTTTGTTGCCTACAAATGTCCAACAATTCTGTCTTTTGACAATTAAAAGTGACTTTCCATTTAGAAGCCCATGTGCGAATTTTATCCAAATCAGAATTCAAAATCTCTGCTCGTACATCATCGTTATCTAAACTTAAGTACATACTCGTATCGTCTGCAAAGAGTTTCAACACTGATTCAAGACCAACACCAATATCGTTAATATAAATGAGAAATATTTATTTCTTTATTTGGTGTTTAACGTCGTTTTCAACCACGAAGGTTATATCACGACGGGGAAAGGGGGGATATGGGATAGAGCCACTTGTCAATTGTTTCTTGTTCACAAAAGCACTAATCAAAAATTTGCTCCAGGGGCTTGCAACGTAGTACAATGGGAGAATGCAAGTTTCCAGTACAAAGGACTTAACATTTCTGAAATAAAAAATTTTCACCAAATACAAAAACTTGACCTTTCAGCTCGCTGGCATCTTGCGTAGTGACGCTAAGCTAAGCTCTGCGCGGGGCACTGTCCGCCGCACAGGTCAGTTCCAACGGTCCGCTACGAGCCAATCAAAGAATGGCGCATGCAATCACACAAACTGCCCATCGCCACGCCAGCGTGGCGAGAAGCTCTTATTCTATACAAGAAACACTTAACGAGGGTAAAAAGAATCTTTCTTTCTTTCTTTCTTTATTTGGTGTTTAACGTCGTTTTCAACCACGAAGGTTATATCGCGACGGGAGAAACAGAATCCGTTAGTCGCCTCTTACGACATGCTGGGGAGCATCGGGTAAATTCTTCCCCCTAACCCGCGGGGGGTGTCGATGTAGACGATGAAAATTATGAAAAGTCAAGAAGCACAAAAACACAATCTGATGACATCACAGACCAAAGCCGAATTAGAATTATGTCCCTCAGCAATTGAGAGCAAGGTGATTTCAACTTTGAATAATAAGATGTATGTTCTTATTAGTTGAATTTGAAGCAGCTGATTGGTTTGTCAGCACATGCACCAACGACGGCCTACGTACATTGTTTGAATTAGAGTTCATTTTCATTGCTGTCCCGAACGGCTGGCCGTATAAATGTACTTCCTCAGTATAACGAACTTTTAAAAGTTGATGCTTCCGTTTGCCAAAAATGAGAACTTTCAAGGTTAGCAAGAGTTTTGTATCATTTTCATTATGCTCTGAAACAAGCAGTACACTTACCAGTCTGTGATTCTCACGCTGCTTTTGCGGCTTTGTTATTGATACGAATAGTGCAGGTTTGTTGGATTAAAGTTCTTTTTTTGAAGTTTTCATTTAAAGAGGCATTGGATGTGAATTTATGTGAATGAATCTTTTACATTTTTATGGGGATAGTGTTCGTATACAATGAGGTGCAATAATCAAAGTGCATGTATTTAAATGCTGTGGTATTGGTGTATTTGTTGCTGTTCTATTTACCACCACTGTCATTTCTCATGCTTGAGATATTTAAAAAAAAAATGTTTTAATTGGTTTGATATTTCTGATTATTCTGCATCGAGATGAGAAGAAGGGTTACAGGCCATTGTGACCACATGTCGTTGTGACCAAGTGTCGTTGTGACCACGTGTCACTGTGCCCCCAATGGCAGATCATTGTGACCACATGCCGTTGTGACCACATGTCGTTGTGACCACATGCCATTGTGACCACATGTCGTTGTGACCATGTGTCACTGTGTACCCAGTAGCAGATCATTGTGACCACATGTTGTGACCACACATCGTTTAATGATTTTGACCAGTGGTCAGTATACTAGTAAAAATAGCCTATTATTACAGTTAAGACTGCTAATTAGTGCAGTATAAGTTCAAGTAAGCAACTTTTGATGACTTTGATGAGTGCTCAGTGCTACTGACCAGTGGTAATGTTTACCTATTTTCAGTGTTTTATTGATGGTCAGTAGCATTGACCACTGGTCAAAGTCATGAGAAGTTAATTGCTTACCCGAACTCATACTGCTCTAATTGGCAGTCAAACGTAAAAAATATGGCAAATTGACCAGTGGTCAGGTGTACGTGCAAAAGTGTGCGTGCATGTTTTTATGTGGAGTATATGTGTGCATGTATGTATGTATGAGTGTTGTGTGTGTGCGCGCGCGTGCGTGTGTATTTAAAACGTGTGGAACTTTCATTTTTATCGGCAGTGTGTACGACATGTTTCTAGTGCACATGTGTGCCTTCCAGAAATAATTATTTTATATTTGTTACTGAAAATTATTGATTCATCGATTGATTGTAAACATTCAATATGTTTGTCTCGGTCATGTCATCGATTTTGTTGTTAATTTAGCATTTGATGCCAGAAAGTTTACATCTTGATATAACTGTATTGCTTAAATCCCTCTCTCTCTATATATATATATATCTCTCTCTGTCTCTCTGTCTCTCTCTCTCTTTCTCTATCTTTCTCTCTCTCTCTCTCTCTCTCTGTCTCTCTCTCTCTCTCTCTCTCTCTCTCTCTCTCTCTCTCTCTCTCTCTCTCTCTCTCTCTGTCTTTATGTGTTGTATAAAGGACAGGTTGGAAGAATAGGCTTTGCCTAAAACCTTTATCCTTTTGTAATAAAGTTCTGAGTCTCTCTCTCTCTCTCTCTCTCTCTCTCTCTCTCTCTCTCTCTCTCTCTCTCTCTCTCTCTCTCTCTCTCTCTCTCTGTCATTATGTGTTGCATAAAGGACAGGTTGGAAGAATAGGCTTTGCCTGAAACCTTTATCCTTATGTAATACAGGTCTGAGTCTCTCTCTCTCTCTCTCTCTCTCTCTCTCTCTCTCTCTCTCTCTCTCTCTCTCTCTCTCTCTCTCTCTCTCTCCACCGAGGAAGAGGTAGACATTTACAATTATCGTATCAGTTACCATGATTTGTATTACTGTATTCGAAGATTTTGCACATTATACAGAATGAAAATTGGCACAACAAAGGAAAGGGGTAGTAATAATAATTCTGGCTTTGGGTTTGGTCTAAGTTAGGCAAACCAATCAATCAGTCATCACCTCATTTCTGAAAGAAGGTCAAATCAAATAACTTAGTCACAGCTAACAACTAAACTTTTTTTTAGTGAATGTATTAGTAGCTTTCTAATTCTACGCTTTACATTGAATGAAAATAATCATGTAATCTAGTTGGAAAAGAACAGTAATGATTAGTCTGACCTTGTATTCTGAATAAAATAACATAAATGAAAGCAAACTAAACAGTGGTCATAATTTTCATTTCGTAAGAGAAATAAATCACGCCAAGTAAGCCACGATTAAAAATCTTTTGTTTTAAAGTTTTAAAGCCTAAAAACCCGACATTGGGTGACATCGACACTTGGTCACAACGACACGTGGTCACATCGACACGTGGTCACATCGATACGTGGTCACACCGACACGTGGTCACAACGACACGTGGTCACATCGACATGACCCCGAGAAGAAGAAACGTGTATATGTTACAGGCATTTAAATAAGTGAAACCAGGCATTACGCGTAATGCCTAAAATGTTCAGGCATTACGCGTAATGCCTGTGACCACTAGGCATTACACGTAATGCCTAAAAATACCAGGCATTACGTGTAATGCCTGAAAATCATTGTCAGGCATTACACGTAATGCCTAAACGTATATAATGCCTGAAACCTCTCTGCAATTGTCGTTGGTGAGGTTTCTGTTGATGTTTGTTGGTGGTTGGTCGTGGTTGGTGGTGGGTCGTGGTTGGTTGTATGGTAGTTGGTCGTGGCGGGTCGTGGTTGGTTGGTGGGTGGTGGTTTGTTGTTGGTTGTTGATTTGTTGTTGTTGTTGCATTGCACCAAAAGACGGCCCAGGCGTCTAACTTTCAGCTTGGGGTATTGCACCAAAAGACGGCCCAGGCGTCTGACTTTCAGCCCGGGGCATGTCGATGTCTTCATTTGGTTACAATAATGCCTTTTGTAATTCTTCCTCCGTTTCGATCAAGTCTATCATCCCATCGGGGAACGTTGTTGATCTCAGACCGATCTTGGCTTCCGTGCCAAACATTGCTTTAAATGGCGATCTGCCTATACCGGCGTGGTGACTCGTGTTCTTTCTAAACTGGACAAATTTGATGCCAGCAGTCCAGTTCGTAGTCTTGTTCTCTCTCATCCATGCTACCAGCATATCCTCCCTTTGACATTATAATTATGTGTCAATTACTCTATCAGAGACAGCATTGGAGATAACCCGGTTTCAGTATTGTTTTACGATAGACGTAGAGCTGAATACCAACACTCAAATCTGTTTTTGACAAACACCACACGTCACTTACTTTCCAAGAGATGATACTCATGACGTGACTCTGTCGTTTTCTGGAAGGCAGCTTTTACTCAACGACTCTGCTCCCGAGTACCTTCAATCCTCCCTGGACCTGTACACCCAGCCCTCCGACCGTCCCCTTCGTTCTGCTGATGACCCACTCCGCCTTCATACCCCCCGCGGGTTAGGAGGAAGAATTTACCCGATGCTCCCCAGCATGTCGTAAGAGGCGACTAACGGATTCTGTTTCTCCTTTTACCCTTTGTTAAGTGTTTCTTGTATAGAATATGGTCAATGTTTGTAAAGATTTTAGTCAAGCAGTATGTAAGAAATGTCAAGTCCTTTGTTCTGGAAACTTGCATTCTCCCAGTAAGGTAATATATTGTACTACGTTGCAAGCCCCTGGAGCAATTTTTTGATTAGTGCTTTTGTGAACAAGAAACAATTAACAAGTGGCTCTATCCCATCTCCCCCCCTTTCCCCGTCGCGATATAACCTCCGTGGTTGAAAACGACGTTAAACACCAAATAAAGAAAACTCCGCCTTCACATCCCTCGCTCGAAACTCGCATCTGCTGGTCAGCGTGCATTTCCCTCCGCGGGCCCCTCCGTCTGGAACTCCCTGCCGCTTGAGCTTCGCCAGAGCCCCTCTCTTGACGCGTTCAAGAGTAGGTTGAAGACTCAGTTCTTCCCGTAGCTGGCTGCGACTTTCATGTTCGACGTGATGTGTTGTGCCCCAAAAGACATTCTTGTGCTGTGCTCTGTGAGAGGTGTTTTGTTTGTGCTTAATATTATTTTGTTTGGACCTAGCTATTGATGTGTACATTGTTGTTAAACAGTTGTTTGTTGTATGTTTATCAGGGTTTGCTAGTGTGTGATAGGGTTCGTGTCCGTCTGTAGATGTTAGTTTCTTTTGTTAGTCCTGTGTTGACAACTCTTCGACAAGCGCTTAGAACTGTACCCACGGAATACGCGCTACATAAGCTTCATATTAATTTATTCTTCGATTGTTCTGAAGTACACAACTTTCGGGAGCAACTTTCTGCCGTCCTTTTCATAATGTTCAAACAAACGTCGAGTAAACAATTGTTCTTTTTCATTATCCTCCATGGTGACGAATAAGCAACTGGTGAAAACTCGACTGGAAATATTGGACCTCGGCTTTCCATTGTGACATGCACTCACACTTACGTGAAATTCAAACTGTGGTGAACACTATGTCAGAAATACATTATTTTGCATTGCGAACCATCACTCATAATCGCAAAATAAAATGTGCAATCATTCCAAAGCTCACTTGATTGAATGTCAAGTTACTATATTCACACCATGACATTTTGTCAACACTTTGTCCTTAAAAAATGTTCTCACCGTCATCCAAGAGGTAATGGATAACTGTTCAGTGCAATAGGCTTTTATGTTGTGTGTATTGCCTGAATTGCTTCAGGCAGTAAGTTTAATTTTGAGAGACAAATTTCAGGCATTACGTGTAATGCCTGGTATTTTTAGGCATTACGTGTAATGCCTAGTGGTCACAGGCATTACGCGTAATGCCTGAACATTTCATGCATTACACGTAATGCCTGGTTTCACTTAATGCCTGTAACATATATAAGTCATCGTCCTGTACATCGACCAAAAAAATGTAATTGTAATCCCTGCACTTCGTATTTTAGAAATGGAAAACTTGTTGCATCTTTTTCAGTGGTGCATAGACGGACAGTGTGAGCTTAACGTGTCTACGACAACCATTTCATCTTCATCAACTACGACACCCACCACTACCACCACAACACCCACCACAACCACTACCACACCCACCACTACCACTACAACACCCACCACAACCACTACCACACCCACCACAACCACTACCACACCCACCACAACCACTACCACACCCACCACTACCACTACAACACCCACCACAACCACTACCACACCCACCACTAGCACTACAACACCCATCACCACCACCATCACACCAACCACAACGTCTTCACCTTTGACATCTACTGATGATACAGAAAAAGGTAAATAGAAGAAAGTAGAACAATGACATTATACGTTAATTGGATCTGTGATCCAAACATGGCTTTTGGTCAATCGAGATGGCAGTTTATTCCAACTGCCATCGAGATTGACCAAAAGCCATGTTTGGATCACAGATCCAATTAACATATATATCTCGACATTCACTGGTCTTAGGGTTTTTGTTTTCAAAGAAGAAAGAAACTTGCTTGAACACGGACCACTTCTCCGACGGAGCAAAATCAACAAACCTAATCACTCGCATTCCATTCGACGTCACAGACATACGCTTGAAAAAGTAGGACCAATTGTATCGTGTTTGAAATTATAATGAATTCAATTTTTCTTGGGTTTTAACAAAAAAGCAATGGTCTGGAAGAAAGAGAATACAATTCTGAAACGGCAATGAACGGTAATGAACAACAATAAATGAAATGAAAATACGCAAGTTCTCCCAACATCACAGCGACCTTTCCGACTTAACCCTACGTGGGTCGACCGATTTCATTTTGAGAGGCGGGTAATGTGCGAAAGGTTTGTCAATCAAGGGTTTATTTATTGATAATGTTGATGGTGAGGGATTTGATCTGGCAGTTGGTGAAAGGAATGTTGCTTGGAAGGAGGTTTGCAAGATCGATCTGCTCCGGGGTCATTGAACTCATTTTCGTCGGAGAAGATGTTGACCAGTTCTTCTTTTGTGAAATCCCCCCCTTTAGGATAATGGGCTCGCCCGCTCTGTGTATCAGCCGACACATTGCCCTGAAGTGTGTTGGAGCCGCTCGGTTTGCACGAGATTCTTGTTCTTCTTCGACAGTTCATCCTCCCATACTGTAGCAGAACGTTTCATCTTTTTACATTTTGTCAAGTTTTGACTAAATGTTTTAACATAGAGGGGGAATCGAAACGAGGGTCGTGGTGTATGCGTGTGCGTGCGTGCGTGTGTGCGTGCGTGTAGAGCGATTCAGACTAAACTACTGGACCGATCTTTATGAAATTTGACATGAGAGTTCCTGGGTATGAAATCCCCGAACGTTTTTTTCATTTTTTTGATAAATGTCTTTGATGACGTTATATCCGGCTTTTCGTGAAAGTTGAGGCGGCACTGTCACGCCCTCATTTTTCAACCAAATTGGTTGAAATTTTGGTCAAGTAATCTTCGACGAAGCCCGGACTTCGGTATTGCATTTCAGCTTGGTGGCTTAAAAATTAATTAATGACTTTGGTCATTAAAAATCTGAACATTGTAAAAAAAAAAAAAAATTTATAAAACGATCCAAATTTACGTTTATCTTATTCTCCATCATTTGCTGATTCCAAAAACATATAAATATGTTATATTCGGATTAAAAACAAGCTCTGAAAATTAAATATATAAAAATTATGATCAAAATTAAATTGTCGAAATCAATTTAAAAACACTTTCATCTTATTCCTTGTCGGTTCCTGATTCCAAAAACATATAGATATGATATGTTTGGATTAAAAACACGCTCAGAAAGTTAAAACAAAGAGAGGTACAGAAAAGCGTGCTATCCTTCTTAGCGCAACTACTACCCCGCTCTTCTTGTCAATTTCACTGCCTTTGCCATGAGCGGTGGACTGACGATGCTACGAGTATACGGTCTTGCTGAAAAATGGCATTGCGTTCAGTTTCATTCTGTGAGTTCGACAGCTACTTGACTAAATATTGTATTTTCGCCTTACGCGACTTGTTACATTTTGTCAAGTTTTGACTAAATGTTTTAACATAGAGGGGGAATCGAGACGAGGGTCGTGGTGTATGCGTGTGCGTGCGTGCGTGTGTGCGTGCGTGTAGAGCGATTCAGACCAAACTACTGGACCGATCTTTATGAAATTTGACATGAGAGTTCCTGGGATTGATATCCCCGAACATTTTTTTTTCCTTTTTTTGATAAATGTCTTTGATGACGTCATATCCGGCTTTTCGTGAAAGTTGAGGCGGCACTGTCACGCTCTCATTTTTCAACCAAATTGGTTGAAATTTTGGTCAAGTAATCTTCGACGAAGCCTGGACTTCGGTATTGCATTTCAGCTTGGTGGCTTAAAAATTAATTAATGACTTTGGTCATTAAAAATCTGAAAATTGTAAAAAAAAACACATTTTTTTTATAAAACGATTCAAATTTACGTTCATCTTATTCTCCATCATTTTCTGATTTCCAAAAACATATAAATATGTTATATTTGGATTAAAAACAAGCTCTGAAAATTAAAAATATAAAAATTATTATCAAAATTAAATTTTCGAAATCAATTTAAAAACACTTTCATCTAATTCCTTGTCGGTTCCTGATTCCAAAAACATATAGATATGATATGTTTGGATTAAAAACACGCTCAGAAAGTTAAAACGAAGAGAGGTACAGAAAAGCGTGCTATCCTTCTCAGCGCAACTACTACCCCGCTCTTCTTGTCAATTTCACTGCCTTTGCCATGAGCGGTGGACTGACGATGCTACGAGTCGAGTATACGGTCTTGCTGAAAAATTGCATTGCGTTCCGTTTCATTCTGTGAGTTCGACAGCTACTTGACTAAATGTTGTATTTTCGCCTTACGCGACTTGTTTACATTTAGTCAAGTTTTGACTAAATGTTTTAACGGAGAGGGGGGAATCGAAACGAGGGTCGTGGTGTATGTGTGTGTGTGCGTGTGTGCGTGCGTGTAGAGCGATTCAGACCAAACTACTGGACCGATCTTTATGAAATTTTACATGAGAGTTCCTGGGTATGATATCCCCGAACGTTTGTTTCAATTTTTTGATAAATGTCTTTGATGACGTCATATCCGGCTTTTCGTGAAAGTTGAGGCGGCACTGTCACGCTCTCATTTTTCAACCAAATTGGTTGAAATTTTGGTCAAGTAATCTTCGACAAAGCCCGGACTTCGGTATTGCATTTCAGCTTGGTGGCTTAAAAATTAATTAATGACTTTGGTCATTAAAAATCTGAAAATTGTAAAAAAAATTATTTTCTCATAAAACGATTCAAATTTACGTTCATCTTATTTTCCATCATTTTCTGATTCCAAAAACATATAAATATGTTATATTTGGATTAAAAACAAGCTCTGAAAATTAAAAATATAAAAATTATGATCAAAATTAAATTGTCGAAATCAATTTAAAAACACTTTCATCTTATTCCTTGTCGGTTCCTGATTCCAAAAACATATAGATATGATATGTTTGGATTAAAAACACGCTCAGAAAGTTAAAACGAAGAGAGGTATAGAAAAGCGTGCTATCCTTCTCAGCGCAACTACTAAACCGCTCTTCTTGTCAATGTCACTGCCTTTGCCATGAGCATGAGCGGTGGACTGACGATGCTACGAGTATACGGTCTTGCTGAAAAATTGCATTGCGTTCAGTTTCATTCTGTGAGTTCAACAGATACTTGACTAAATGTTGTATTTTCGCCTTACGCGACTTGTTTCACTTTCGAGTATGCAGACGACTGAACTTGACTGCTAAAAAGTAGTCCTTTCGGAATCATTACGCCGAGTCTGAACATGAGGTCCGAACATTGTTTTTAGGCAGGATCTAGGTGAAAGCGAGGCTGTTCTTATCTCTGTATACAGTCGAGAGAGAGAGAGAAATACATGTCGAGACATT
Organism: Littorina saxatilis; assembly: GCF_037325665.1. NCBI lineage: Eukaryota > Metazoa > Mollusca > Gastropoda > Littorinimorpha > Littorinidae > Littorina > Littorina saxatilis. The sequence continues at coordinate 60,256,371 of NC_090253.1, read as the reverse complement.
ATTTTTTAATACGATTGTTTAGGTGGCTAGTTTGCTAACTATAGTTGCTTGGCATCTTTGGTTGGTTTATTCTTTTTGTCAGTATCATCAGTGTTTCGCCCTCCCCCCCCCCCCCTTCTCTCTCTCTCTCTCTCTCTCTCTCTCTCTCTCTCTCTCTCTCTCTCTCTCTCTCTCTCTCTCTCTCTCTCTCTCTCTCTCTCTCTCTCTCTCTCTCTCCCCTGGTTTCATAGAAACATTAGAGAGTGCCGAACGTATTTCAGTGTATTCAAATGACTGAATGTTTATTCACGCCTCAGTTTTCCTGTTACTTATTTGTTTGTTTGTTTGTTTTTACAGATGGTAGTGAGTGCCTCAGTACTACCCCTATTTTGCTCGTGATGGGCTGTGTGACGTCACTATTAACCTACATGGAGCATTTGGTTCAGTGACGACATATGGCGCAGCGTCATACACCTTGATTTACAGCATTTTGTGATACCAAAAATGTTAGTCATCATGTGAACATGTTCTGTGTAGAAACGTCTTTTTGCACACAACCTTGTTACTAATAGCACTGCAATTATCATTCTCATTTAACGGTCTACCCCGACAAAAATATGCACAGAATAAGATGTGTCTAATTACTGAGAACAATCATTTTTAAAGTGAAAACTGTTAAAATAAACTCGATTCTAACGTGGCGATTTTAGAAATTTCAGACAAATGACGTGTAAAACACAAGTTCCCTCAAATTGCCTTGGGATTGAGCATTTTGTAAGCTTTTACTGATGACAAAAGATATTATGTTTAATTGGTCAGACTTTCAGCAGCCATAACGCACTCTGTTGATTTGAAAAACGTCATGCGTATGACGTCACAACAGATTGTCATGAGTATATGCACACATTAAGCCCTCGTTAAGCACTCGCGCATGCTAACAATCAAAAACAACCCCGGTAAAAGCTGTTTTAAAGCAAATAGATATGAGAACAAGTATTTCTGTGTCATAGGAGAGGTTGAGGCTTAATTTCAGCCAAGAAACAGAACGATAAATGTAATTCAGACTCATTGAAGATGAAGTCATAGAACAACAGGTGCTTCACACTGAATCAGAATTCCAACTCTCTTTGTATTCAGTGCTACATTTTCTTGTGACAATTTAACAGAATCCAAAATGATATACGCTATGTGTTATGTACTTTGACATTCACATTAGGCGCTCTTTTAATTTAATATTGCTTTTTTATCTTCTTTTTTTCTCTTTTTCATTGTTTGCGTGGTTTATCTTACCCCTGAGCCATCGTGAACCCGTGTGGTCCAGTTTCCCTTTTTCACAATGTAGTCGTCAGTTAGTAATTTGAATGCGACTCGATGTAAGCTTATCTGCAATAGCACGTTATTATGTACCTCTGACTATGCACGAAACAAACGGCTGTGGTTCACAAGAACTCTAGCGATGGCTTTTGACTGTTCAGAGGAACTGGCGACGTCATAAACCGTCGTCTGCTACAAGAACCACGACCTTGCGTGACCCTGCTTCCGGGCTTTTCTTTTTTCAAACTTTCAAAACTTCGAATTGTACTGATCTTGTCTTGATGAAAAAAGAATTCTTTTATGATTTAAGAATGTTTGTGTAACAAGCTGTCAATTTATTAGTTAGATTATAAAAGTTAGGTCTAGCGCCAAAATGCACCACGGTCCGATTGTGATGGAGACAATCCGCAAAATTAATTATTCGAAAATTGCTCGCTCTTTACGTAGGGCATCTAGGATGTTCCCGTTTGGTGAGCGTTCAAATGGAAGGGTGTTTTTACTGTGTGTAAAAGCCTGACAGTATCTGTGATGGTTTACGGGAGGCTTACTGTGCCTTTAATTTGTATGCTTTTGCATTATTCTGCTCTGCAGAAGGAGTATGAAATCAGATCTGGAAAAGATATGTGTTACAGGTCATACCTCAATCTCTTTTAAAATCTGATGTTTATATGAAGTCTTATATCGCGCGCGCGTATCTCCAGACTCGGACTCAAGGCGCAGGGATCTATTTATGCCGTGTGAGATGGAATTTGTTACACAATACATCACGCATTCACATCGACCAGCAGATCGCAGCCATTTCGGCCCATATCCTACTTTTCACGGCCTATTATTCCAAGTCACACGGGTATTTTGGTGGACATTTTTTTTATCTATGCCTATAGAATTTTGCCAGGAAAGACCCTTTTGTCAATCTTGGGATCTTTAACGTGCACACCCCAATGTAGTGTACACGAAGGGACCTCGGTTTTTCGTCTCATCCGAAAGACTAGCACTTGAACCCACCACCTAGGTTAGGAAAGGGGGGAGAAAATTGCTAACGCCCTGACCCAGGGTCGAACTCGCAACCTCTCGCTTCCGAGCGCAAGTGCGTTACCACTCGGCCACCCAGTCCCATCAAAGCTAATGGATATACATGTATATCTGGTTGTTCAAAAAAGTTTGACAGATTTTATTTGTACATATATTTGTTTAGTTACAATTATATCAGTTGGTAACTTTAAAAGTTATGTGACTTTCAATTATTGTATGTTGCGCTCAATCTTGGATTCCCTAAATAAATACACATTCCAAACCTGTCTTGTTGTTTCTTAGCTTGTGTGCTAGAATGGTAGGTGAGAGAGAGAGAGAGAGAGAGAGAGAGAGAGAGAGAGAGAGAGAGAGAGAGAGAGAGAGAGAGAGAGAGAGGCAAGCATGGATATGTCTGTTTTATACAAAATAAAATAAAAACATGCACACAGCATATCTGAAACAAGTACAAACATGCACTCGCATACACGTGCACAAACATCTCCACCACCAATCAATCAATCAATCAATGACGCTTATATCGCGCATATTCTGTGGGTACAGTTCTAGGCGCTCTGCAGTGATGCCGTGGGAGATGAAATTTTATACGGCCAGTAGATTGCAGCCATTTCGGCGCATATTTACCTTTCACGGCCTATTATTCCAAGTCACACGGGTATAGGTAGACAATTATTAACTGTGCCTAAGCAATTTTGCCAGGAAAGACCCTTTTGTCAATCGTGGGATCTTTAACGTGCACACCCAATGTAGTGTACACGGGGGGAGGGTTCGGACACCGAAGAGAGTCTGCACACAAAGTTTTTGTTTTTTGTTTTTTTACAAATAAATTTATTTTATTCAAATAAATAACAACAATCAACAATATCTCATACAATGAATTAAATACAATTTATCGAGTACAACAAGCTAACTTTTTTTAACGTTTAGTTCTTCGAACACTCACACAAAAATGCTTCTTATCTGTAACTGTCTATTGAAAATACTTTCCAACGGTTAAAACGAATTTGTTTTTTATATATATACTAACGCACATCTTTCCGATTAAGATAATGTGGTTCAATTTATACATAGTTGCCTTTTTCACCATTACAAAATGCATACCAAATAAAACATTACTAACTTTCAAAACAATCTTAATTTCTAAAGTACGAAAAATAAATTCTTCAATAAACTTCCAGAATTTGTATACAACCGGGCATTCAAAAAAGAAGTGTTCAATGAAATCAGTTACATCACAACAGTAATTACATTTATTAGTTTCCGTTACTTTCATTTTACACAGGAGAATGTTGGTCGGATAAATGTTGTGCATAATTTTCCAGTGTAAAACTCTTAATCTAGTCTCTTGTGTTGACTGATAGGCAACTATCCAAGAACGTTCATCAATTTCTACATTAAACTTTCTCTTCCAAAATCCTCCGGAACATGGTACATCTGTTTTCATATTAATAATCTCTTTCCGATATTCTTTGGCACTTAACACATTTTTGCCGTTAAACAGTGGGGTAATACAAACATCATCAGTCATATTTACAACATTTTTCCTCATAAATAATGACACAGCAGCTTTTACAACATTATATTTAAGAATTCGGTTTGGCGAATATCCAATCAAATCACATATATCTTGATATGATAATATGTCTCCCGAACGTACAATGTCAGTTAATACCAATACACCTCGTTGTATCCAACTTTCAAAAAATAAAACTTTGCCACTATACGTTATGCATGCATTATTCCATAATAAAATCGGCCCGATTGTCCCACGATCGTAGTGGTTATTATCCAGCCAATATTTTAATACTGCTTTCCAAAAGTGTGATTTCACTAGGTCTAACCCTTTAAATCTGGCACTGTTTACATTCGATAAGAAACATTCAAAATGCTTTCCAAAACGCAAATACATCATCTTTGGAGTGAAACTCCAATTATCATTTTCATTTGATGTAGTCAGTTGTGAAACCCATTGTAATAAAAAAGAAATTTGCATTTGCCTAATATCGATCATTTTTAAACCACCTTTTTCAATTTCAAAACATAAAACGCTTCTTTTCACCTTTTCAAAGGCCTTCCGATTACAATCTCTTTTTCGCCACAAAAATCGATACAATAAGGTATTGACTTCATTCAAAACACAGTCAGGTAATACAAACGCTTGCATAATATACACAAATTGTGAAATTAAAAACGTTTTCACAATACATATTTTCCCTACAATGCTCAAATTTCGCTTCTCCCATGCACAAATCAATCGCTTAATATTCCTTATTCTTCCAGTCCAGTTATCTTCTACCAAAGAAGCACTCTTATCATTACAAAAATATACACCCAAAATCTTCAACTTCTTCTTCCAAACAAAATTATAAAATGTTTCATCACAATGTTTCCTACTACCCAACCACATCGCCTCAGACTTTTTCTCATGTATCTTTAAGCCTGAAAAGCTAGAAAAGTCATTCATTATTTCAAGTGCATAATACATATCAATCTCATCCTTTAAAAAAAAGGGTGATATCGTCTGCATACAGAGCAATTTTAATAACGGTTGCAATATCAACATTATTCCATAACGAAATTCCTTTAATACGTCTACACTGTCTTATTTTTGATGCCAACAATTCAATGGCCAGTACAAAGGCCAAACATGAAAACGGGCACCCTTGACGAATCCCGGCTTTCACATCAAAAAAATCAGACAACCATCCACAAGACTGCACTGAGCTAACCGTGTCGTTCATTAACACAGTCACCCATTGAACAAATTCTGGCCCAAACCCGAATTTTTGAAAGGCTTTAATAATAAACTCTTTTGAAATACTATCGTACGCTTGAACACAGTCAATTGCGACCAACAGACCAGGTTGATTTAACTCGTGTGACTGTTCGATTACATCATCAATTAACCTTAATATTGTAGATACTTTTCTGCCTTTAATATAACCGACTTGATCTTTCTGAACAATATCACCAATAACGCTTCCTAACCTTTTTGCCAAACACTTGGCTATCAGTTTATAATCGCTGTTTGTAAGGGAGATGGGTCTCCAGTTCTTTAATTCATTTTTGGGCAAATCCTTTCCCTTGTGTATAAGAGTAATGACAGCTTTGCGCTGCGTGGAAGACAATTTTCCATCATCAAAACTTGCATTAAAAGACGCAATTAACAATGTTCTGATGCGGGTCCAAAACACTTTCAAAAATTCTGCAGTAATACCATCAACCCCAGGGGCCGACCCAGATTTCATGCAACAACACAAACATGCACTCGCATACACGTGCACAAACATCTCCACCACCAATCAATCAATCAATCAATGACGCTTATATCGCGCATATTCCGTGGGTACAGTTCTAGGCGCTCTGCAGTGATGCCGTGTGAGATGAAATTTTATACGGCCAGTAGATTGCAGCCATTTCGGCGCATATTTACCTTTCACGGCCTATTATTCCAAGTCACACGGGTATAGGTAGACAATTATTAACTGTGCCTCAGCAATTTTGCCAGGTAAGACCCTTTTGTCAATCGTGGGATCTTTAACGTGCACACCCAATGTAGTGTACACGGGGGGAGGGTTCGGACACCGAAGAGAGTCTGCACACAAAGTTGACTCTGAAATAAATTTCCGCCGAACCTGGGATCGAACTCACGCTGACAGCGGCCAACTGAATACAAATCCAGCGCGCTACCAACTGAGCTATATCACCACCACCTTGACACTCATTCAATCACACTTCAAACAATTTCACAAAATGGTATGCTTGTTCTCAGTCATCAAACTTGAACCCATGACAGGTGCATTTAGAGCAGTGGCCATAGCGTACTAGAGGTCGCCATGGCAGTGGCACATGAAAAGTGGACAACATACCAAACAATTGGAAAGCAGCATAAGGACACAGACATTAACCATTAGTTTTGTTTTGTTTTGTTGTTGATATTATTTCAGCACTGGTCAAAGAGAATCTGCAGACTCGCATGATTAGCTCTCACAGAAAATATGCATGACTTACTAAATTTTACTGATGCAATATTCATGTACAGATTTCGGCGAACGCAAGAAGAAAAAGACCCCCCGATTTAAGACTCCCCCCTTTTAAGACCTTGATGTTTCAGATGTTCTGTTCATAACCTCTGTACATTTACCTCCATTTTAAGACTTTTTTCAGACCTGATTTTCTCAGATGTTTGAGGTCTTAAAAGGGGGTTCCACTGTATGTGTTTATAAAAGAACCCCCCTTATAAGACCTCTAAAGGTCAGAGCAAATCAGGTCTGAAAAAAAGGGGAGGTGGTAAACAGAGGTAAACTTGAATAGGTTATGAACACTCACACAAACTCAAGTTTCTATCTTATTAAGATGCACGCCCCCGTACCCCTCTAGCAGGTTAGGGTTCGCATCCTCAACTAATAATGTACCCATTCCACAATTGGGACGGCCCTGTTAAAGAGGAGAGAGTCTTATATTGGGGGATGTGAAAAGGGGGGTTACACTGTAATGGGACATGTCGAAGGCGAGTCGTACAAGCATTTTGCTTTTCAGTCTTGTTTGACGCGGGCGGAAAGCGAAGATAGTCTGGGACGTATACCACTGTCACACAGTATGCAGGGGAAGGGCTCCTAATATGGACCGGCTCCTAATATGGACCACCTCCTGTTCTGACAAACTAACGGCGCTAGAGCGCTCAAAATAATTTCATTGGCTGTATTCCACCTCTCTGGATAACTTGCACATGTCAAAACACAAACAGAAACACAAACCTCAAAACCGTTAGGCTTTTTCTCTTTTTTTCACTTTTGGCAGGGTTTATTCTAAATTTGCCGCCTAAAACGGACTCGTTTCTGTCCACAGCCAAAGCTTTTATCACACAAAAATTGCTATATATGACAGCTAAGACCGTATTTGTTACATTTTAGCAGTGTTGACCCCGAGTTTCTACTGCAAACAATAAAATAATAGCAAAATCTCAAAGTATGTGTGAGTCCATTTATATGGACCACCTTCAACAAATCGAAGAAAATAAAAGCTAAAGGCTATTTTCATTAATTCATTCAGAAGCTTGGTGGAAATAACCTATAACTAGCCCTCGAAATTTCAAAAAAATATAACAAATAGTCTTCTTTTCGTGGAAGTTGATAATTTCACTTATTTTCACTCTGTTTTTGATAAGCTTCTTTAGTTTCCTGGTGTGCTTCAAATAATGCTCTCATCAACACGAAACAGATCAATCTAAATCATATTTTAATTAGTCTGACCTGCACACTAAGTTGTATCATGTTATTTTGAAATATAGGGGCTTTTTACCGTAATTTGTGAAGGCCTCTTGACTGGTCCATATTGGGCGCCCAGGCTCCTAATATGGACCATTTGTAACTTTTTCTGTATTTAATTTTTGCTGAATGTCTATCAAAGCTAATTCACTCTAATTAGGCTTAACGGTTAACCTAAGAGAGATGGACTGCCAATCACAAAATGAAACATCTTCGCAAGAAAACAAGCTAGTTATCAGCATGAAACAAAAAGTGGTCCATATTAAGAGCCCTTCCCCTAAAGTTTTATTACTGCTAAAAATAAAAGGCTTCATTCTGCAGAAGATGTTTTCCTGATATGTGTAATTTATTTTACTTTGTATTCGTTAATTTCAGAGTGATAATGAAACAAGATCCCGGCCTGACCGCTATAACATTAAGCATGTCACCTAAACTCAGTCCTGATTGGTCAAAGTAGTTACTTGGTGCATCAAAATGTTAATTTAGTTATATCTACTTACTGTTGAGGAATGGATAACAAGCAAAATTCGACAAAATGAATATCAACATTAGCGGGCAGGTGAATGCTCATATCATTTTTGAGACATGTCTGTTATTATTTGCTAACAGTCAGCATATTAGAAATAACGGTTTGATTATCGACTTATTTCAACTAAAATAAAATTCGAAACCATCCCACAACTTAGGTAGAAAAGCCACATTGGAGACTGAATCGGATTCTAGTGAGTGTGTAATGTGGTTGTGTGTGCTTGAGTGAGTATGTTGGTATGTTTTTGTGGCATGTGTGCAGGCATAGCGCGCGTACTTTTACCGTCGAGGAAACTGTTATTTTGTATATGTCTCCTTGCCTAAAAATGTCTGTCAATTTTGTAAATATTTTGTATATTCATTTATATGTACTGTGAATAAACATCTGTGCACGCGCGCGTGTGTTTATTTGTAAGAGAGGGACACACAGAGAGAGTCCATCTCTACGTTTGTATTTGTCGGTATCCTTCCAAGCCTTGTTTTCTTGCTCATGTTTTACTAATTGACAGTAGTTCTCATTCCTTCTGTTTTGTGTTAAAGACAGAGAGTGTTTGGTTGTGTGTGTTGACTTCAAACTCTGTACTCTCTGTCATAGTCATTTCTCTCAGACTTAATAATAATAATAATAATGCAAACTTTTATAGCGCTATTCTAGAAAAATGTCTACTCTTAGCGCTTTACAATACATACATCGACCAAGCATACTATACACGCACAGGCAAAGAAACCGACCAAACATAACCAACAAACTATACATGCACAGGCAAAGAAAACGACCAAACATACAATACACGCACAGGCAAAGGTAACGACCAAACATAAGCAAACATAATATGACCAAACATAACCAACATACTATACGCGCGCAGGCAAAGAGAACAATCAGCACATGTAATAATTACTGACAACTAATAATGCAGGCATACAGTGACAGTCCAATACACAGCCTAAGCACAAGAACCACAGTAGGCTTCTATATAAAAACGTGTCAACAGTACTATTTACACACACACAAACAGTGCTGACACAAAGCGCAGAAAATATATATACACGTTATTTTAGGCACTAGGTAGGGGGTGAGGTGGGGCGGGATGGGGTGGGTGGGGAGATGCTGGAGGGAAAAAAATCACTTGCGCTGAAAGAGGTGTGTTTTGAGATTTGTCTTGAATGTAGTGAGAGAATCTGTGTGTCTGAGAGGCAGAGGTAATCTATTCCAGGTCACAGGGGCTTGATAGGCGAAGGACCTCTCGCCACATGTCTTTCTTTGCACTGTGGGGAGTCGGAAGAGTCGAGTGTCGGCGGCGGAGCGAAGCTGACGAGAGGGGGTGTAGAGATTGAGGAGTTCTGACAAGTATTCTGGGGCAGAACCAGAAACGACGGCAAAAGAAAGAGAGGAGAGTTTGTATTCGATCCTTTTAGTGATAGGCAGCCAGACTTCTCCTGCCTATCTCTCTGATCTGTTGACTGGTTACACTTCCTCCTGTCAGCTTCGATCTGCTGCGTCCCGTCTCTTACGCATTCCACAAGTTGAAACTAAAACCTTCGGTCACAGACCCGTCTCCTATCCTGCCCCTCAAAATTGGAACTCCCTCCCGCCTTATACATCCTCAACATTGCGTCAACTCCTGCTTTCAAAACAGCCTTAAAAACCTATCTGTTCAAGCTTTAGTTAGAGTATTCAACAAACCTCTCCTGCCCTGACCACACGGAGATGGCTGATCATGTTTGTGTGTGTAAATGAGATTTGTTTTTAGCCATTTTGATTTTGATGTGTACATCTATGGTTATTGTGTGTGTCTGCATAAAGGTTTTGTTTTGGGGGGTTACTTTTTTCAAAATTAGTGTGTGGTAGGTTTGTGGTTTCATTGCTTTGTTAAGATTTTCTATGTATTACATTTTCACTTGTGTGTTTTAGCCATTATCATAAACTCTGTGGTTCCCGCTTTGTAAGCTATCATTAATTTTTAAACAATAACAAATCTATCCAATCCATCTCTCTATCTCTCTCTCTATCTCTCAAGATTCTGCAATTCAGAGAAAGATTTAAATTTAGTAAAGGCGTGCTCCTTCACAAAATCCTCTGGACGTGCACCACGTGCTTTCACCGCAAAATGTCAAGCCAAACCAAACCGAAAGTTTAGTGTCCTTATTCCAAATTAAATTTCATCTTTTCTGACAGCGTTGTGTAGAATTCTCTCCCGGAATTTGTTAGAGTCCCAATGAGTCTCAAAGGATGGGTGGCCGAGTGGTAACGCACTTGCGCTCGGAAGCGAGAGGTTGCGAGTTCGACCCTGGGTCAGGGCGTTAGCAATTTTCTCCCCCCTTTCCTAACCTAGGTGGTGGGTTCAAGTGCTAGTCTTTTGGATGAGACGAAAAACCGAGGTCCCTTCGTGTACACTACATTGGGGTGTGCACGTTAAAGATCCCACGATTGACAAAAGGGTCTTTCCTGGCAAAATTGTACAGGCATAGATCAAAAATGTCCACCAAAATACCCGTGTGACTTGGAATAATAGGCCGTGAAAAGTAGGATATGCGCCGAAATGGCTGCGATCTGCTGGTCGATGTAAATGCATGATGTATTGTGTAAAAAATTCCATCTCACACGGCATAAATAGATCCCTGCGCCTTGAGTCCGAGTCTGGAGATACGCGCGCGATATAAGACTTCATATATATATCAATACCTTTAAAAAGCCCATTTCATTGTTGATGTCAAATTGAGAAAAATAACAATAATGGAAGACTTCGTTTCAGATGGAATTTCTTTTGTGACCATAGCATCAGTGTTTTATTATAAACTCTGACAACAAATTATTGCACCCATTTTTGTATCCCAACTAAAACATTCATTCCCGTGTCATTTCATTTTATATGCCATTAAAGGCCTTATTCCACTTAGAAATCTTTGATACCAAAAGTACGTTAGATAGCCGTTAGAGGTGCAACGTGACCGCCGACGATGTAAGGGTACCCCAAAAATCGACCTGACAAAAACGTCGATCAGGTACCAAATAAAACATCGATCGCATGAGCAGTAAAAAACAAGAAATTCCTCCGAGGTAGGAAAAACACCCCCGTCAAAGGGAAATAACCTTCTCAGTTGGTGGCAGTGACTGAGTGAGAATGGTTATTTCCCTTTGACCATTAATATTTCCCTCTATAAGTCCTTGTATAATTTTAATCCACCAATAACTCCCTAACCGTGTGTTTGACTGGTCCCAATTTTTGTAAGGACCGTCTCAGGAATGTATAGAACCTGTTCACCAAGTTTGGTGACGATCCGTCAGTTCATTCTTGAGATCTATATGCGAACACAAACAAACAAACAAACACATGGACCGAATCCTATACACACCAATAACTCCCTAACCGTGTGTTTGACTGGTCCCAATGTTTGTAAGGACCGTCTTAGGAATGTATAGAACCTGTTCACCAAGTTTGGTGACGATCGGTCCGTTCATTCTTGAGATCTATATGCGAACACATACAAACAAACAAACACATGGACCGAATCCTATACACACCAATAACTCCCTAACCGTGGGTTTGACTGGTCCCAATTTTTGTAAGGACCGTCTCAGGAATGTATAGAACCTGTTCACCAAGTTTGGTGACGATCGGTCCGTTCATTCTTGAGATCTATATGCGAACACAAACAAACAAACAAACACATGGACCGAATCCTATACACACCCCTATACCGGGGGTGTAACTAGAGGTTTCAATGTTGAGGGGTACCATGACAAAGGTGTCGGTTACTGTCGCGTGCATGCACGTTTGCATGTTTAGTTTTTCACACAAAAACTTTGGCCACACCACACAGCACTCACAGAACACCGATGTAGATAAATGAAAGTATTTAATAGTTCCCAGTTGGGTGAAATATGGGGGTGACGATGGATGGAACAATGGAAGGGTTAACACGAATACATGAAGATGAACATAATGAACATGAGAAAGTACACAACAGTCAAAATAATGTCAACAAACGACATACGAGACAATCAGGATAGTCAAACACAAAGCACGTACGTCATAAAGGCCCTCCTCATTCCATAAATGATATCTATCGTAAGAAAGTACTTATCTACACGTTCGACGAATTCAGGGGGGGGGGGGTGCGCCCTCGGGTCGACACCTGCGTCTCTGTCGCGGGGGTGAGAGAATCAGCCCAGTTAAGAGCTGTCACACGGCACACACTCTGCAGCGACGGCGCCGGTTCGATGTTGCTGCCCAACAGCAGCGTGGTTGCGCCGCTGCGACGTTACAAGATAGCTGCTCAAAACAGCGTAATGAAGCCTCGGAGAAGATCCAGAGGGGCTGCTCACACAGCAGCGTGGGGGTGACGATGCGAGAGTCCAAACTGGCTGCTCAAGCAGCAGCGTGGTGGTGCCTCCTCCATGCTGTGAAGCTAGGGTTCGCACCTTCCCGTCCGGTCTGTCTTCGACAGTAAACACTGAAAGCCTAGAAGGCCAAAGTCAATAATCTCCCCAAAAATATAAGACACGTGACTTCCTCCTCCAATAGACATCATTATTAGGGATGAGGAGGAAGCACAATGACTAGACTTTGGTTTCCTTCTACCATATAATTTACCATTATAATGATTTCCTTTTAAACACTATGATGAACACTATTTACAACAACACAAAGACGAGACAAAACAGTACAACTGGTAACTAATGTAGGTTCCCTGTCCCCTGCCACCGGCCGCTAATTCACCTTCAGCAAAAACTGACAAAAGTCTATCCAATTAGACCAAGAAATATGACTTACCTCACACAGGCTAATGAAAATCATCGCGTACACTTTACGCAACCGACTTTAACAAAGTCCACAGTAGACGTACATTACTACTGAAAATAACTTCGAACTCAAACGACAATTCACACACGAATTTCGAAGCCGTTCGACAAACATCTGGTCTCGGCCGAGACAGAAAAAAGAATGCTTATGAATTTCACAGTCAGCAACCAGGTAACCGGTGAACTCTACAAATAGCGCGCAGCCTACCGTGAACGTCCCGTGCAATGCGTGCAAAGCGTGCAAGGCGCGAATCACTGAGCTAAGCCCAGCTACAGGTCTTCCCACCTTGACACAGGTACCTGTCAGCAACGCCCGACCAAGGAACCTTATAACTACATACAACTGTCCGCGACAGTTACACAATTGTTTTAGCAAAGTCATGGATCCCGATCTGCACAGAAACAAGTTGTTTTTGTTGCTGATGTTTGTTTGTTTTGTGTGTGTGGTTGTTTTCTTGGGGAGGGGGGGGGGGTAAATGCATGCGTCCAAGCGCTGAAGGATGACAATTATACTTGCATCGGTCCCTTATAGGCATATCGGTTGAAGGGAAGTCTTTCGGATGAGACGAAAAACCGAGGTCCCTTCGTGTACACTACATTGGGGTGTGCACGTTAAAGATCCCACGATTGACAAAAGGGTCTTTCCTGGCAAAATTGTATAGGCATAGATTAAAAAAATGTCCACCAAAATACCCGTGTGACTTGGAATAATAGGCCGTGAAAAGTAGGATATGCGCCGAAATGGCTGCGATCTGCTGGTCGATGTAAATGCGTGATGTATTGTGTAAAAAATTCTATCTCACACGGCATAAATAGATCCCTGCGCCTTGAGTACGAGTCTGGAGATACGCGCGCGATATAAGACTTCATATAATAAAAAAGTTCATTCAAGTTGCGTGATTCAATGTCAATCTGTCGGCCTGAAAGTAAACCATCTACAGTCAAAACCCAGGATCAATCTGTCGGCCTGAAAGTAAACCATCTACAGTCAAAACCCAGGATCAATCTGTCGGCCTGAAAGTAAACCATCAACAGTGAAAACCCAGGATCAATCTGCACCAAGATTACATGTTGTAATTCTTCGCTGGCCATGTTATGAACAAAACTCGACTAAATATAAAAACTGCAACCAGCCAGGAAGACGACAGAGAGTAGTTTAACCGGGAGACATCAAGTCGTGGTGAGTGGCTCGGATGACGGCTTGTTGTTTTTTTCCTCATGAGTGCAGGTTGCATCAACCCTTTTTTTGTTCCTTTTTTTTTTTTAATTAAAGGCATCCTTCTTCATAAGCAGTTTTTTTCTCAAAACAATTTCTTTACTATCATAAGCAACATTATAATTAACAACCATTTTTAATTTATCTATGTTAATAACGAAACTTCGTTTTTCTTCCATTCAATAATCAGTTTAAATACATTAGGAATAGAACAAATGTCCATACATTTGCTACCACTATTCAACTCTAATTGCAATGATATACCCAAATCTAACTTGTTGCCCCCATGACAGTTTGTTCCTGTCAGTGGCAGGCCGGAGGCAAGTGATCTATTATTAAGAACGATTACAGAGACGCTTGATCACCTCTCTCTCTCTCTCTCTCTCTCTCTCTCTCTCTCTCTCTCTCTCTCTCTCTCTCTCTCTCTCTCTCTCTCTCTCTCTGTCTCTCCCTCTCTCTGTCTCTGTCTCTCTCTCTCACACACACCCACGCACACACACACACACACACACACACACACACACACACACACAAATCCACCTTTCTGATAATTACAAATCCCCATTGCACAACGTTGCTTCAAATAACGTCAGTAATCCCGTCTCAAGCACGCAGATACATAATTTCAACATAATCCCTTATTATCTTCGGGCCCAACTAACAGACAGAAAGCATCTACTACTTACCCACAGCATGTACTGTTGACACTTTCATTTGCCAGGAGCTGTACATTACCACGGCTCTCCCGTGGACTAAGATTGTTAATGGAAGCTGTCCCTTCGCCGGACAGCAGGCACCCGCAGAGGTGAACCAATGAGAAGAAAAAGTTATGACTATATATCAACAAGAAAATACCAAAAAGACCAAAAAGCACTGTACTCACGTTGGAATGACGAAAACGAAACAAATACAGGCGACGTTTCGATAACTTCAATACCTACAGTTTCGTCAGGGTGAAGGTTTCATTTATCTGAAACAAAAAATACTGTTAACGTTCCTTCTTCTTCTTCTTCTTCTGCTTTCATGCGCTTACACTCCCACGTACACTCATGGGACTTTTTTGCACGAGTGGGATTTTACGTGTATGACTGCATTTACCCCACCATTTAGGCACCTGACGATCCGGAATCAAAGAACAAAAAAAGTTAGGTTATGGTACGTTTATAATTTTGGATAAAACAAAACATTCAAAAGTACGTCGACCCAATGGTATTTGCAGTAGACAGACATACAAACATTAAACAGTTTGGGAAACTTACCTCGGTATGAGCTGATTCGATCTTAAGATGGTGAAAGTAATGCATGACTATTTTGGTTTGTTTTGTCGTTGTTTTGCTTTGCTTTTATTATTCGGAAGTTTTCATTAATTTCGTGCATCGACTGTTTTCTCAAAGTGTTGCTGCTTTTTTTTCTCTTCTTTCTATTTTTTAAATACATATTAAAGATAGAGATATCTGTTTTATTTTCACTGTTTCATATATCGTGTACTCTTTAGTCAGTGATTTATTGATTCAGTCATGTAACGTTTGTTCTCTTGTTGGTATTGTGCAGATCATTATATGTTTCAAGTGAACTTCAGTTGTGCTTGAGTTGACTCTTCCCTTAACTGCCAACTTCACGCACCTGCATATCAAACACACCTGCATACAGACGACAGAACGGACAGGCAAGGTAGATTTCACGTAAGACACTCACTGTCCAACTGATCATAGAGTTGTTATAAATGGTGATGCACAACGAAGGTTATTTTGACTGCCATGACAGATTACTCATTGTCCAACTGATAATAGAGTTGTGAGTAGACCGCACAGACACAGTACAGCAGAGAAACCGCACACGCGTAGGACCGTCTGAGAAGCCAACCTCAAGTCCGGTTGTGGTCACAGAGATACACAACTTCATCATCTAAAGTTAGACATTCGTTTCTTGTGCAAATAACAACAGTACATAACATTTTGCCGAAACTGTTATAGCCATTTTGGCAAACAAAATAAATCCAAGCAACATATCTGGGAACGAAAATACCTCTTTCAAACGCAAAATTTCAAAACAGCATCGGGGGGGGGGGCGGGGGCAACCTTGGGCAGCCTCTGTACCACTGCCCAATTTTGGAAGCCCTCTCATGCACAAGGTCCTACCCCGCACCACTCAGTTTTTATGATATAAATTAATATGTGGGGAAAGTGCTGCAAGCCAGACTTTGGTTTGTGATGTTTATCTCAAACAAAATGTTCACATGCCTTTGTTGAGTACACACAGTAGTTTTAGCATTTTAGTAGTAGGGTAAAGGGGGCAAAGTTGAACCACCTAAGCAAATTGCCAAATAAATGTTTTGCAATATTGACATAATGTCTGTTATTGTTCTTGAGCCTAGGGGTAGACGAACTTGCATACAGAGCAAGAATTAAAAGCAAACATATTGTCAGAAAATAAAATAAAAATTCAATTATTAAAGTTCAACTTAGCCGCCATATCGGGCAATTTGGACCACATGATGGTGCAAGTTGGACACATGATGGTGCAAGTTGGACACATGATGGTGCAAGTTGGACACATGATGGTGCAAGTTGGACACATGATGGTGCAAGTTGGACACATGATGGTGCAAGTTGGACACATGATGGTGCAAGTTGGACACATGATGGTGCAAGTTGGACACATGATGGTGCAAGTTGGACACATGATATGGTGCAAGTTGGACCACATGATGGTGCAAGTTGGACACATGATGGTGCAAGTTGGACACATGATGGTGCAAGTTGGACACATGATGGTGCAAGTTGGACACATGATGGTGCAAGTTGGACACATGATGGTGCAAGTTGGACACATGATGGTGCAAGTTGCACCAATAATAAAAACCAAGTAACAAACAAATGACAACACATTTGTAAACAATCTTCAAAGATAACATAAAAGTATTACCCCGAATAATGTAGAATAGAAAAAAATCACTTTTCGTCATTGGGACCTTTCTCAAAAAGGAAGTATTAATCGTCCAATCTTTTCTCTCGTTTATTTGGGGCTTACGTTTAAAAAAGAGAAGTATTAATCGTCCAATCTTTTCTCTCGTTTATTTGGAGCTTACGTTTAAAAAAGAGAAGTATTAATCGTCCAATCTTTTCTCTCGTTTATTTGGGGCTTACGTTTAAAAAAGAGAAGACTAAAAGGAAGTGGAGAAGGACATAAAACAAGAAATTCCTCCGAGGTAGAAAAAACACCCCCGTCCTTACCATTCTCACTGCCACCAACTGAGAAGGTTATTTCCCTTTGACCATTAATATGTCGCTCTATAAGTCCTTGTAGAATCTTAATCCACCAATAACTCCCTAACCGTGTGTTTGACTGGTCCCAATTTTTGTAAGGACCGTCTCAGGAATGTATAGAACCTGTTCATCAAGTTTGGTGACGATCGGTCCGTTCATTCTTGAGATCTATATGCGAACACAAACAAACAAACAAACAAACACATCGACCGAATCCTATACACACCCCTATACCGGGGGTGTAAAGAGCATAAACCCTTACCGCCACCACCACCCCACCCACCCCTAAAACAAAACAAAACAGAAGAAGAAAACAAGAATGAGGGAAGAGGGGCCAAAGAAAGGACAAGTGTGCCACCCACAGCCAGGGACACATGTCACCCCCTGCGCTTCCTTGTAAGCCTGGGTTTGCACACTGGGTCACTGCTGATCAAACGAACCGTAGCATGTTCCCACGGGGTGGTACAGCGGGCGGGATAAATGCTTCCTCAAAACGTGTAAAAAAAAAAAACACCATTTATTCGTTGAGGATGAAAGTCGCTTGTTCATTTCAATGCTTTTTACATTTAGTCAAGTTTTGACTAAATGTTTTAACATAGAGTGGGAATCGAGACGAGGGTCGTGGTGTGTGTCTGTGTGTGTGTGTGTAGAGCGATTCAGAGAAAACTACTGGACCGATCTTCATGAAACTTGACATGAGAGATCCTGAGTATGGTATCTCCAGACGGTTTTTTCATTTTTATGATAAATGTCTTTGATGACGTCATATCCGGCTTTTCGTGAAAGTTGAGGCGGAACTGTCACGCTCTCATTTTTCAACCAAATTGGTTGAATGAGTATTTGGGTTAAAAACAAGCTCTGAAAATTAAAAATATAAAAATTTTGATCAAAATTAAATTTTCCAAATCAATTTAGAAACACTTTCATCTTATTCCTTGTCGGTTTCTGATTCCAAAAACATATAGATATGATATGTTTGGATTAAAAACACGGTCAGAAAGTTAAAACGAAGAGAGGTACAGAAAAGCGTGCTATCCTTCTCAGCGCAACTACTACCCCGCTCTTCTTGTCAATTTCACTGCCTTTGCCACGAGCGGTGGACTGACGATGCTACGAGTATACGGTCTTGCTGAAAAATTGCATTGCGTTCAGTTTCATTCTGTGAGTTCGACAGCTTGACTAAATGTTGTATTTTCGCCTTACGCGACTTGTTTCTCGTTACGTGTGAGCTCGTTTGCCCATTTGGATTCCCCACACTATACTCTGAGAGCACAGTCAGCTCACTCCGCTTTCGTTGAGTAGGCATGCTGGGTATTTTCGTGTTTCCTTAACCTACCGAACTCCGACATGGATTACAGGATCTTTTCCGTGCGCACTTGGTCTTGTGCTTGCGTGTACACACGAAGGGGGTTAAGTCACTAAGCAGGTCTGCACATAAGTTGACCTGGGAGATCGGAAAAATCTCCACTCTTAACCCACCAGGCGGCAGCGACCGGGATTCGAACTCACGACCTCCCGATTAGGCGGCCGACGTCTTACCTCCACGCCACTGCGCCCGTCGGACACACGCCAACAATCAACAGTCTGGCTGCTGCCTGCATAGTTATAATTTGGTGATGAATCGATTTCGTAACTTAATTTCCCCATGTCTATCTGCGGAAGTAATTCCTAAGCAAAAAGCACCGCGCCCAGGAAGCAGCCTGGCTGTTGACCATTCACTGCCGGAGTAACTTAGTTTAAAAAACCCAATGAAAACCCAAAACATCCAAGGTATTACAATCAGACCAAAAGCGAGAAAATGGTCTCCACGGTTGGCAATCCTCTTCCTGCAATGAGCGCTTCTTGATGGGGTGATAACGCAAGACAACTCCTGTGATCTTGCCGCGAGGTTCCGCCTGCTTCCATTGTCTTTTTACCGTATAAAATGCACGACTTACACACGAACTGTTACCAAAGCGACATGCTATTTGGGACCAATGCACGGTTTTTTTCCTTTCTGGTGTGATCTTGCCGCGAGGTTCCGCCTGTTACCAGCCGAAAGAAAGAAGGGGCATATCCTCACCAGAACCGCCCATTCAAAGGGCAATATGCAGCGACGGTGAGGGGTTGAAATAAAGCAAAACCCGGACAGAGCTGTGCTGGTCAACTGTATGTGCAGATTGAAAAAAGACGGTATCCATGTCCCACCACCGTGTCACCACAGTAACACGTAAAAGACCTCGGTTAATCTGCTGTAAGTGCAGGTGGCTGATTACACCAAAACACGTATGCACATGTGTGTCTCATCCAAAAGTCTCGCTTTTTTTCCTTTTTTTCTTTTTTCTTTGTAAATCCTCCTGTTTTGATTAAGTTCCCCATACCCCCCCTCCTACATTTTGTTCTTCTGGTTAATAATTGTGTTGTCCACCATCATGAAAACTTGTGTAACTTAGCATTGTTATGGTCACGTCAAATAAGCATCTGCTTGAGTTCGTGTCCTATCTGCATTTTTGTCAATTGTTTCATGTCATGTATTTGTAATAAAATTGTGTTTGAACCAAAAGTCGGGGGTAATGCCCCTAATGGTGTCACCGTGAGGACGTAAAACAACACTATCATCTGTGCTGGTATCGGAGACATGCGCAATAGCCTCGTGGATGAGACGTCGGCCTCTCACGTGGAAGGTTCAGTGTTCGAATCCCGTTCGCACCGAGTACCTGGATATGATAAGGTTGGAGATTTTCTCGACTTCCCAGGTCAACTGATGTGCAGACCTGTGTGTACACACAAGCACAAAACCGAGTACGCACGGAAGAGATCCTGTAATGTGAGTGGGTTGTAGAACACAAGAAATACGGGGAATCACGTAAAAGTCCACTCGTGCAAACGCATACACAAGTGCACCAGAGAGTTTCAGCCTATGTCACGCGCAATCCGCAGTAATATGGCCTTCTGGAAATGTATTCCAAGTAAAAGTCGATTGCAAGTAATATTACGCGTGTGACACAAAAAATAAAAGCGTGTACTTGTTTTTGTCGTTGAGTATATTATGTTCCTATTACTTGTACGTACGTACATTCAAATGATATTGTCCGTGGATGATTTATGCTGCAAAGCAGATGCCGTTGTATTTTTTTATAACTTATTTACATGTATTCAGATCGTCTATATGGGAAGGAAGTTAATTATCTTTAAGGTCTCGCTCTCTTCTCGTAAATAACTTTTTCCATGTTGGGATCGGTCGGGTTGGGGGGGGGGGGGGGGGGTACAGGGGACTGGAGGTGAAGGGGCCGGGGGGGGGGTGAATACGTGGGTCGAGGGAAAGCATTGATGCTTCCCGCCTAACATTGCCTTGCATACATTTGCATAATTACAGGTAAGCGTTGCACACACATTCTCAGCATTGAAGTGCAATTGCTGTCACCGAGTCGGCACGAGGACTTTACACGTGTCCCTTCCAGCCTGGGTTTGAACTAGTGATCACAGGATCACGAGTCCAGTGCTCTCTTAACTGAGTTACCCCCCCCCCCCCCCCCCCCATCCCATCCCATCCACGTGTGCTATATTTTTCTTTTTGATTCAGTCTTGGTTACCCTGATCCATGAAATGCATGAGGTTTTACACATAACAGTACAGAGACTCGGTGCACCACCACGTCACTTTAGTCTCTCAGATGGATGGATGAGACGGGTTGACAAGTTGCATGTGCATGAGGTTTTACACATAACAGTACAGAGACTCGGTGCACCACCACGTCAGTTTAGTCTCTCAGATGGATGGATGAGACAGGTTGACAAGTTGTATGGCTTGCCACAGCCAGGTGTAAAGGTTACGGAGAGTAGATTAATGTGTGCGCCTCGTGATGCTTCGAACCTGTCACCCCATACCGCGGGGTCGCAGTACGTAAAAATAAGCACTTGCATCTACACCAGTAAATCTTTGTGCGGAGGGCAGGGTTCCCTCCCTTTGCTCGAATTGGGCCCTGTGACACTCTGTTGTCATGCGCTGACACAGGTGTTATACATCATTTCCTTTTGTTGTTGTTGCATTTAGTCCAGTTTTGACTAAATGTTTTCAGACAGATCATGGATCGAGACGAGGGTGGTGGTGGTGGTGGTGTGTGTGTGTGTGTGTGTGTGTGTGGAGCGATTCCGAGAAAACTACTCGACCGATCTTCATGAAACTTTACAAAGTCTTCCAGATGCTACCCCAAAAAGTAGGGTTTTTTGCTCTTCTTTTTTTTTACAAATGTCTTTGATGACGTCATATCCGGCTTTTAGTGAAAGTAGAGGAGGCACTGTGACGACCTCATTTTTCAACCAAATTAATTGAAATGGTTGTCAAGCCGTTTTTGACTCGGTCCGGACTATGGGGTTTGATATCGCCCAACGCGACTTGTTTCTTTTTTTGACATGCACATTGTTGTTGTGTTGACATGCACATTGTTGTTGTGTTGACATGCACATTGTTGTTGTGTTGACATGCACATTGTTGTTGTGTTGACATGCACATTGTTGTTGTGTTGACATGCACATTGTTGTTGTGTTGACATGCACATTGTTGTTGTGTTGACATGCACATTGTTGTTGTGTTGACATGCACATTGTTGTTGTGTTGACATGCACATTGTTGTTGTGTTGACATGCACATTGTTGTTGTGTTGACATGCACATTGTTGTTGTGTTGACATGCACATTGTTGTTGTGTTGACATGCACATTGTTGTTGTGTTGACATGCACATTGTTGTTGTGTTGACATGCACATTGTTGTTGTGTTGACATGCACATTGTTGTTGTGTTGACATGCACATTGTTGTTGTGTTGACATGCACATTGTTGTTGTGTTGACATGCACATTGTTGTTGTGTTGACATGCACATTGTTGTTGTGTTGACATGCACATTGTTGTTGTGTTGACATGCACATTGTTGTTGTGTTGACATGCACATTGTTGTTGTGTTGACATGCACATTGTTGTTGTGTTGACATGCACATTGTTGTTGTGTTGACATGCACATTGTTGTGTTGACATGCACATTGTTGTTGTGTTGACATGCACATTGTTGTTGTGTTGACATGCACATTGTTGTTGTGTTGACATGCACATTGTTGTTGTGTTGACATGCACATTGTTGTTGTGTTGACATGCACATTGTTGTTGTGTTGACATGCACATTGTTGTTGTGTTGACATGCACATTGTTGTTGTGTTGACATGCACATTGTAGTGTTGTGTTGACATGCACATTGTTGTTGTGTTGACATGCACATTGTAGTGTTGTGTTGACATGCACATTGTAGTGTTGTGTTGACATGCACATTGTTGTTGTGTTGACATGCACATTGTTGTTGTGTTGACATGCACATTGTTGTTGTGTTGACATGCACATTGTAGTGTTGTGTTGACATGCACATTGTAGTGTTGTGTTGACATGCACATTCTTGTTGTGTTGACATGCACATTGTTGTTGTGTTGACATGCACATTGTTGTTGTGTTGCCATGCACATTGTTGTTGTGTTGACATGCACATTGTTGTTGTGTTGACATGCACATTGTTGTTGTGTTGACATGCACATTGTTGTTGTGTTGATATGCACATTGTTGTTGTGTTGACATGCACATTGTTGTTGTGTTGACATGCACATTGTTGTTGTGTTGACATGCACATTGTTGTTGTGTTGACATGCACATTGTTGTTGTGTTGACATGCACATTGTTTAAAGCATGTTCCTTCCCGTGAAACTCGGTTCTGTTTTAAATCTCAGATCTCCCCCAAAGTAGTCAGGCTTTTTTATTTTGCTATGTTTCCAAGTTGAGGAATGGCATTATCCCGCGCACAACCGAGGCCTGATCTGAGTAGGTGAGCCGAATCTTTTGCACGGGAAGGTCTGTACTTTTTTTTTTTAATTTAAAGGTTAATTACAAAAATAAACATGTATCCATCCACTCACAATATCCTTGAACTCATTATCCATATGATTGATCTCCACACAAAAAATGTTAAAAGTGTGATATAATGTTTTCAAGAATACAAAAATTGTGATATATATTCACAATTATGATATACCTGTTCTTTTATGGCCCAGTATCTTAGTACAGTCCGTGACATAACATAACGTGAAAAATATGTTGACGATTCGGCTGGCTGGTTGGGTTCGTGTGTTGGTGTGTAAGTGCAAATGAGCGTGGGTATGATTGTTTGTTGGTTTGTTTGTTTGTTTTAATTATAAAAGCGGAAACTAAGCTAGTTGACCAGTTCGTTGGTTTCTTTGTTCGTTGATTGGGTAAGCTTAAAGAGGGATTAGGTGTGAGATTATTTGTAAGTATAGATGTATAGAAGCGGAAAGTAAGTAACCAACATTTTGTAATAACATAACCTTGTTTGTTTGTTTGTTGGTGTGATTGTTATATTTACCTCCTTTTTTAACGTTAGTTGTCAGCTTGTGTTCGGATCAATAAGAAATAAGTTGGCTGCCTGATTGCTTTCCTCAGTGCCTATTTGCTAACTTGCTGAGCAATGCTCCCCACCCTCCACCTAATGCGGTTCAAAGTCATGGTTTGAAATGATTCGATAATATATATACATCGTCTAGCCGTTGTTCTCTATCGCCCGTTCCTCCCTCCTAACACCCCCCCCCCCCCCGGTCCACCCCCCACCCCCTTTAAATAAAATCCCAACACCCCCATACCCACCCCAACCCCCGTCTCACTCCCCCTCCACTCCCCCCCCCCACCCCCCTTTAAATAAAATCCCAACACCCCCACACCCACCCCAACCCCCGTCTCACTCCCCCTCCACTCCCCCCCCCCCTTTATATAAAATCCCAACACCCCCTCACCCACCCCAACCCCCGTCTCACTCCACCTCCACTCCCCCCCCCCCCCCCCCTCTTGGAAGTCAAGGTTTTCAACTGGTTTATATCGCGCCTCTCTCGTGCATTGTTCCCGTTGTCTTCGTTGGTTGTGTGTGTCGGCCTGCGCGGGTCCTCCTGGCTTGGAAAAGTGTCATTGTACTCTTTCATGTATTCCTACGCGCCGTGTGAGTGTTGGCGCGAGAGTTTCCACTGCTCTTGGCTGGTCTGTGTGACGGGGAAAATCGTTGGAAAATCGTCCCGTGTGAACCTGGCTTTAGTTCACTGTGGCCAGGACACACGGGAGGTATTGGAGGCCTGCGTTGTGCTTGGAGTGCCGGTGGTGGTGAGGTAACTGTACAGTCTTGCGTTTGATTCTCAGGTAACTGGGTGTGGAAAAAAATGGGGAAAGTGTTGTGTTTTTGATTTACAGGTGTTGAGAATAAATTGGGAAACTTGGGAATGTTGTGTTTTTGATTTACAGGTGTTGAGAATAAATTGGGAAACTTGGGAATGTTGTGTTTTTGATTTACAGGTGTTGAGAATAAATTGGGAAACTTGGGAGTGTTGTGTTTTTGATTTACAGGTGTTAAGACAAAATTGGGAAACTTGGGAATGTTGTGTTTTTGATTTACAGGTGTTGAGAATAAATTGGGAAACTTGGGAGTGTTGTGTTTTTGATATACAGGTGTTAACAAACAAAAAAAAGGGAAATTTGGGAGTGTTGTGTTTTTTACTTTCCGTTGTTAAGAAAAAAAATCGAAAAATTGGGAGAGTTGTGTTTTTGAATTACAGGTGTTAAGACAAAATTGGGAAACTTGAGAGTGTTGTGTGTTTGATTTCCAGGTGTTAAGAAACAAATTGAAAACTTGGGAGTGTTCTGTTTTCGATTTCCAGGTGTAAAGAAAAAGGGGAAACTTGGGGAGTGTTCTGTTTTCGATTTCCAGGTGTTAAGAAAAAGGGGAAACTTGGGGAATGTTGTGTTTTAGATTTACAGGTGTTAAGATAAAATGGAAAACTTGGGAATGTTGTGTTTTGATTTTCAGGTGTTAAAAAAGTGAGGAAACTTGAAAGTGTCTGTTTTAGATTTTCAGTAGTGAAGAGAAAAAAGTGAAAAAACTCAGGATATATAGACTGATGTGTTGGTAACTGAAGGAAAGAGGAAACAAATACTAGAACACTTTGGAGGGCTTGTTTAGGCGTGTGTACGTTTGTTTGTGTGTTTGTTTTTTGTTTTTTTGTTTTGTTTTGTTTTTGTATTGTTGTACTTCATTTTCAGGTAACTGTGCGTGAAGAAAAAGGCAAAAACTTGGGAGTATTGTTTTTAAATTGTCAGGTGTTTTGTGACAAAATAATGCAGACACTTGTCAGTGGGTTTTTTTCTTCGGGTAACTGTTTTTGAAAAAAAAATAAAGAAAAATGAGGAAACTTCGGAGTCTTGTGCTTAATCAACAGATTCCTGAGTGAAACGGAAAGTAGGTCAAGTTGGCAGTGTTAAATTAACTTTTATCTTCACATTTTCAAGTAAATGTTCGTGAGAAGATAAAAAGCGATGCAATTTAGGAGTGTTGTCTTTGATTTTCAGATAATTGCTTGTGAAGAAAAACAGAGAAAGAACAGGGATACTTGAGATTCGTGTGTTTCCTTGTGAGGTAAACTGTGTGTGAAGTGGTGAAGACATACGAAAATTTGGAACTTGGGAGTGTTGTGTTTGATTGGCAGGTGACTGAGTGTGAAGTGGTGACAGTTAGGAACTCGGGAGTGTTGTGTTTGATTGGCAGGTGACTGAGTGTGAAGTGGTGACAGTTTGGAACTCGGGAGTGTTGTGTTTGATTGGCAGGTGACTGTGTGTGAAGTGGTGAAGACATACGAAAATTTGGAACTTGGGAGTGTTGTGTTTGATTGGCAGGTGACTGAGTGTGAAGTGGTGACAGTTAGGAACTCGGGAGTGTTGTGTTTGATTGGCAGGTGACTGAGTGTGAAGTGGTGACAGTTAGGAACTCGGGAGTGTTGTGTTTGATTGGCAGGTGACTGAGTGTGAAGTGGTGACAGTTAGGAACTCGGGAGTGTTGTGTTTGATTGGCAGGTGACTGAGTGTGAAGTGGTGACAGTTTGGAACTCGGGAGTGTTGTGTTTGATTGGCAGGTGACTGTGTGTGAAGTGGTGACAGTTTGGAACTCGGGAGTGTTGTGTTTGATTGGCAGGTGACTGTGTGTGAAGTGGTGACAGTTTGGAACTCGGGAGTGTTGTGTTTGATTGGCAGGTGACTGTGTGTGAAGTGGTGACAGTTAGGAACTCGGGAGTGTTGTGTTTGATTGGCAGGTGACTGAGTGTGAAGTGGTGAAAGTTTGGAACTCGGGAGTGTTGTGTTTGATTGGCAGGTGACTGAGTGTGAAGTGGGGAAAGTTAGGAACTCGGGAGTGTTGTGTTTGATTGGCAGGTGACTGAGTGTGAAGAAAAATGCGGAAATGTTGGAATTCTCAAGGCTGGGCTGCTGTCTTGGTCATCCTGGCAGTTGAGGTTTCACCTTTATATGGTAAACACATTTGCACTTTCATGTAGAGTATTCATTTGGTTAAGTCTTGGTTGGGTTTTTTCTATTCCTTTTTTAGGTCTTTGCTCTCTGTCTGGATTCTTTATTTCTTTCTGCTTTCTTTCTTTCTTTCTGTTTTTGTGTCGATCTTTTTCAACCTCACAATAACATGAGTTCTGCTCTCTCTCTCTCTCTCTCTCTCTCTCTCTCTCTCTCTCTCTCTCTCTCTCTCTCTCTCTCTCTCTCTCTCTCTCTCTCTCTCTCTCTCTCTCTCTCTCTCTCTCTCTCTGAGAGTCTGAGTCTGAGTCTCTCTCTCTCTCTCTCTCTCTCTCTCTCTCTCTCTCTCTCTCTCTCTCTCTCTCTCTCTCCAGCACTATGTCTAGACTTTCCTAAGGTGTTTGAATTTGTTGATCATTCATTTTTGTTAAAGAAATCACATTATTGTGTGTTGTTTGTGTGTGTTGGTTTCAAGGACAGATTGTAAGACAAGGCCGAGCCTTAAATCGGAATAGATAACGTTCATTTCACTTCTCTCTCTATCTCAGACACACAAATGTTTTCATTGCTTTCTTTTTCTCTTGAATCTAAAATATATATGGATATGTTGTGTTTAAATTGATAATGTGCGCAACGAAAATCCGGATTCGGTGAATTAGGTCCCCTGTCTCCATGGCACCGAAACATCGCTGTCTCGGTTGACTGGTGCTTGTAAGCCAGGACTCAGTCTCGGTGAAGCCTTTTTAGTTCAGGTTTGATGGTCAGGCCGACATATTCACTAAATGTTTTGATAGCGCTTTCCGCACTTGTTTAAATATTGAAATGCTAGCGAAAGAAACATTCTAATTGAAGTGTTCGACTTTTAAACACCGTTTCTGTAACCAGTTTTAAACACAGTGTAAACATAGTACATTGTTGTACAAGGCAAAAGTAGCACATTATAACACAGTGTAAACATAGTACATTGTTGTACAAGGCAAAAGTAGCACATTATAACACAGTGTAAACATAGTACATTGTTGTACAAGGCAAAAGTAGCACATTATAACACCAGTAGAACTATGTAACATGCCACACTGTTTTCAAAACTTTGTTCATTTGAACATAAGCGTTTACCATATTCACTATCTACCTGATAGAACTATGTACTATATATATAATTATATGTCGTGCCGAATTCACGGAATTGCCGAATTCGCGGAATCGGCAACATGTTTGCCGATTTCGCGTAATCGGCAAAACGCTGCCCATTTCGTGAAATCGGCAGCGTTTTGCCGAAAATGCAGAAAGGCTTCAAAAATTTGCCCATTTCGCAAAAGCGACAGCCAGTCTGTTACTTTTTGTGTCACCAGAACATTGCATTAACATTGTTTTACCTCCCTACTATGTTGTGTATGGTCTATGTTGGTCTGTGTCGAGCATAACTCCGGAAATGCACGAAAACTACACTTTCTGCAATAACTTGCCATAACTTGTCGATTATTGCGATATCTATCCATTGGAGTATCTAGTTGTCTAAGTTTGATGATATCCCAGGCTTTTGAGAACTTTAAAACCAAAAAGTCGCTACCGATTTCGCAAAATGGGCAAATTTTAGAAGCCTTTACGCGATTTCGGCAAAACGCAGCCGATTTCACGTATTGGGCAGCGTTTTGCCGATTACGCGAAATCGGCAAAAATGTTGCCGATTCCGCGAATTCGGCAATTCCGTGAATTCGGCACGACATATATATATCACACTATGTACTATACATATATATATATATATATATCACACTATGTACTATACATATATATATCACACTATGTTCAAAACGGGTAAGTGTGTTCAAAAGTGGAACCTTTCATTTAAAAGTGCAGACACAAAAAGTCGAGGATAAACCTGGTATCACACAGCAAGCCATATGTAAAATTCTATTTAATTTATATTCTGTAAATGTATGCCTTTGTGCCCTCTACCTCAAACTTACTGACAGCGCCGTCACTTTCAATCGACCCACTTTCAAACTTCAAACCATTTCACTCGACTCAAGGCCAATTACTCATCCCCACTGACACACAGACTTAATGAGATACGATACCGATACATGCGCAGCCTGGCGGTGACTGTTCTAGTATTTTCCTCTGCTAAGTCACCGAGACAAACTTTATTCTCGATATTCTTGTTCAATTCCTGGGGAAACATACATAACAAGTAATAGAACTTTAACGTGACGCCATTATTCTCATTTATGATGTCTTCTGGAACTTTGCTTCGCTTTTGACGCCAGAGTTTTCTCTGTGGATATGAGGGTCAAGACAAGACGTCTTGGTTTGTTGCATCGATGTTGTATCTCGTTAAATTAGGCACACAAAAAAAAATAGGTGTGGTTACGGTAACATAGCCCCAAAAAATAGGGTAGGAAGGTAGGCAATCACTTTTTTTTTTGGTAACTTTTTTTTTCTAATGTGTACAAATTAAACCTACTTGACAGGGAAATAAGTGTGCGACTCGGGCGCTTTCGCTTTCATTGCGTTTTCTGCACTCGTTTACTTGTTTTTTGTGTGTATTTTTTTGACAAATGTAATAAAAAGTTATTTTTTTTTAGGCCTTACTCTGAAGTAGGTCGCCTTTGTTGATATTATAACGGTTTACTTTGAACATTTAATCGGTTACATTTGAGCATAATGTGGTTAGTTACAAAGAAGAGAGAGAAGCATTTGCCTGGGGAATAAAAAATAAACAAAAAGAAAGACACAAAAAGCTTTCACATGATGCTATTTCGCCTCGCCTGTGGTAACACATTCTTTTGAGGTCACCGCCAGGCGGTGCATGTGTCAGGGTGTAAAGTTTGACTCAATAATCTCATTTCCATGGACAGGTTTCATTCCACACGGCCACGCACCAACCATCTTGGCTGGTCTCACTTCCAGCGGGCAGTGGGGCAGGCAACACCCACTTCAACGCCCGACGTGGAGGGAAAGAGTCTCTGCTTGGAAAATTGGCAGAGGCTCTGGCAGTCGTCCACGGTTCCTTGGCTGGTTGAATTCTACTGGTCCATACGGTCATCGTCCATACACCATCTTCAGTCCTTCGGCCAAGATCAGGTTCTCCCCCAACGCCGCTCGGTCTTTGAGGGGTATGGTTGTTTGTTGTTGTTGTTGTTGTTGTTGTTGTTGTTGTTGTTGTTGTTGTTGTTGTTCCTTAGTTGTGCGAGTGTTTCTGTCGGTATTATTGTGCGCTTTCCAAAGAGGGAGTGGAGAGAAAAACATGTGTTTGTGTGTGCATGCGTGCGTGTGTGTGTGTGTGTGTGTGTACATGTGTCTGTCTGTCTGTCCGTCTGCCTGCATTAGTGTGTGAGCGTCCATGTGTCTGTCTCTGTTTCTCTTTGTACATCTGTTCGTGTGTATGCATCTGCGTCTGTGAATGTATGTCAAAAAGTCTGTATGCGTGTCAATTGTCATTTACCATTTCATTTTCTGTTTCAGCGAGCCACTTGTCATTGTCATTTACCATTTTATTTTCTGTTTCAGCGAGCCACTTGTCATTGTCATTTACCATTTCATTTTCTGTTTCAGCGAGCCACTTGTCATTGTCATTTACCATTTTATTTTCTGTTTCAGCGAGCCACTTGTCATTGTCATTTTCCATTTTATTTTCTGTTTCATCGAACCGCCGAAACTGGAGCTACACGACCAGGGATGGTAATATCAACCCCGTCATGGGCCGTTAAGAGGGTATAGCATGCCAGCTAATAGCTCACTTGATGCCTTGCCTGTACATTTGACTCGCAGCAACATTGCGCAGTTTTACTCAAGGCTACTTTCATGCAACAGGGAAAACGCAGAGGAAAAAAACCCTAAAGCTATACACCTGAAATTAGAAATGAAATGACGCGGTTCGACGTGATGTTCATGAAATAGTAAGAATTCAACCTTTACAAATTAATTGTGACGGATTTGGGCTTTGTGCAGTTACTCTTACACAATTCTACCGGGCTGTGACAGAGAGTGTACTCGCCTTTTCCATGTTTGTTTGGTGTATCAGTGTCACTCAAACGGACAAGAATAACCTGCAGCAAATTGTGAAGACAGCAGCCAGAGCGATTGGATGGATGTGATCTCCTTATTCTGGCTCGTGTTGTGAGGTAGGCCCAGATCATTATACAGGACCCCACCCCAGGGCTTCCCAAACTACGTCATTGCGTCCTATACGCACTATATAGAAGCCCAAATCACATAATAGAAATGTGTGCAAGGGGTCCCGGGACGCACTATATAGAAGCCAAAATCACATAATAGAAGTGTGTGCAAGGGGTCCCGGGACGCACTATATAGAAGCCCAAATCACATAATAGAAGTGTGTGCAAGGGGTCCCGGGACGCACTATATAGAAGCCCAAATCACATACTAGAAGTGTGTGCAAGGGGTCCCGGGACGCACTATATAGAAGCCCAAATCACATACTAGAAGTGTGTGCAAGGGGTCCCGGGACGCACTATATAGAGGCCCAAATCACATAATAGAAATGTGTGCAAGGGGTCCCGGGACGCACTATATAGAAGCCAAAATCACATAATAGAAGTGTGTGCAAGGGGTCCCGGGACGCACTATATAGAAGCCCAAATCACATACTAGAAGTGTGTGCAAGGGGTCCCGGGACGCACTATATAGAAGCCCAAATCACATACTAGAAGTGTGTGCAAGGGGTCCCGGGACGCACTATATAGAAGCCCAAATCACATAATAGAAATGTGTGCAAGGGGTCCCGGGACGCACTTCATTTCTGTTATCGTGCGTAACCTAGGTACTGTTTTCAGATTGTAGTCGTCAGCAAAATCGAGTGCAAGCACCGATGCCAATTTCACGCTGAAATAACACCGGAAAGGAGGTTGAAACCAATGCAGATGTAGCTGCTCCCAGCAAAGGTTTTGATCTAAAAAGCATTGGTTGCCAGCAAAAAAAGGCGTACTTTATTACTTGAGCGTTGAAGGAACACGGTGACACAGATCCAGCGAAGCAATGGAGGGGGAAAATGGCACCATCACTGACTAAAAGAGTGAGATTTTTCAGACAAAATGCAAGAGGACTTACACATTGATAGGATTACATTTCAAACTTTCAGTTGATGATCTAGATTGACGCCCGACCAAAGCCAAATTGAAGCCATACGGGAATATTCCGTCGACAATAGACACTCCATGTCACACTATGCGTGGTCAAGGTACAACAAGAGCAGACGGGCTTTGGGGACTCTTGGGACCCTCTAAACCTCCGCTGAGGGGGTCCATGGGCCCTCTAAACATTAAAAGTGGGGGTCCATGGACCCTCTAAACATTAAAAGTGGGGGTCCATGGACCCTCTAAACATTAAAAGTGGGGGTCCATGGACCCTCTAAACATTAAAAGTGGGGGTCCATGGACCCTCTAAACATTAAAAGTGGGGGTCCATGGGCCCTCTAAACATTAAAAGTGGGGGTCCATGGGCCCTCTAAACATTAAAAGTGGGGGTCCATGGGCCCTCTAAACATTAAAAGTGGGGGTCCATGGACCCTCTAAACATTAAAAGTGGGGGTCCATGGACCCTCTAAACATTAAAAGTGGGGGTCCATGGACCCTCTAAACATTAAAAGTGGGGGTCCATGGACCCTCTAAACATTAAAAGTGGGGGTCCATGGACCCTCTAAACATTAAAAGTGGGGGTCCATGGACCCTCTAAACATTAAAAGTGGGGGTCCATGGACCCTCTAAACATTAAAAGTGGGGGTCCATGGACCCTCTAAACATTAAAAGTGGGGGTCCCGAGACCCTTTGGGTGGGGCGTCCGTGGGAAGCCCTGGCTGGGCCTTTACCACCAGGCAGGCGGTTTCGTGCAATCAAAGCCTGGACCTGTAGATTTTGTATCCACAAGCAACCAAGACGATTTCCACGCGCCTCTGATCTGATTTGATTTAAGTGTTCTTGAAATATGCCGTGCAAGTTTTATTTTGTAATGTACTTTAACGTCCATCATTTGGTAGGTTCTGGGATTTTATGAATAGGTGTGTGATGACGTGAGAGCAAAGCAGATAAGCAACGTTGTTTGCCATAAATCAATACTACTCTTGTATCCCACACCTTGTCTGCTGTACACACATTGTCATGCGTTAGCTGTATTGGCTGGCGTGCTACACTCTTCGGATGGGCTTTTGGTTTGATCTGTTTTCCCCCAAGAACATGGTCTGTGTACGCGCGCGCGTGTGTGTGTGTGTGTGTGTGTGTGTGTGCGTGAGTGTTCCTTTCCCCCTCTCCATCTCTCTCTCTGTCTCTCTCTCTCTCTCTCTCTCTCTCTCTCTCTCTCTCTCTCTCTCCTCTCTCTCTCTCTCTGTCTCTCTCTCTCTGTCTCTCTTCTCTCTCTCTCTCTCTCTCTCTCTCTCTCTGTCTTTCTCTCTCTCTCTCTCTCTCTCTCTCTCTCTCTCTCTCTCTCTCTCTCTCTCTCTCTCTCTCTCTCTCTCTCTCTCTCTCTCTCATTTTCAATTTTTAATAATTTTGTTTTGCTTTGCTTTTTATTACCGTTCGGTATTCTGCAGAAGAACTTCAATCTTTCATCTCAGAAAAAAACGTAAAACGGAACCTGGCGTCCACTACATCTGACGATTCCTATACAATTATATAAATGTTCCAGGGCCCACCACGTGGATGACAAGATATCCTGAGTGTTCCGGACTCCGCCAATCACCGATCAACATCGTAACGTCGCGCATGCGCTTCCGAGACATTGAACCAATAAACATGCTGGACTATACGCCTCTATCCAGCACCTTCACCGTCACTTACAATGGGGCTGGGCGTAAGTCACAAAATCTTTCCCCTCCATAATCTAAAAAGAAAGCGATGGGTTTAGTATGAGAAAAAGAAAAAAGAAATATCACACACACACACACACACACACACACACACACACACACACACACACACACACACACACACACACACACACAGAGGTTTCATTCAAATATCTCGGTCCCAAATTATAAAAGAAGAAAAAGAGCCATGGATTTAGTATGAGAAAAAGAAAGAAAAGACACAAACACCGTCACAGACATAGTCAAAAAGTCCCCGGGTATGATGTGATTAAGTAGCGAAATTCACTTCAAAGAGGGTGAAAGTAAAGGTATGAGTCGGAGTGCCAGATTCAGTTCTGAAACGAAGTTTTGTCGTTGAATCCATCGGCTTTTCTGCCTCTTAGTTTGATGCACAAGTGTGATTCCATGTCATTGCGGTCATCGGGATTGTCCGTGGATATCGCTATCAGCCATAATCCCGACACTCGGACAACGTTGATTAATTGGCCTGCTCGCTTGAAGCGGTTCGCTCCAGGCTCGTTTTTTTTTGTCGTATTGGACGTCAGCCGTTTGTCCCAAAATAGTCCTCCCCGTCAAATGCATGCCACGCAGTAAAGCCCCTAGGGTCTTCAACATGATCGCGATGGTGACTATCAAAACTGGTACAGTCCAACCTGTGTGGAACGACCACTCAAGGGGCCGATCAAAAGTGGTCGTTAAGGGCAGGTTGGACTGTACCAGTTTTGATAGTCACCATCGCGATCATGTTGAAGACCCTAGGGGCTTTACTGCGTGGCATGCATTTGACGGGGAGGACTATTTTGGGACAAACGGCTGACGTGGAAAGGTGAATTACAACTCGTTGGGGATCCTTTGGGGATAACTACAGATTTGAACGAAAATTCCTCGTTTTCGAGCACAGGACAACATGCTGCTGTTTTTGTATTTACCGATCACGTGTTTTGGCTGGGCTACACACTGGCCACACTTATATAACGCATGTCCACCTGCTTAATTAAAAGAGAAGAGGCACCATGGTGCCATGCCTGTGATAATAGTTTTTCTGTGAGCCATTTTCTCACCAAATGCGCTGATCTGTATGATCTACGAGTGAAGTTTTTGACACTTCCTCGGTTTTTCGTCTCATCCGAAAGACTAGCACTTGAACCCCACCACCTGGGCAAGGAAAGGGGGAAGAAAATTGCTTACTCCCCGACCCAGGGTCGAACTCGCAACCTCTCGCTTCCGAGGCAAGTGCACTTACCAGTCGGCCACCCAGTCCCTATTTTAATATATTGAGATGTTTGTCCTGTGACTGTTACAGTGACGCTGAGGCCACGAAGCAATATCCATCTGACGGGGCTGGGAGACAGGAACGAGATCTACACCATGGCCAACATTCACTTCCACTGGTCCTCACAACACACGTACGGCTCCGAACACGCCATTGATGGGGTCAAGTTTCCTATGGAGGTCAGCTGTCCGTTTAATGACATACGATACCGTTATTGTAATCATCTTTTTTTCTCACTCACTCTGTGTTTGTTACATTTAGTCAAGTATTGACTAAATGTTTTAACATAGAGGGGGGAATCGAGACGAGGGTCGTGGTGTATGTGTGTGTGTGTGTGTCTGTGCGTGTGTGTGTGTGTAGAGAAATTCAGAGTAAACTACTGGAACGATCTTTATGACATTTTACATGAGAGTTCCTGGGTATGATATCCCCAGACGTTTTTTTCATTTTTTCGATAAATGTCTTTTATGACGTCATATCCGGCTTTTTGTAAAAGTTAAGGCGGCACTGTAACACCCTCAATTTTCAATCAAATTGATTGAAATTTTGGCCAAGCAATCTTCGACGAAGGCCGGACTTCGGTATTGCATTTCAGCATGGAGGCTTACATATTAATTAATGACTTTGGTCATTAAAAATCTGAAAATTGTAATCAAAATTATTTTTTATAAAACGATCCAAAATTACTTTTATTTTATTCTTCATCATGTTCTGATTCCAAAAACATATAAATATGTTATATTCGGATTAAAAACAAGCTCTGAAAATTAAAAATATAAAAATCATGATTAAAATTAAATTTCTAAAATCGTTTTAAAAACTATTTCATCTTATTCCTTGTCGGTTCCTGATTCCATAAACATATGGATATGATATGTTTGGATTAAAAACACGCTCAGAAAGTTAAAACGAAGAGAGGTACAGTAAAGCGTGCTATGAAGCACAGCGCTACCGCGCCAAACAGGCTCGTCACTTTCACTGCCTTTTGCACTAGCTGCGGACTACGTTCAGTTTCATTCTGTGAGTTCCACAGCTTGACTAAATGTAGTAATTTCGCCTTACGCGACTTGTTTGTTAGTCCTGAAGAAGCCCCTATAGGCGAAAATTTGATTAAGTTGTATATGCAGGGGCGGACGAGGGGGGGGGGGGGGTTCTGGGGTTTCCGGACCCCCCCCCCCCCCCCCCCAGCCAAAAAATAAAAATATTTTTGTGGGTTTTTTTTGGTTGAGTTTCTATTTTTGGAGTATTAATCAGTGACAAAATCTGCTGTCTGAAACTGGTAATGATCATCCTCAGAATGCACCAGATTGCACCATTTTGCAGCCTTTTTTTGAAAATATTCCCGGGGGGCATGCCCCCGGACCCCCCTATCAAGCTAGGCGCTTCGTGCCGTCGGCTCGGCGCTTCGCATCTTCACACCCATATCTTCACAATATACTTTGGGAACCCCCCCCCCCCCCCCTAAAATGAACTGATCCGCCCCTGATATGTGCTGTTCTTGCATTCGTGAGATCAGAATTCTTTTGTTTTTCAACTTTCAAAAAACTCACCCACAGTCACTTTATTGTTTGGATCTTCGTACACAGTTTAGTAAAGGCCCTTCTTACT
Organism: Littorina saxatilis; assembly: GCF_037325665.1. Classification (NCBI taxonomy): domain Eukaryota; kingdom Metazoa; phylum Mollusca; class Gastropoda; order Littorinimorpha; family Littorinidae; genus Littorina; species Littorina saxatilis. The sequence goes on along the minus strand of NC_090253.1, from coordinate 60,219,900 downwards.
TCAGTTGGGTGTGAAAAAGGTCCAACAATGTGTGTGAACAAGGTCCAACAATGTGTGTGAACAAGGTCCAACAATGGGTGTGAACAAGGTCCAACATTGTGTGTGAACAAGGTCCAACAATGGGTGTGAACAAGGTCCAACAATGGGTGTGAACAAGGTCCAACAATGTGTGTGAACAAGGTCCAACAATGGGTGTGAACAGGGTCCAACAATGGGTGTTAACAAGGTCCAACAATTTGTGTGAACAAGGTCCAACAATGGGTGTGAACAAGGTCCAACAATGGGTGTGAACAAGGTCCAACAATGGGTGTGAACAAGGTCCAACAATGGGTGTGAACAAGGTCCAACAATGGGTGTGAACAAGGTCCAACAATGGGTGTGAACAAGGTCCAACAATGGGTGTGAACAAGGTCCAACAATGGGTGTGAACAAAGTCCAACAATGGGTAACAAAGAGCGGCTTGGAATTCTCCATTAAATAGATAGCGGTGCAAGCACAGCCCAGAGTCGGGGAACCTTTCGAGTCATTTTCTCCAGCTGATATGTTGACATCACATGTCATTTCATGCCAACTTTCTATGCTGTTAAGCCAAACCAAGTCACTACATTTGGCTAGGTTAAGCACGGTTCGGATCAAACAATTCTTTTTGCAGGGCTCGCCTGAACGCCGCTCAAATAATGGCACCCTGACAAACATACGAGCACCATATGTATCAAGTCACTGAATGTTTTATTTGTTGCAGGTGAACATAATGTGTTACAACACAAAGTACGACAGCCATGACACACAAGCAATACGTGTATCATGTAACTAACTGTGCTATTTCTTTCAGATGCACTCGATGTGTTAAAAGTCGATGCTATTGTACGTCAGCCATGACACGCATGCAATACGTGCATCGTGTAACTAACTATATTATTTGTTACATATGCACATAATGTGTTATGACACGGTGTACGTTAGCAATGGCACACACTCACCACGTGTAACATGTAACTGTGTTATTCGTTACAGATGCGCATGATGTGTTACAAAACGATCATAATGCACGTCAGCAATGACACACAAACACCGCGTGTATCATGCAACAAACTGTGTTATTTGTTACAGATGCACTCGATGTGTTACAACACGATCATAATGTACGTCAGCTATCACACACACACACACACACACACACACACACACACACACACACACACACACACACACACACACACACACACACACACCACGTTTATCACGTAACTAACTGTGCTATTTGTTACAGATGCACGTGCTGTGTTACAACACGAAGTACGGCAGCCGGAACGCGGCCATGGCGCACAAAGACGGGCTGGCCGCAATGGCAGTTATCTGGGACATCGGGGTCAGTTGTCCAGCTTATGTTAAATGGGGAGGGGGGGGGGTGCGGGGGCACAACCCAGGGCAATTCATGTGCAGTATTAACAAAACAAATGACGACATCTTTATATCGGTTTTGTATCGAGTATTGTATTCTGTTTTTTTCTTTCAGTAATCTGTTTATCATTAACTTTTCAGAGTGTATATAAATGATCTATAAATGTAACCAAGTGCATGAAACACTCGAGTCAGTGAAACAGGTGTGAGTTTGGGCTGAAATAATAGCCCTAAACAAATCTGCTATTGCTGAACTTCGCAAGTGCATACCAGGAGACAACAGCAGGTAGAAGAACCTATCACAAATAGGTTTGTCCAACTGACGCATACAAACAAGTCGCGTAAGGCGAAAATACAATATTTAGTCAAGTAGCTGTCGAACTCACAGAATGAAACTGAACGCAACGCAACGCAGCAAGACCGTATACTCGTAGCATCGTCACTCCACCGCCCGTGGCAAAGGCAGTGTCCGTGGAATTGACAAGAAGAGCGGGGTATTCGTTGCGCTGAGAAGGATAGCACGCTTTTCTGTACCTCTCTTCGTTTTAACTTTCTGAGCGTGTTTTTAATCCAAACATATAATATCTATATATTTTTGGAATCAGGAACCGACAAGGAATAAGATGAAAGTGTTTTTAAATTGATTTCGAAAAAAAAATGTTGATAATAATTTTTATATATTTAATTTTCAGAGCTTGTTTGTAATCCGAATATAACATATTTATATGTTTTTGGAATCAGCAAATGATGGAGAATAAGATAAACGTAAATTTGGATCGTTTTATAAATTTTTATTTTTTTTTTTACAATTTTCAGATTTTTAATGACCAAAGTCATTAATTAATTTTTAAGCCACCAAGCTGAAATGCAATACCGAAGTCCGGGCTTCGTCGAAGATTACTTGACCAAAATTTCAACCAATTTGGTTGAAAAATGAGGGCGTGACAGTGCCGCCTCAACTTTCACGAAAAGCCGGATATGACGTCATCAAAGACATTTATCAAAAAAATGAAAAAAACGTTCGGGGATTTCATACCCAGGAACTCTCATGTCAAATTTCATAAAGATCGGTCCAGTAGTTTAGTCTGAATCGCTCTACACACACACACACACACACACAGACACACAGACAGACAGACACACGCACATACACCACGACCCTCGTTTCGATTCCCCCTCGATGTTAAAATATTTAGTCAAAACTTGACTAAATATAACAAGTCGCGTAAGGCGAAAATACAATATTTAGTCAAGTAGCTGCCATTTTTCAGCAAGACCGTATGCTCGTAGCATCGTCAGTCCACCGCTCATGGCAAAGGCAGTGAAATTGACAAGAAGAGCGGGGTAGTAGTTGCGCTAAGAAGGATAGCACGCTTTTCTGTACCTCTCTTCGTTTTAACTTTCTGAGCGTGTTTTTAATCCAAACATATCATATCTATATGTTTTTGGAATCAGGAACCGACAAGGAATAAGATGAAAGTGTTTTTAAATTGATTTGGACAATTTAATTTTGATAATAATTTTTATATATTTAATTTTCAGAGCTTGTTTTTAATCCGAATATAACATATTTATATGTTTTTGGAATCAGCAAATGATGGAGAATAAGATAAACGTAAATTTGGATCGTTTTATAAATTTTTAATTTTTTTTACAATTTTCAGATTTTTAATGACCAAAGTCATTAATTAATTTTTAAGCCACCAAGCTGAAATGCAATACCGAACCCCGGGCTTCGTCGAAGATTACTTGACCAAAATTTCAACCAATTTGGTTGAAAAATGAGGGCGTGACAGTGCCGCCTCAACTTTCACGAAAAGCCGGATATGACGTCATCAAAGATATTTATCAAAAAAATGAAAAAAACGTATGGGGATATCAATCCCAGAAACTCTCATGTAAAATTTCATAAAGATCGGTCCAGTAGTTTGGTCTGAATCGCTCTACACGCACGCACGCACACACACACACACACACACATACACACACACATACACACACACATACACCACGACCCTCGTTTCGATTCCCCCTCGATGTTAAAATATTTAGTCAAAACTTGACTAAATATAAAAACACCGTGGAGCTACTATAAATAGCTCACTCTCAAGGCCGACAGACAACTCTGTCAGTGCAGCTGCTATTAAAGGGGGACTACTGTGTCACCCTGTCACATAGTCATTGCCATTCCAAGAAGAGTACAACATTCGTTATTAAACAACGCATTGTCTCCAAGCAAGTAAGGAAGAGAAGAAATTATTTTTGAAATACTATAATTCTCTCCAGTTTTAGATATATAGAAGAATAGAACAATCAAGAACGACTAACGGGACGAATTTAATGAAATACTCTTGGTTCTTATGATGATGGTCTCCCTTTACCAGAGATGGCAACGAGAATGAAGGGTAGTTTTCCTTGACTCGTATTCAACAAATTATTCTTCCCTGAACGTCGTGAACACGCACACAGACACAAACACACACACAGGCACACACACACTAACACACACACAGACACACACACTAACACACACACACACACACACACACACACACACACACACACACACAGACACACACTTTCTTTCTTTCTTTCTTTCTTCATTTGGTGTTTAACGTCGTTTTCAACCATTCAAGGTTATATCGCGACTGGCACACACACACACACACACACACACACACACACACACACACACACACACACACACACACACACACTAACACACACACACACACTCAAGCACACACACACACACATTCACGAGCGTGCGCGCTCAAGGATGCACGCACTAACGTACACTGTCTCCCCCTCTCTAGTCCCCTCTCGCGTCCTTTCTCTCTGGACCTCTCTTTGTTTGTCTCTGTCCCTTTGTATCTGTCTGTCTGTCTGTCTGTGTCGCCTCTTTATATCTGATCTCTATCTGTCTTCTCTCCCTCTCTCTCCCTCTCTCTCTATCTCTCTGTCACTCTCTTTCTCTCTCTCTCTCACACACACACACACACACACACACACACACACACACACACACCTAGCAATCCTCAACCGTTCGTCATCTGCTTTTGTGCAGAAACCAAGCCCAGCTTTGTGGCCCATCATGGCCGCCACGACCAGAATGACAACTGTTGGTGAGATGTGTGTGTGTGTGTGTGTGTGTGTGTATGTGTGTGTGAAAGTGTGGGTGTGTGAGTGTGTGTGTGTGTGTGAGTGTATGTATGTGTGTGTGTGTGTGTGTGTGTGTGTGTGTGAGTGTTTGTGTGAAAGTGTGTGTGGGTGGGTGTGTGTCTGTGTGTGTTTGTGTGCATGAGTGTATGCGAACGTGCAGCATGCGTGCATTTGTGTGCTCGCGCATGTGTGTGCGCGTGCGTGCGTGCGTTTATTTGTGTGTGTGTGTGATTCTGTGTGTGTGCTGAGTGTGCGTCCGTGCATTTGTGTGTGTGTGATTCTGTGTGTGTGCTGAGTGTGCGTCCGTTCATTTGTGTGTGTGTGTCTGTCTCGCTGTCTGTCTCGCTGTCTGTCTGTGTTATATCTGAATGTTTTTGTTGAAGAGAAATGCTAGTTTTACCTTTCCACGTCACATTCTCCACACCAAGTTAAAACATTCTTTTTTTCCTCAATCTCTTATCCCTTTTCACCTTTTTACCAATCTTTCCTTCATTTTTCGTCACAGGGGAGGAGGTTGCCAGTTCCGGTCTTGACCTGAGAGGGCTGTTTCCCGCCAAGGCCCTCCCATCGTTCCGTTACCATGGCAGCATGACCACGCCGCCTTGCAAGGAAAACGTCATGTGGACCATCTGCGAACACGTGCAAACCATGTCCTATCAACAGGTACGTCGGTCTCACTGCCAACCCATTTCGTTCCATACTGTATCGTCCCATTGCTTCGTCCAACTTTACTCGATACTCCTCCGAAAGCTGTGTAAAGCTGCCTAAATGGCGGGGTAACAATGGTCATACACGTAAAAATCCACTCGTGCAAAAAAACAAAAAAACGAGTGTACGTGGGAGTTTCAGTCCACGAACGCAGGAGAAGAAGAAGAAGATAAATCAGAAACGGCATCCACGTCCCATCCCCGTGTCATCATCTTGCACGTAAAAGACCTCGACCACTGCGAGAAGTGCAGATTCCTCTAGCTGCATGATTACACAAACAGGTTAGGGGCTCCGCTCACCTATATAACTTCAGCAGGACAGACGACGCACTGCAGATTATCCCAGCCCGCTACACGTTGCATGGAAGGAAAAGAGGCCAAGTACTCGTCATAATCCCTATCGCGGCATAAATAATAGGCCGTGCGTCGTCTGTGCCGCTAAAACTGCGCAGGTATATTCTGCCCATTAACGCAACTCTTCTTGCTGCTAGCTTTCCACTGGGAGGAAGCGACCTAGATAGACGATATTCGGAATTAAGTCTCAGGCTTGCAGAGGTTGTGACAGAGTCAATACTCGTGCGTTTAGTCAAACTTTCCCACGTGACATGATGGGCCAATCACTAGCGAGGGGTGTGTCTGACACACGTGGACCAGGAGCACTTATAGAAACGTTGCCTCAATAATAGCAAGATTATTCACTCAGGACATGCGCCAATTACCTCTGGTTGAAGTAGACAGAACATGTCTCATGTGCTTTCCTGACTAGAAACGCCCTATGGGCCTAAAGCCACACAAAAACTTGAAACCCTGAGTGTCTGTCTGTTTGTCTATTTGAGTGTCTGTCTGTCTGTCTGTTTGAGTGTCTGTATGTCTGTCTGTCCGTGTACCCGTCTGTCTCTCTGTCTCCCTGTAGGCCTATGCTTCTGTGACAATAATCATCGTAACGAACAGCTCATAATCTCTCTTTTTCTCTCCGTCTCTCTCGTCCAGTTCAAGATGTTTCAAGACATGAGGAGAGGCCCCCTTGCCCAAAATGGATTCATCGGCGACAACTCCAGACCTTTGCAGGCCGCCTACAGCCGAATTCTCGTTACCAATAACCCTTTATTTTCTGGCTGATCACATGAGCATCACTGACAGTTACGTTAATTGTTTTTAGGGAATAAAACGGTGTAAATATCATTCCTGAGCAGCTATGTTGTATTGTAAGATATGAAGCGATGTAGTACGTGTGATATAAATAATAATGTGTGTGTGATTTCATGGGCGTTGACATGACTAATCTCGTATGCAATGGTGTGCATTGACCTTGTTTGCTGTGGTTAGTGGTGAGCAGGGACCTTGTTTGCTGTGGTTAGTGGTGAGCAGGGACCTTGTTTGCTGTGGTTAGTGGTGAGCAGGGACCAATCGAAAGTGGGTGCCACCCAACCGGGTGGGAACAAACCGCAGGGTCGGATTCGTTGAAATCACAACAAATCTCAATGTCAACTGGCTCCCACCCGGTTGGTAACTTTCCTGTGCACCTCGGCCCTGGTTTTAAGTAGTTGTGTGTCGAGAAGGTCGATGTGAAGTGGCATGGTGTGATTAAAAGATATACCTATGAGGAAGCTATTTTGAGAAGTCCAAGGAACATTTGCTGTGCAGTTATGAATGCACACCTATACAGGGATTGGCTTGGGTTTTGTCCACTGGAGGTCCATTGACTGACTCGGCCATGAATCAATCAGTCATTTTGCACACCAATCAGTCACATTGCACACCAATCAGTCACATTGCACACCAATCAGTCACATTGCACACCAATCAGTCACATTGCACACCAATCAGTCACATTGCACACCAATCAGTCACATTGCACACCAATCAGTCACATTGCACACCAATCAGTCACATTGCACACCAATCAGTCACATTGCACACCAATCAGTCACATTGCACACCAATCAGTCACATTGCACACCAATCAGTCACATTGCACACCAATCAGTCACATTGCACACCAATCAGTCACATTGCACACCAATCAGTCACATTGCACACCAATCAGTCACATTGCACACCAATCAGTCAAGAAACAAACCTGTCCTTCCACAATGGTTTTGTGTGTGTGTGTGTGTGTGTGTGCACGTGCGTATGTATATATGTGTGTCTGTGTGTGTGTAAGTGCGTACGTGTGTGTCTTGGTTTGTGTCTCTGTCTGTGTGATATTTATATGATCAACGAATCCAGAATATGTCATAGTCAATAATTCAATCCTGAATATTGAGTTTCACCCTTTGACTCGTCGCGATATAACCTTGAACGGTTGAAAACGACGTTAAACACCAAATTAATAAAGAAAGAAATACCCTTTGACTCGGGTTTTCGCATAAAAGTCATCGTGCAACACTTATACAGTTTCACCAAAACAGAAAGGAATGTGACATGTGTAAAGGAATGCGTTTTAGATCTTTTGAAGTTAATAACCGGATTAATAGCTGTGATGTGAAGAAGATAGATCAGCTAAATAAAACATAAATCAGCCTGCAGCCATCATTTCTCTAGACAGGCTCTCCCCATGTATACATAATAATAATGATAATAATAATACTAATAATAACTGCACATTTTAAGTGCCTACCTATGGCTCTAGGCTCTTTACAAAAGAACATATACAAAATAGAACAATTAAATGTACAACCTACATAAAACAATTAATCATGCGGACAAAAATCACCACATGTACTCTTCACACAATATTCATATGCTATACACACATACCCATAGCGAACACTTTCAACAATCATACCAACTGGGAGAAGAGTACGTGCAGAAATGGAATGGAAAATACATTAGGCCGGGTTGGTGTAATATTGTGTGAAAAAGAAAGTTTTCAACTGTTGTTTGAAAGAGCTGAGAGAGGTACAGTGTCTGACAGAGAAAGGAAGAGAGTTCCAGAGTGGTGGTGTAGATCTATACACTTTGTGACGTGGGATTGCGTGGGGTCGAAACCATTTGCAACCAAAACAAAATGCTTCCAGATAAATTCCTTCATGTGTTAGCGATCATATACACGATCTAAGATCTGCCAAGGATTCTGCATGTTATCAAAGTATCCCCCCCCTTAAACACACACACACACACGCACACACACACACACAAACATACACACACACACACACACACAAACATACACGCACACACACACAGGCACACACACACACAAATACACACGCACGCACACACACACACACACACACACACACACACACACACACACACCTTTTTTTTAATTGATTTCTGTGCACAGTTAGAATTATGTGCTGAACTAATTCGCAGATCGACACCGAAATTAATGTTACTGGTGCACAAAAAGCAGTCAGACCGTTGATTCCTGGTACGTCTCCAAGTGGAAGGCTGCTCTTATCCCATGTAAACACCTGGCCATGTAAACACCTGGCCATGTAAACACCTGGCCATGTAAACACCTGGCCATGTAAACACCTGGCCATGTAAACACCTGGCCAGATTTCATTGTGTTGGTGTCTGAGAACGCGTATATATATACATAAATGCATAATTTGTACTATTAGTGCAGATACTTACGTTCGCGTGTCACCAGCACCAGCTAAAAACAGGAGTAACAATGGCTCCAGCACAAAACAGGACGCCCTGATATGGCCCTTCGTGGTCGGCTGGGCGTTAAGCAAACAAACAAACAAACAAACAAACAAAACAGGAGTAACAATGGCTCCAGCACACAACAGGAGTAACATCGGTTCCAGCTGAAAACAGGCGTAACAATGGCTCCAGCTGAAAACAGGAGTAACATCGGCTTCAGCTGAAAACAGGAGTAACAATGGCTCCAGCACAAAACAGGAGTAACAATGGCTCCAGCTGAAAACAGGAGTAACAATGGCTCCAGCACAAAACAGGAGTAACAATGGCTCCAGCACACAACAGGAGTAACAATGGCTCCAGCACAAAACAGGAGTAACAATGGCTCCAGCTGAAAACAGGAGTAACATCGGCTTCAGCTGAAAACAGGAGTAACAATGGCTTCAGCACAAAACAGGAGTAACAATGGCTCCAGCACAAAACAGGAGTAACAATGGCTCCAGCACAAAACAGGAGTAACAATGGCTCCAGCACAAAACAGGAGTAACAATGGCTCCAGCTGAAAACAGGAGTAACATCGGTTCCAGCTGAAAACAGGCGTAACAATGGCTCCAGCACAAAACAGGAGTAACAATGGCTCCAGCTGAAAACAGGAGTAACAATGGCTCCAGCACAAAACAGGAGTAACAATGGCTCCAGCTAAAAACAGGAGTAACAATGGCTCCAGCTGAAAACAGGCGTGGCACAGTCGCCGTTGGGATATATTGTTATTCACAAACTGTATTTTAGTGTGTGTGTGTGTGTGTGTGTGTGTGTGTGTGTGTGTGTGTGTGTGTGTGTGTGTGTGTGTGTGTGCGTGTGTGTGTGTGTGTGTGTGTGTGCTGTTGCTATTGTACATCGCCGTGAGCTCTAGTGAGAAGGGGCGATTAATAAGTGTTCATTATTATTATTATTATTATTATTATTATTATGATATATTATGAGGGTGTAACCTTGTAGTGTATCAAAGAGGATTAACTATGCCGCTAAACACCCCGCGCCTGGGTAAGGACGCAGGTCTACACACACCTACGGGTGTGCAATGTGTTATTTATTGATATGTGTGTGATTGCACTGTAAATAATGTTATGTTGTTGTATTTTGTCCAATGATTGTACAGCGCTTTGAGCAGGGTTAAACCATGGATACATGCGCTTTATAAATAGTATGCATTATTATTATCATCATTAGGTGTACATGAACTCTTATTGAACATGACCGTGGATTTGGTGGATGCACGTTTTACGTGTGTTCTGTGCGTTGTCAATCACTATACAGCATGATAGAAATCGTTTAATATTTGGCGTATTCATGAATCAAACAACAAGAAAGGTGTCGGAACGTTTAATTATTGGCAAAACAAAACGTTGCGTTCGTTTTCATGAATGTTTTCCTCTGTCCCTCCTCCCTCCCTCCCTCCCCCCCACCCACCCTCGTTGGGTAATTGGGAAGAAGGGTTGGCTCAGTGAACGTTTCCTGTCAGGACACTTTACAGTGCTACCTGTGTTAAACGACACCCATTGGACCGGCCAAAAGTGTATCTACAGGGGCGGATCCGAGGGGGGGGGGGGTCCGGGGTTTCCGGAAACCCCCATTAGCCTAAACAAAAATAATAATAATAAAACAAGTCGCGTAAGGCGAAAATACAATATTTAGTCAAGTAGCTGTCGAACTCACAGAATGAAACTGAACGCAATGCCATTTTACTCGTAGCATCGTCAGGCCACCGCTCATGGCAAAGGCAGTGAAATTGACAAGAAGAGCGGGGTAGTAGTTGCGCTAAGAAGGATAGCACGCTTTTCTGTACCTCTCTTTGTTTTAACTTTCTGAGCGTGTTTTTAATCCAAACATATCATATCTATATGTTTTTGGAATCAGGAACCGACAAGGAATAAGATGAAAGTGTTTTTAAATTGATTTGGACAATTTAATTTTGATAATAATTTTTATATATTTAATTTTCAGAGCTTGTTTTTAATCCGAATATAACATATTTATATGTTTTTGGAATCAGCAAATGATGGAGAATAAGATAAACGTAAATTTGGAGCGTTTTATAAAAAAAAAATAATTTCAATTTTCAGATTTTTAATGACCAAAGTCATTAATTAATTTTTAAGCCACCACGCTGAACTGCAATACCGAAGTCCGGGCTTCGTCAAAGATCACTTGACCAAAATTTGAACCAATTTGGTTGAAAAATAAGGGCGTGACAGTGCCGCCTCAACTTTCACAAAAAGCCGGATATGACGTCATCAAAGACATTTATCAAAAAAATGAAAAAAACGTTCGGGGATTTCATACCCAGGAACTCTCATGTCAAATTTCATAAAGATCGGTCCAGCAGTTTAGTCTGAATCGCTCTACACACACACAGAGACAGACAGACACACACACACACACACACACACACACACACACACACACACACACACACACACACACACACACATACACCACGACCCTCGTCTCGATTCCCCCCTCTACGTTAAAATATTTAGTCAAAACTTGACTAAATATAAAAAGAGAGAAAAAAATTGAAAATAAAGAAAAATGTATGCTCAGATTGCACCAGATTGCTCTTTTTTCCTTGATTTGTATCAACATGTGTCTTCTAAGTGACTGTTTTGGAAAGTAGTTGGGTAATTTGTTGGCTCGGGTTGCACCCGATCGGTCAATTGCCGTTATTTTGATCCAAATTTGTCTTCTTAAATTTACTTTTTGGAAGGTGTATTAGGAGAAGTGTTTTGGCTCAGAATGCACCAGATTGCTCTATTTTGCTTGTTTTTATCATCATTTTCCGGGGGGGGGGGGCATACCCCCGTACCCCCCTATGAGGTTTTGAACACTTCGCGCCATCAACTAAATGCTTCGTGTCGTCAAATTATCCCTAACAGAAATTTGGAAACCCCCCCTTAAAAATGATGTGATCCACCCCTGATCTACAATGCAGGTTGCCTTAAATGGCGGGTATAGTTTAGTCACGACAACAGACAAAAGCCTGGCAAGAACTTTCTATAGAACGTGTCCTTAATGGGAGGTGTCTTCTCGTCAGAGGGGCCTTACATGGCAGGTTCCACCGTAGTAGGCATACTAATGATTAATTACACTTCAACCGCAAAACCAAAACAACCAGAATTATAGGCCTAGCTAATATCAAATTCCGTCAGATAGAGCATGTCTGAATTCCTAAGCACTAAATGTAAACAAACAAGCCCAGCAAACATGCAAATCGAGGAGCCGTGTTACTTATCACAACTCCTGTTACGCCACTCCTTATCCGAAAAAGGTGGGGACATTTTCAGGTGCTTCGCGGTTGATAAATATACTTTACCAACCTTTTGATTGACAGCTGGGCATGACAGGGGCGACAAGCCTGCAAAGGAGCAGACGACATAAATGCAGATGGCCTGCTTGCGGCGTATGATTAAACCAGATGGGGGAAGAGCAATAAATTTCAAACCAGAGTTAAAAAGAAATGGAGAAAGAAAGACAAGAATAACCTTGAAGAGGTATTACGCAAAATCATAAAAGTCGGAGGCACGAATTCCGACTGCGACAGTCGGCCGTTTCCGTGTCTCGGCACGCTCCCTCGCTGTGGTGTCTGCAGTCCGTGGTGAAACGCAGACGCTCAGCGCAGTCTTCCTTTCTTTCTTGCCCAAAGCAGACGACACGGGAGCTGCCCAGTCCAAGAGGGCCATGTCGAACGCTGGGCGACCTTTGATGGTTGTCCTCGGCTTACTGGTGAGTGGAGCTTGAATATCATGACACATATCGCACGTTACTATGGTAGCGTACATATAACCTGTCAAAGCTTGTCACTGTTTTAACGATCGCTTCATTTTGTGTGTTTTATGTTTGACTTTTTGCGTGATGTGCCACACTTGTGTCTGAGACTGAGAGAGTACTGTTGGGCGCATGCAGATGGTGTTTCGTGTCCTTATGCTGTACATCGTGATGTGTTTTCTTTTTCTGAACAGCGGAGCATTGAGGTGAGACATCATGCATGTAGGTAAATTGCTGTCTGGTGGTGCTGATGAATGAATAATATTATATATGACGCTGTAAATTACTGGGTGGGTCTGTCTTCCTACAGTTACAGAGTGCACATGGTGTCTAGGCTGTGTAGTATCCCCAGCACAGACGTGGAAAATACGTGATCTGCTTCCCAAAGTAAGGTCCAAACTGATTTTATGTCACTAAATATGATTACGCAATTTTTCGTCTGTCAAATATGGTCACGAAACTTGGGCAAAATGTTCTTTCTCCGAAACTATTACACGGTGTGACCACGGACTTGGACACTCACGACGTAAACATAGACTTTTTGTTTTGAAAGAATGTGAATTAAAACGTGACATGAGATTTAAAGTGCCGTTTTGAATGAACCTGTGTCTTTTGCGTGCTATCGGATGTTATAACAGGATGCTAATTTTACCAAGATAATAGAGCAATACGAATAATAATGAAAGGGTGAACTAGTTTGAGTTTGCTTCCTGTCAACTTAGAAGGAGGAAACTCAAAATTCGGAGTGTTCCCACTTTCATTATATTTTATTTGTATTTTTGACCAAAATACCAGATCGAGATTTTTATTGTTCTCCGTGACCGCTCTAGCCCTAAGTATGAGTTTTAGTATGCCTGTGACATGGTTCAAAGAAGGGAAATCCATTGTCCAATCAATACATTATCAATTATTTTGTTTACCCACTTTCAAAATCGATATATCGAAGTTCCAGTCAATGTTTTCTTTTTAAACATTCCATGAGCTTCGCCGTGTGTCTCTCTGTGTTCATATCTCTGTCAGTCTATCACTGTTTCTTATCTGTCTCTCTGTGTTCATATCTCTGTCAGTCTATTACTGTTTCTTATCTGTCTCTCTGTGTTCATATCTCTGTCAGTCTATCACTGTTTCTTATCTGTCTCTCTGTGTTCATATCTCTGTCAGTCTATCACTGTTTCTTATCTGTCTCTCTGTGTTCATATCTCTGTCAGTCTATCACTGTTTCTTATCTGTCTCTCTGTGTTCATATCTCTGTCAGTCTATCACTGTTTCTTATCTGTCTCTCTGTGTTCATATCTCTGTCAGTCTATCACTGTTTCTTATCTGTCTCTCCATCCGTCTCCCTCTCTGGTTGTCTCTCAATATTGCTATGTCTGTCTTTTTCTAATCTCTGTTCGAGTGTCTCTGTCTCTATTTCCATCTGCGTCTCTTCCCCCCCCCCCCTTCTCTCTCTCTCTCTCTCTCTCTCTCTCTCTCTCTCTCTCTCTCTCTCTCTCTCTCTCTCTCTCTCTCTCTCTCTCTCTCTCTCTCTCTCTCTCCCCTTTTCTCTGCACTATTCAGAAAATTGAAGATACCCTATATTCTTTAATTCAATCAAGCAACTTTTAAGGTAAACTCTTGGCCAAAATCCACGTCTCAAATCGCTCAATAGGCATCATGGTTCGGTTAATGGTTCGTAATTATGTCACCATACTCCGAGAGTTCCTGAAATTAAACGATGTCCGGAAATAACTATGTCACATTTTTACCTTTTATATATATAGGGGTGTGTATAGGATTCGGTCGATGTGTTTGTTTGTTTGTTTGTTTGTGTGTTTGTGTTCGCATATAGATCTCAAGAATGAACGGACCGATCGTCACCAAACTTGGTGAACAGGTTCTATACATTCCTGAGACGGTCCTTACAAAAATTGGGACCAGTCAAACACACGGTTAGGGAGTTATTGGTGGATTAAGATTCTACAAGGACTTATAGAGGGACATATTAATGGTCAAAGGGAAATAACCTTCTCAGTTGGTGGCAGTGAGAATGGTTATTTCCCTTTGACCAACGGGGGTGTTTTTCCTACCTCGGAGGAATTTCTTGTTTTCATATAAACACTGAGGCAAGCCTACAATGTCCCCTGTAGCTTGCCTCGGTGTTTGTATAAAAAGGGAAATGCAAATAAGGGAAAGTAACTCTTCCATAACCCATACAACCCCGACAAGAGTTATTTCCGGAATTCTTCTATTAGTTTTTGAAAAGTTGAAATATTCAAATTGTAAACGCGATGTTTGGGTAATTTTTGCAGACTGTAATTCTGCCATGCACTGTCTTGCGTTCTTTTCCGTCTTACTTGTTTGATGAATCCTGTCTGTCGATACGACGTGAAGCAGGCATCTTACGCCATCTGTGATCAATTATTCATTACTGCAACCAACTAGAAGTTTAGATACACAAACGTGTCACTGATGTGCAGGTTGGAATTTGCTCTCTTCCGTTTGCTTTTGCCTGATTACACCGTTCAAACGGACACGCAACTAATGACAACAAAAGGGATTTTCTTGAGAAGGGTTTACGGGAGTCGTGTGCCCGTGAACGATGTCGACTTCCGGTTGCAAAAAACAGTAAACAATAAGTTTTGCGCAATAACGACCAGTTCGGTCTTAGTTAGCGTCCAAACTTACGTTATCTTATTTCAGTCAAGCCTCTCCGTCCATCAGGTCTGGTCAAACTGTGCTAAGTTCGCCCGCTGAAACGTTCCTTCTTATGACTATTGGGTGACGTCATAAATCGTTCAAGAGCAAAACTAATCGTTCAAGAGCAAAGCTAACTTTCTCTAGTTGGCTTTGTGTGCAAAATGGTAATAATTTGCAGGAAACGATCCTAATATCAATTCGAGCACAAGATATCTACGTGGATTCAGGAGAAAAAAATAAAGAATACAATGGGACTGCTTTCGTGTCTGTTATTTGCACTTCGACTAAAGCAAAATTGTGACCCTCCACCACGAAATGAGTCGCATGTCACCTCGCGCGGTTCTGCGCTAGGCTCAATATAAGTCCGGGGAGTGTCTGGTAACAGTGTGAGGGTCACCTTAGTCACAGGCTTATAACTCACACAGTTTTCGCTCTTTTCTAAAACGGGTTTCACCACTGGATAGAGCATAAAACACTCTTTCGGAAAATGTAAAAATATGGAAATCATGCAAAGGTGACATGCGACTCATTTCGTGGTGGAGGGTCACAATTATGATCAAAGAATGTTTGACCGAAATTGTGTGTGAGTGACGTCATTCGTGACGCATCAATTTGTATTCAAAGGGGCAAAAGGGATGGTAGATATTTGTTTTCTGGACTCACGTCCTCAATAAACTCCTACACTTCTTCACGCTCGTGAATACTGTGAGTGACATCATTTGTTTCGCATGGGACGCAAGCAGATCGCTTTTTTTAAAGTACTTAAGTGACGCTGAATATTTGATTTGTTTACCTTATAGTGTCTGGCGTACCTACTGACCTGCCCAACACCTGTGATTGATGATGTGGTAGATAGTTATGAATTAAACAAGTTTAAACTTTCAAGCTGAAAGTGCGAACAGGGTCAGACAATGTTTGACCGAAATATAAGTATTTTTATTGAGAGACAAAAGTCGCCATAGTGCCGCCTCAATTAATATAAGGACGTCATCAAAGACATTTATCGAATTAATGAGAAAAACGACTGAGGATTTCATCTGCAAGTATTCACTTAAAATTGTTCATGTACATTTTGTCCATTAGTCTTCTTGGGGTCGCACCACACACACACACACACAGACACACACACACACACACACACACACACACACACATACACACACACACACACACACACACAAGCACGAGCACTCGCAAAAACACGTATGCACACGCGCACACACACACACCTCCCCTCAATTCCCAGTCTACTGGAATATGTTTATTTAAAGAATTACTTAATAGAAAAAAGATATTAAAAAAAAGGAGGGAGAAAACATGCATTAACACGCTATTGCTTATGTCCATACGTTGAAAAGTATAAATCGAGCTTCCATGTCGCTCCTGGACTTTGTTAACATTGATTTTTTTCTTTTCTGTTTTCCGTCACTTGGCAATACAAATCGTGACATCCTTTAAATCATTTGGCAATATTAGTCATTATCCACCAGGCTAACTGTTCTGCGTAAAGTATGATGACGCGCTGCAAACGGCACGTAAATTGTCTCATGTGCGTGTAAACTGTCTCATGTACATCAATGTGTATTCAAAGGTAAAAAGGGATGATCGATATTTGTTTTCATGACTTTTATCTCCTCAATAAACTCCTACGCTGCTTCACGCTTGTGAATACTGTGAGTGACATCATTTGTTTCGCATGTAGCGAAGAAGATCGCTTTCTTTTTTAAGTAGGAAAGTAACGCTGAATATTTGATTTGTTTACCTTATAGTGTCTCACATACCAACAGCCCAGCCGGCCATCACATGTGAATGGTGCGGTGGTAGGTAGTTATGAATGACAACGCTCATTGGAATTCACGTCGCAGAAGCCCGTCAAGTGACCGACAGTTTCTCCTTGTCCGTAAGGTTAGATGACGGCCTCGATTGACTTGTTGAATTGTTGGATGGTGGGGGGGGGGGTGTTAAAGATCCCTTTATTCTCGTGTTTATATATCCATCTTGTAAATCACCAAACCTCTGCCCACGCGTGTGCTCAGTATAAGAGCATGCTTTAATTTGTACACATCTCCGACATCTACAGCCTGGCTTTGTTTCTGTTCAGTTTTCTTCTTTTTTTTTTCCTTTCTTTTTTTGCTGAATAATATGTGTGACTTACACCCGTGTTTATCTGCAAAATGAATTTAACATAAAAAAAAAATCCAGTTCACAAATGAAGCAGTCCGACGGTCGACTATTTGAATGTGCGCAAGTGGGAGGATGCTATTTTCGCATTTAAAAGCCTGTCAGACAGATCTTTAGTGGTGTTCATGATCGTTTCCGCAGGAAAGATGGTGCCTTTAACAATCAATCAATCCTGTCTAGTGTCTAAAATTTAAGCAACTTCTTGCAAAATATTTTTTGGGGTGTTTGTTTGGTTGTTAAAATGGTGTTTTTTTCCTTCTTTTTATCGAAGAGAAAAGAATGGATTATGGCAAAAAGAATGAGGGACAAGCGTTCATACGTTTCAAATTTAACAAGAAATGTTAAAATTTCTTTAGATTTTATTATATACAAAACTGAGTTCCGGGGGGTAACATGGATGAGGCCGTCCTTCTATATGTATCTTCTCAGTTATGACAGTATCATACATAATGTCCCTCGCAAGCGCCAAGGACCTGTGAGGGTGTGAATTTTACATGTCCACAGCTACAGCATTACCCAGCCCGTGTATTCATTTTCCCAAATTGTCGCGCCTTCTTTCCTGTCAGAACTATTGCAACATGGCCATTGCTTGTCTTTTCTATCATTTGGCAACGTATAAATCATCACCTGTCTTTTTAATTTTTTTACAACAAAAAGTATGACCTGTTTGTTCAATCACTTGGTACTGTAAATCATTATCCATCTGTCTTGTCGTCATAAGCCTGCAATCGTTCTTAAGGAAGTGTCAGGAACGCCACCTGCTTTGCATATGACACAAGCGGATTTTGTTCTCATAAAAAGACGTGAATGATGACGAATGATTGTTTTCTCCGTGTCTTATGTACCCCCCACTGCGCCCAACACCTGTGAAAGCAGTAAAGTCAGTATGGGCAGTTATAAATGACAACACAACTTGGCAGTTAGCCTGAAAGTGGTTTACAGTCTCCTTCGTCATAAGTAGTCTGATGACTATGACGAATATATATGTGAATATTAAATAAAAACAACAGCAAGGCATGTGACATGAACGTTATATTCATAACAAAACAAAACGTTAAAATCACTGATCTTCGACCCAGCGGTCTTTTAAAGGCTGCCATATTCATAGCGTTCATTCATTAATTCATATTGTTTACATGTGCCAATAATGTTATAAAACTGTACATAAGGGGATATAATAACGATTGGCTGTAGCTTTCGAACACAGAAAAAAATATTTCAGTATTGCAAAATGGTGTTGATAGTGTCAAATGTAAACAGAACAGTCTCAAAGTGAAAGTGGATGTTTTCCGGAAACTGATTGCGCAGGCGAAAATATACGATCTCTCACAGCACATATTCGCAAGAATAAGGCCACAGGCTTCAGCTGACAAGCTACAAGTACATCTAATTTTCTAATTGGCCTATGTACTCACGTGTCCAGCAAAACTTTGGCGAGTTCAGTATCCCCTTTGTACTTGGTTCTCAATTGGAAGCGATGGCCCTCTGACGAAAACACTCTTTCTTTCAGCGCGACCCAGCGCTGGTGCTGCGTGGTGATGAAGCAGGGAGTCCACTTTTTCTTCTCAGCAGATTTAGTGGCCTTGACAGCTTTAGACGGGTTTACTTCTATCTTTTTTGCCATTGTACGCAACCGCGCTTTGACTGTCTCCGACGCCATCTTTGGTTTACGAAACGTCACGAAGTGACGTCAACGGTCTAAAAATAGCCCAAGTCCTGGAGAACTGTTGCTAAACAATGCAATAAAGAATTAATTATTTCTCGTAATTGGTAAGGACTTCAAACCTAAAACTTTGCAGGAAGCTTAATTTATACATCCCCGCAACGATGGGAAAAGCCCTGGAAGTAATTAAACTAACTAAATAGGGCTATATGTCAGCCTTTAAGAGTACAGACAGACGAACATTTATAATACAGAAAATAAATGTATCTGACAAATTGTCCCGAGTCTCGCTTGTGTCTTCCCGAACGAGCGTCTGTACAGTTTGTCAAATAGGTATATTTTCTGTAGTATAAGTGTTTGTGTGTCTGTCCACTCAAAAGACCGCTGGGTCGAAGATCAGTGATTTTAACGTTTTGTTTTGTTATAAATATATAGTTCCTATAACATACGTTGTTGTTGTTTTTATTTAATATTCACATATTCGTCATAGTCATCAGACAACTTATAACGAAGGAGACTGTAAACCACTTTCAGGCTCACTGCCAAGTTGTGTTGTCATTTATAGCTGCCCATACTGACTTTACTGCTTTCACAGGTGTTGGGCACAGTGGGGGGGGGGGGGGGGGGGTACATAAGACACAGAGAAACTTTATATTAAGTTTTTATATTCTGAATTTTGGGACGTTAGCAGTCTATTTGTTTTTAGATTACATGTGAATATAGTACAGTTACCATGGGCAGTTATAACTGACAACTCAACTTGGAAGTGGTACACACATCTTTCTGGAATACACGTCTCCAAGTTTGAAGGGCAGCGAACGTGAATATACAAACGAATTTCATGTCATGAAGTGTGAACGTCGTTGTTCATTTGAATTCTTCTTCTCTCACGTGCCACAAGATTAGTTCTGCATACCTCTCACCTAATTACTGTTGTCTATATTTAGACTGCTTGCATCCGTTTGTTTATTAAAACTTGTCATTACAATACAATACAATACCGTGCAATACAATACAATACAATACCATGCGAAACTATGCAATATAATGCAATATAATAAGATACAATACAATAATACTTAATTATCTCAACTTGAGAAATTACATTGTGGCTGAAACAGTTTACACAATGATAACATTAAAGCACTTCAATATCAAACACACAAACACACACACGCACACACACACACACACACACACACACTCGCACGCACGCACGCACGCACGCACGCACACACACACACACACACACACACACACACACATAATTAACGCCTGTAGGAACTCCTTTTTTCCCGGTATCCCAAAACATGCTCTTTGATCAAAGTAGCAGGGAGATCACTCCCGTATCACACATGAAGCACCATCCTCTTCTCTGTCACAATCACATTATTTCCCAGCTTCATCGTCAGTTGCTTGTTGCTCACGTCAAGCGTGAAGATTGTGCTGTTGAAAGTTGTAGTCTACTGTCACGAAGACGGATGTGTCCTGCCGTCAAACTTGTTATGCAGCACGCAGGGCGAATTCTGAACAGCTTCAATCCGTCTCGGTGCGTAAAAAGTTCAAATACAAAGCCTGGTACTGTCGGGCAAACATTGAGTGATCGGCCCAAAGTAGGGCGATGCATGTTGTAGTTTGTGAAGACGCAAGTCATGTTGGATTGTGATGGGCGGAGGGGGTGTTAACGGAGAACGATACCGATGTAGGATCCGGTCCGGTCCCCCCTCTGAAGTAGTCCCCCGGGGGACCAATTCGTGGCAAAAACTGCTCTATAATGGTCCCCCCTTAGACATCCAGCCTCGTTTTTCTTAGGCATTCAAGCCATTTTCAATCTATATCTTCGTCCGGTATTATGTAGTGCACAGACAGCAATCTCTTTGTTTGACTATATTTTGCAGAAAATAAAATAGATCTGATTTATAATGCCGTTCAAAAGAAAAATCACATGAAATAAAATGAATAATAAATAAATACTGATAAGAAGAAATGAAACCAGTCTCTGATTCTTTCCTTTCTTTTCTCTAAAATTGCTGGTAACATTACTAACATTGTATAACAAGAAAAACGAGGCTGGATGTCTAAGGGGGGACCGGACCGGATCCTACACCGGCACATGCACAGCCTGGCGGTGACCTTACGATTTAATTTTCTATTGCTGATATGTTGAAGTCACCGAGACAAACTTTGTTTACGAAATTCCTTGTCACTTCCTCGGCAGACATGCTGAAGAAGTGACAGAATTTACGTGACGCAATTATTCCCGTTATGACGCCTTTTCGGAAAAAAATTGGCTTTTGACGTCAGAGATTTCATATCGAAAGAGAGGGTCAAAAAGGGGTGTCTTGATGTTGGTTTTTTAATCGATTTCGTATGTTTGTAGAGGCACAGTGTTTTTCGTGTGAATTGATTTCGCAAATGACATAGGTACCGGTGTAATTTACTAAATTAATTCGGCATAAAATGTGCGCCCTGCAGAGAAAACAACCAGGATGTACATGGGTGGGATTCTTCCGGTATATTATTATTCTTTCTTTCTTTATTTGGTGTTTAACGTCGTTTTCAACCACGATGGTTATATCGCGACGAATATTATTATTATTATGGTGAGCTTATATAGCGCGAACCACAATTAACTGTGCTCTCCTCGCTTTACATAATAATAATCATATATTCCAGAAATCCGGATTCGTAATGTCTGTGGTGACGGTTTTTGGTTGTTAATTATACAAATCCTTCAGCATCTGGGGGCCCCGAGACCCCCCCCCCCCCCCTTAACATTCTTCAGGATTCATGACATTTTAATTTTTTCAGTCCCTCCCATGGATGTAAATGTTTGGTATGTGTCCAAGTGGAGGGATGCTCTTGCCCCATGTAAAACCTGGCCCCATGTAAAACCTGGCTCCATGTAAAACCTGGCCCCATGTAAAACTTGGCCCCATGTAAAACCTGGCCACATGTAAAACGTGGCCCCATGTAAAACATGGCCCCATGTATGACCCCATGTAAAACATGGCCAGATGTAATAACTAGCCCCATGTAAAACATGGCCACATGTAAAACATGGCCCCATGTAAAACCTGGCGCCATGTAAAACCTGGCCAGATGTAATAACTGGCCCCATGTAAAACATGGCCACATGTAAAACATGGCCACATGTAAAAACTGGCCCCATGTAAAAACTGGCCCCATGTAAAACATGGCCACATGTAAAACATGGCCGCATTGAGTTGGTGAGCCGAATCGTTTTAATTAAGGTTGTCCCACAACCATTTCATTGGTCGTAGGGGAGCGAGATGTATATCTAAACTACTCTCGGGCTATCTCCTCTCTCTCCCTGCCTTCTCATTTCCCGGTGTAACACGAAATTTTTACTCCACGAAAAATTTACTCCGGAGTAAATATTTCGTACGAAATTCTTACTCCGAGTACACTTTTCGTACGAGAAAAGAACTCCCCAAGGCACGAAAAAAATTACTCCCTCCACGAAATTTTTACTCCCCATTTTTTTCACTTTCAGTAAAAATCTTGTACGCAAAAATGGGATGCGGGCGAAGTGATAATGCCAATAAGTGATCTCGCGCACACGAATGTCGTGCTACCCTCCTTCCACCCCTTCCACCACCAAGACTAACCGGGGACAAGGGAGTAAAAATTTCGTACACCTGGCATGGGAAGTTAAATTGCTTGTGTTTGGGTGAAGTAATTTATTCGTTATTTATTCGTCAGGGGAGTAACATTTTTGTACGAAATGTTTACTCGGAACTCACCTGTCTTGGGGAGTAATTTTCTCGTGTAATGGGGGAGTGCTTTTTTCGTAAAGGGAGTAAAAATCTCGTGGGAGTAATTTTCTCGTGTTACACCGGCCCTGGATATG
>NC_090253.1:60131814-60191814 GCF_037325665.1 Littorina saxatilis | reverse complement strand
CCTTTATTCTACGTACGTGAGAGAGACACTCGTGAAATAATAATCGTTCAAATCACACGTGTGTATATCATGTAAATGAGGTCATGTCAAGCAAGTCTGGCAGGGACCTCTTTTTCCACTGCTTATGATGCCAAAGTCACCGAGACAAACGTCATTATGGAAGAATAAAATTGCGCTCGATAATTACCCTCGATTAAGTTTTAGAACTAACACGTCACGCCACACTTTCAGAATGACGTTTCTTTACTGTTACGTAATAGATTGCACGAGGCTTTAGAAGAGATCGAGGTTCCAAAACAAGCGTCTTCAATTTAGCTGCCTCGACTGCATGACATTTTCAGTCAAATACACGTAAGTACAGTATGTAGTATAAACAGAATACTACATGGCTTGCTGTTTCGTACCAGATTTACATTCGTTGCTTTCTAAAATAGTGAACAGGTCGCTTTTGCTCGCAGTTCAATTTTTTTTTTTTTAAACTCGTGTAAATCTGGTACGACACAGCAAGCCATGTAGTATTCTCTATGTAATTAATAACTCATCAAACAGTACGATGCGTTATCATTTTTAACACGAACTTTATCATGTCAATCCAGTTCCAAGTCTACAGTCAAGAGTTTGACTAATTACAAGCCGCTAATTAATAACTCATTAAACAACAGGATGCATCATCATTTTTAACACGAACTTTTTCATGTCTATTTCCGCGCCATTAGACAAGACTGACTCATTACAAGACTCTAGTTAGTAATCCTTGAAAAAACAGTGTGATGCAGCATCATTGGTAAGACGGACTTTCTCAAGCAGGAAGTACAGCTTGCTTTTAAAGGCGCAGTTCTTCTAGCGAATACAATTCTGTTCACTATCTCAGAACTGCCCAGTCCTTCGTAGGGAATATGTAAAAAAAAAAAAAAAAAAAAGTAAAAAAAAAAAAGTAAAAAAAGTAAAATGTTAATGGACAATAAAGTGTTGTTATTGTTATTGTTATTGTTATTGTTATAGCACCATCCCTCTACTTAAATACGCACCAAAAATCCACATCCTCACTGGTTCCTGCGCAGATCGAGTGGTGCTTTTTTTTTGTTTTTGTTTTTTGATAAATTAATTCCGCTGATTGCCACGAAGTACCCGTAAAGAAATGTTTTCATCCAAAAACGTCCATGACTGCACAGGAAGCAGTCAGGATGCTGAATGTTGATGCGTGTCCAAATGGAGGCAGGGGTGGTCTTTATCAATCAGTGAAATTAATTCATTAAAAAAACTCCACCTCAGTCGGGATGCGGAATTTTGTTGTCTATCCATCTTGAGAATTGTCTTATCTCATGTTACAGCTTGGCCAGATCTTCTTCTTCTTCTTCTGCGTTCGTGGGCTGAAACTCCCACGTACATTCGTGTTTTTTGCACGAGTGGAATTTTACGTGTATGACCGTTTTTTACCCCGCCATTTAGGCAGCCATACGCCGTTTTCGGAGGAAGCATGCTGGGTATTTTCGTGTTTCTATAACCCACCGAACTCTGACATGGATTACAGGATCTTTTTCGTGCGTACTTGGTCTTGTGCTTGCGTGTACACACGGGGGTGTTCGGACACCGAGGAGAGTCTGCACACAAAGTTGACTCTGAGAAATAAATTTCTCGCCGAACGTGGGGACGAACTCACGCTGACAGCGGCCAACTGGATACAAATCCAGCTCGCTACCGACTGAGCTACATCCCCACCCTTTGGCCAGATCTGAGATAGACGATCTGTTTTCACGGAAAGGTCTCAACGTGTGCCTTTAAACACACGGTGAATGTGAATTAATTCTGCTATTGCCCAAGCCGCGTCTCCATATATTACGATGACAGTTTGAAGACACTTAAACACACGTCAGTTCGCATAATGGTATTTGTAAAGCGCTCTGAGACTGCTACTAAGCGGTGAATAGCGCCATATCAAAATGTTTCATTTTATGATAATTAGTATCACAATTCGTCCTCCGTTTCATCTGTGACTGAAATTATGCATAATGTGCAATTCACGACAGACGAAAAGGTGTAATTCGGCCATGATACGAACAAATGAAGCATCAGTTTCTTCCCCTTTCCACCTGGGAGGTCTTATGCCGTTTTCTTACGAAGTTGCATACTGCGTACTATACTCGCAACCAAGGATGTCTCGTAGTGTTGTGGCCTTTAACTTGGCTTGAAATGTCGTGAGAATTGTGGAGAGACACGCGAATACATGGATGACGTCCCAAAACGATACGTAGCTTAGGTTGTACACGTTTTTACTCATAAGAAAAACTGTTTTTTAAGGAATTAATTTTCCGTTTCAAGAATGCTTTCTGTATGCGTAAAGCCTAGATATCCAATCGCCGTAGTCGAAGCCAAATTATTTGCGGGCGAAGGCGACTTTCAACGGTCTTGTTCTTTGTTCAGTCTGGCACACACCACCCGTAATATATTCGTCACTCGTTAATGACCCAGCGCAAGTAATTTTAAATCATTGCTTTGTCTAGGAGTTTGAAACGGAAGCTCTGTCCAAGGTGTTATTCTTATTGTCTTTAAATGCCTTGTCGAACAGTATTACGGGGACTTTAAATTCATCAAAGGGCTTGACATGTTTCAGATGAGGGCAAGATCATTGATTGACAGAAGTCTAAAAAAAAAAAAAACCACGTATAGTTTGTGCGAGGTGTTCAAATGATTCATTCCCGTCTTATATAATCAGGTTCATGATAACTTTTGCGTGCGATTTTAAAAGAATGAATTTTTGGGGGTGTGATTTTTTTTTTTTTTTATAAAAACACTCATTTTTGACGTGTATTTGAGTTCCAGTACGGTATGTATGTTTCTGTATGACATAAACGATGCATTGCTTATTCGCCTTGGACGTTTCATCACTAAAGTAACCTACTTTAAAACGGATTTTTTTTGTTTTTTAACATTTCGCCAAAATCACACACAGCGCTTTTCCTAAGAAGCCAGACTATACACTGTGTATATACGAGCTAGTAAACTCATTGGATATAGGTTGTCTTTTCTTAAAGCTACCGTATGTTACGGCCTACAAGTCGTGACCGTGGATAAGGCGCATCGATCTGGTTCTCTGTTTGGTTCTGGGCCTGCTCTAACAACTTTCTTTCTTTCTTTCTTTATTTGGTGTTTAACGTCGTTTTCAACCATTCAAGGTTATATCGCGACGGGGGAAGGGGGGAGATGGGATAGGGGAAAGGGGGGAGATGGGATAGAGCCACTTGTTAATTGTTTCTTGTTCACAAAAGCACTAATCAAAAAATTGCTCCAGGGGCTTGCAACGTAGTACAATATATGACCTTACTGGGAGAATGCAAGTTTCCAGTACAAAGGACGTAACATTTCTTACATACTGCTTGACTAAAATATTTACAAACATTGACTATACAAGAAACACTTAACAAGGGTAAAAGGAGAAACAGAACCTGTTAGTCGCCTCTTACGACATGCTGGTTAGCATCGGGTAAATTCTTTCTCGTCCCAACCAATATGGGACTCCCCCTAACCCGCGGGGGGTCTCTAACAACTATTTACATTCAAGGCCTATCACAGTAAAAGGAAGAAGGTTCCTTCAAACTCAGATTCGTGTACAGTCGTTACTTTGGATCTTGACAACAAATCTTGTCTGGGATTACGGTCAGGAGCACTGAAATCGGCGTCCGAATCAAGCATCACGTGACTGCGTTGACCACATAACACAAGACTACTTCCCGTAATAACATTGGCTGTGGATGAGTTTCGCCCCTTCAATGAGCCAAATAATCGCCCCTTATTGAACTTATGCGATCATGTGAAAATGGGTACCTGATTCTATTTGGGGCGGGGAAGGCGAAGGCAGCGAGGGAGATGAGATTGGCACCGCCTCTCCTACAATCGGTAATCGGAATACCTTTACATTTTCTTCACGTTTTTACAAACATGCAAATCGGGGCTTATTTATATAACCGGCGATTGACTGTGTCAGTCTTTTTTTCGAAGGGGCGCAACTCTCCACAACCAACAAAAGTCCGAATCATTTCCGAGCATCGTCTATTCAAAGGAGGCTTCCCCGTGTTTTCTCTAGGCAACTGACGTGAGGTCAACGCGACAAGTAAACTGCCTCATGACTGTCAACTCTTTATCAAGACATGGACGTCCTGTTGACCCTTTGGAGGTCAGTGACCCGGGGTCAAGGCACTGAGATCACGTCCGACACGACCTGGTTATGATGATACATGTGCTCAGTTTTCGTTCAGAAGGGAAAATGTATGCACGTATTGTGAATGACGGGTAATGAATGACAAGGGCACGTACAACACGTACAACACGTACAACACATTGCCTGAAGGCATAGTAGCTCGGTTGGTCGAGCACTGACCTTGTGATCCCCCAGTTACGGGTTCAAAGCCAGACTGAGGAGTAGCTGTCGTTGCGTTACGTCGAACGTTGCAGCAAAATTTGCACTCCGTAGGGTTTTGCGCACATGCGTAAAGCCGATTAGTATTTGTCAAGACCTCGGCCACTGGACGGACATGGGTCACGTGTATGGGATGGCTCGGAGACGCTATTCATGTCCCACTCCCGTGTCACCGCCGTGGCACGTGAAAGATCCCTTGTAAAAAAAAAATTAAAAAAACGTCCAGATCTGGGACGGTGAAGCGAATCGTTTACACGTGAATGACAGCCTTTACTACGCCGCCACCGAGGGTACTGATCTGATCATCCCCCATCCCCTTCTAAGATATCCAAAAATCTGACAAAAACCTGGTTTTACAAAAGGAGGGAGTCTGAAAATGGCGGGGATTCCACTGTATCTTTAACTTCTGATATCGCGTCCTGCTAACTTCTCTCCACCAAGGAGACGTCGTTCCACTGTATCTTTAACTTCTGATATCACGTCCTGCTAACTTCTCTCCACCAAGGAGACGTTGTTCCACTGTATCTTTAACTTCTGATATCACGTCCTGCTAACTTCTCTCCACCAAGGAGACGTTGTTCCACTGTATCTTTAACTTCTGATCTCACGTCCTGCTAACTTCTCTCCACCAAGGAGACGTTGTTCCACTGTATCTTTAACTTCTGATATCACGTCCTGCTAACTTCTCTCCACCAAGGAGACGTTGTTCCACTGTGTCTTTAACTTCTGATATCACGTCCTGCTAACTTCTCTCCACCAAGGAGACGTTGTTCCGCTCTATCTTTAACTTCTGATATCACGTCCTGCTAACTTCTCTCCACCAAGGAGACGTTGTTCCACTCTATCTTTAACTTCTGATATCACGTCCTGCTAACTTCTCTCCACCAAGGAGACGTTGTTCCGCTCTATCTTTAACTTCTGATATCACGTCCTGCTAACTTCTCTCCACCAAGGCGACGTTGTTCCGCTGTGTCTTTAACTTCTGATATCACGTCCTGCTAACTTCTCTCCACCAAGGCGACGTTGTTCCGCTGTGTCTTTAACTTCTGATATCACGTCCTGCTAACTTCTCTCCACCAAGGAGACGTTGTTCAACTGTGTCTTTAACTTCTGATCTCACGTCCTGCTAACTTCTCTCCACCAAGGAGACGTTGTTCCACTGTATCTTTAACTTCTGATCTCACGTCCTGCTAACTTCTCTCCACCAAGGAGACGTTGTTTCACTGTATCTTTAACTTCTGATATCACGTCCTGCTAACTTCTCTCCACCAAGGAGACGTTGTTCAACTGTATCTTTAACTTCTGATATCACGTCCTGCTAACTTCTCTCCACCAAGGAGACGTTGTTCCACTGTATCTTTAACTTCTGATATCACGTCCTGCTAACTTCTCTCCACCAAGGAGACGTTGTTCCACTGTATCTTTAACTTCTGATCTCGCGTCCTGCTAACTTCTCTCCACCAAGGAGACGTTGTTACACTGTATCTTTAACTTCTGATATCACGTCCTGCTAACTTCTCTCCACCAAGGAGACGTTGTTCCACTGTATCTTTAACTTCTGATATCACGTCCTGCTAACTTCTCTCCACCAAGGAGACGTTGTTCCACTGTATCTTTAACTTCTGATATCACGTCCTGCTAACTTCTCTCCACCAAGGAGACGTTGTTCCACTGTATCTTTAACTTCTGATCTCGCGTCCTGCTAACTTCTCAATCAATCAATCAATGACGCTTATATCGCGCATATTCCGTGGGTACAGTTCTAGGCGCTCTGCAGTGATGCCGTGTGAGATGAAATTTTATACCGCCAGTAGATTGCAGCCATTTCGGCGCATATTTACCTTTCACGGGCTATTATTCCAAGTCACACGGGTATAGGTAGACAATTATTAACTGTGCCTAAGCAATTTTGCCAGGAAAGACCCTTTTGTCAATCGTGGGATCTTTAACGTGCACACCCAATGTAGTGTACACGGGGGGAGGGTTCGGACACCGAAGAGAGTCTGCACACCAAGTTGACTCTGAAATAAATGTCCGCCGAACCTGGGATCGAACTCACGCTGACAGCGGCCAACTGAATACAAATCCAGCGCGCTACCAACTGAGCTAACTTCTCTCTCCCAAGGAGACGTTGTTCCACTGTATCTCTAACTTCTGATCTCACGTCCTGCTAACTTCTCTCCACCAAGGAGACGTTGTTCCCCTGTATCTTTAACTTCTGATCTCACGTCCTGCTAACTTCTCTCCACCAAGGAGACGTTGTTCCCCTGTATCTTTAACTTCTGATATCACGTCCTGCTAACTTCTCTCCACCAAGGAGACGTTGTTCAACTGTATCTTTAACTTCTGATATCACGTCCTGCTAACTTCTCTCCACCAAGGAGACGTTGTTCAACTGTATCTTTAACTTCTGATATCACGTCCTGCTAACTTCTCTCCACCAAGGAGACGTTGTTCCACTGTATCTTTAACTTCTGATATCACGTCCTGCTAACTTCTCTCCACCAAGGAGACGTTGTTCCACTGTATCTTTAACTTCTGATATCACGTCCTGCTAACTTCTCTCCACCAAGGAGACGTTGTTCCACTGTATCTTTAACTTCTGATATCACGTCCTGCTAACTTCTCTCCACCAAGGAGACGTTGTTCCACTGTATCTTTAACTTCTGATCTCACGTCCTGCTAACTTCTCTCCACCAAGGAGACGTTGTTCCACTGTATCTTTAACTTCTGATCTCACGTCCTGCTAACTTCTCTCCACCAAGGAGACGTTGTTCAACTGTATCTTTAACTTCTGATATCACGTCCTGCTAACTTCTCTCCACCAAGGAGACGTTGTTCCACTGTATCTTTAACTTCTGATCTCACGTCCTGCTAACTTCTCTCCACCAAGGAGACGTTGTTCAACTGTATCTTTAACTTCTGATATCACGTCCTGCTAACTTCTCTCCACCAAGGAGACGTTGTTCCACTGTATCTTTAACTTCTGATATCACGTCCTGCTAACTTCTCAATCAATCAATCAATGACGCTTATATCGCGCATATTCCGTGGGTACAGTTCTAGGCGCTCTGCAGTGATGCCGTGTGAGATGAAATTTTATACGGCCAGTAGATTGCAGCCATTTCGGCGCATGTTTACCTTTCACGGCCTATTATTCCAAGTCACACGGGTATAGGTAGACAATTATTAACTGTGCCTAAGCAATTTTGCCAGGAAAGACCCTTTTGTCAATCGTGGGATCTTTAACGTGCACACCCAATGTAGTGTACACGGGGGGAGGGTTCGGACACCGAAGAGAGTCTGCACACCAAGTTGACTCTGAAATAAATGTCCGCCGAACCTGGGATCGAACTCACGCTGACAGCGGCCAACTGAATACAAATCCAGCGCGCTACCAACTGAGCTATATTCTCTCCCAAGGAGACGTTGTTTCACTGTATCTTTAATTAACTTCTGATATCACGTCCTGCTAACTTCTCTCCACCAAGGAGACGTTGTTTGAAGTGTTTAGTATGCGGAGCATGCCTTCAGCGTGAGGCGAGAGGATGTTTCTTTCGCGTGCTTAGTGTGGGTTATTTATCGCCCCTTTCTCTGTTTCCGTATGGAAAAGGTGTCAAACGAGTTGTTAGGCATCATGTCTTGTTACCTTGTGAATGTGGGTGAGAAATTCATTTACTGAAGTCTGCGTATGTCGGTCGTGGCCGAGGTGTGTGTGTGTGTGTGTGTGTGTGTATGTGTGTGTGTGTGTGTGTGTGTGTGTGTGTGTGTGTGCGTGCGTGTGTGTATGTGTATCTGTGTGTGTGTATGTGTCTGGGTGTGTGTGTGTGTGTGTGTGTGTGCGTGTGTGTGTATGCGTGCGTGCATGCGTGCGTGTGTGTATTGTTTTTGTTTTTATATTTTGGTTACATTTGGTCAAGTGTTGTTTTATTTGCTTTTACGAAGGTATGTCTTGTCACGCCCGTTCTTGTTTAAGGATATATTACTTTCTGTGTAGACAATCTTGACAGTCGACACAGCCTGTTTTGTATAAATAAACAAAATTCTCTGATCTAATTGCTGCTTGGGGGCCCGGGTAGCTCAGGTGGAAGAGAACTGGACTTGTGATCCTAGACACGGGTCAACTTTGTGTGCAGACCCAGATACGGTATCCATGTCCCACCCCCGTGTCACTACAGTCGCACGTAAAAGACCTCGGTCATTCTGCCACATGTGCCGATGGCTGATACCACCTAAACACGCATACACTTGTGCATCTCATCTAAAGTCGGGGTAAAACCCAGGCTAATGCCCCTTATGGCTTTACCGTGTTGGCGTGAAACTTAGAATTTCTCTCATCCAGTTGCTGAATCATTGCCTTCCAGTAGAAATCTAGCAGCAACAAGAGTCGCGCTACCCAGATATGTGCATGTTTAGATGTTATCAGCCACGTACACTTGTGGCAGATGACAAAAGCTTTGTACGAGCCACTGCCGTGACATGGCATGGCTATTGTCTCTGAGTCACCACATAAAACCATGAACTTGACCTGCGTCCGACCCGGCCTGGATTCGAACCCGTCTTCTTCTTCTTCTTCTTCTTCTTCTTCTTCTTCTTCTTCTTCTTCTTCTTCTTCTTCTTCTTCTTCTTCTCCTTCGTTCATGGGTTGAAACTGCCACGTTCACTCATGTTTTAGCACGAGTGAATTTTTCGTGCATGACCGTTTTTGCCCCACCATGCAGGCAGCATACGCCGATTTCGGGGGAGGCATGCTGGGTATTTTCGTGTTTCTATAACCCACCGAACTCTGACATGGATTACAGGATCTTTTCCGTGCGCAGTTGGTCTTGTGCTTGCGTGTACACACGAAGGGGGTTAAGTCACTAGCAGGTCTGCCCATAAGTTGACTGTTGACTTGGGAGATCGGAAAAATCTCCACTCTTAACCCACCAGGCGGTAGCGACCGGGATTCGAACTCACGACCTCCCGATTAGGAGGCCGACGTCTTACCACCACGCCACTGCGCCCGTCATTCGAACCCGTCAACCCAGGATTACATCTCCACGACTCTGCCAGTTTGGTTACCATGGATCCCACCCTAGTGGGTGAGGACCAGCCGCAGAGTCTGGTTGGTTGAAATCGCAACAGATCTCAATTTCAACCAATCCGGCCCCGGTGTCACGAACTGAAAACTCTGCTGAACAATCCCTCTCAATGCGGTCAATGCGCATGCACCAATCTTGGACTTAAAAAAATGCGACCCTTTGACCGAACGAACCATGGGTTAGGGTTAGGGTTAGGGTTAGGGTTAGGTTGTTCACGACCTGATTAATCTCCCCATGTTAGCGCATGCGCATTGCCCGCATTGAGAGGGATTGTTCAGGCAGAGTTTTCAGTTCGTGACACCGGCCCCAAGGCTGGTTCCCACCCAGGGCCGGACCAAATGAGTTGTAAGGGGGGGGGGTTCCTCCTTTTTTTGGGGGGGGGGCAAATCAGCGAATTTATTTTAAAAAAACAACACAAAAAACACTCAAAGCAAGGTACATGCTTTTTCCAGGGGTGGGGTTCCGGAACCCCTTGAACCCCCCCCCCCCCCCCCCCCTGGGTCCGGCCCTGCCACCCACGGCTGGACGGGACCCAGTTTTGCTTTGTGGCCCCCAGTGATAAGAGCATTCTTCCACGTACACAGTCACCAGTCTAGCTGCTGTCTGTGCAGATTGGGATTTGTTCTGAATTAATGTGTGTGACTGACGCCTTTCTCATTCTGCAAAACTTTGATTCAAAAACCATCCACTGTGCACAGTAAGCACAGCGAGTTTCTTGATGTTTGCTTTCATTCCAAGTGAAAGGATGCTGTTATCCCACGTAGACGCCTGGATCACATATCCAGGGGGTGTTTCCGTGGTTTCCGGAACCCCCTCCCCCCCCTTCCCCAGCCTAAAACATAAATTTGAAAAATAAAGATATAAATTTGAAAATAAAGAAAAAATAATGGCAGATTGCTTGATTTTCCTTATTTACATCAAAATGTTACGGGGGGGGGGGGGCTTGCCCCCGGATCCCATATGAACCGGCCTTTGTCTTCTTAGATAGCAGTGTTGGAAGGTAGTTGGGTAATTTGTTGGCTCAGGTTGCACCAGATCGGTCAATTTTCCTTGTTTTGATCCAAATTTGTCTTCTTAAATTGACTCTTTGGAAGGTGTATAAGGGGTAGTT
The DNA here is from genome assembly GCF_037325665.1 of Littorina saxatilis. Taxonomy (NCBI): domain Eukaryota; kingdom Metazoa; phylum Mollusca; class Gastropoda; order Littorinimorpha; family Littorinidae; genus Littorina; species Littorina saxatilis. The sequence continues at coordinate 60,181,205 of NC_090253.1, read as the reverse complement.
TCTTGGCTCAGATTGCACCAGATTGCTCCATTTTCCGTGTTTTTATCAATTTTTTCCGGACACAACTATGAGGTTTGGACGCTTCGCGCCCTCAACGTAACGCTTCGCGTCGTCGATCTGTCCCTTAACGAAATGTGGAACCCCCCCCCCCCCCCCCCATTAAAAACGATGTGATCCGCCCCTGCATATCTATGTGGTGGCGTGCATGATCGATTAAGCGGAAAGAAATTTCCCTTTATAGTTCACAACATTAAGGGACTTCCAGTCAGATTTATTTAAAGAGTGCACACCTCTTCGCAGGTGTATGCGATCTCTACCAATGAGAACTGTCGATCCGGACCTGCGGTCTACATGTCTGGCTACCTGTGCGTTACGTTTAACGTCTTACACGTCGCCTTATGACATTTAAGAGCAGGATTTTGCCGAGTTACCACACGCTTATGACATTTAAGAGCAGGATTTTGCCGAGTTACCACACGCTTATGACATTTAAGAGCAGGATTTTGCCGAGTTGCCACACGCTTATGACACTTAAGAGCAGGATTTTGCCGAGTTGCCACACGCTTATGACATTTAAGAGCAGGATTTTGCCGAGTTGCCACACGCTTATGACATTTATCATAACCATTCCGCACTGCGTTGGCAATGTCTCTGAATAGACAGCTATGCTACTAAAGTGCTTGCGAACTTTCTTTTGAAGAAGCCTGAATTCAGCTGACCACCCTTTTACTGTGGTGTATGAGGGGGGGGGGGGTCCCTGCCAAACGTTTACGTCATGTCGTTATGAATTTCCTGTGGGCTTAATATTATTCTATGCAAATATTGGATCACTGCTCTTTGTTGGTGTTCTCCATTGTGAGGTAAACAGTAGGGTATGGTACTTTGAGAAACCAAGGCACGCAAACTAACCGGTGAAAATACGTATTGTTTTGCATGAAGTCTTCATAAGAACCTGTCTTAATTCAAGCCAAGTTTTGAATGCCTAAGTCAATTCCTTGCTGGTCGGGCTCGGTAAAACTAAAACTATTTACATTAAGGTCTATCCCTGTAAAAAGATGGTTCAAAGAAGTTCATAACTTTTCACACTTCAAATCTTGTTAAAGATCATCTCTTTTACAAAGTTAAAAATCTAGTCCGGGGGGACATCCCGGAAATGAATGGTCAGAAAGACTCAAAAGAACCATGAACGAGATTTGGTTTGAACAATATTATTCAAAGAATTAAAAATAACAATGCCGCATACAATCAGATGATCGATGGAGCACAAGACGCTACATAAGCTTATAAACCTGTAATTTAACAAGTTTCAAGTTTCAAGTTTTTTATTAGTCCATAACCCCTGGGGGCATTTTGAACAATAAATACAATCAATACAATCATGATATATGCTAATATAATAAATAAATAAAAATTAAAAAGATTATGAAAAACTGTTACAGATTCTATTAATAAAGTCCAAAATATTCTTTAGCAATTTCTTTTTGTTAGTAGCAAACAACTTTTTAAATTTAAGTGCATTAGGTTTTTTCCAATAGTAAGGTGGTAACAACTCAGCTCTTTCTTCTTTGAAAAAATCACAGACAAATAAATAATGGAATTCATCACCTATGTCTTGTGATACACATTTGGTGCAAGTTCTTTCTGACCTCGGGATGTTAAGGTAACGTTCTTTCTGTACAGGCAAATTGTTGTTTAATGTTCTGAACTTCATCATTGCAACACATTGCTGATATGGCAGGTGTGTGACATAGTCTTCACATGCAAAAATATCTTTAAACATTCGATAATTCCAAAACATATTTTTTGTTCCAATTTCTGTAAACCATTTATGGATATACTGGTCATACAAGCTTCTTTTTACTTTCTGTTTAAACCATGCGCTTGAATATTGAACATTTTCTTGAGAAGTCCAAAGGCCAGGGAGACCAATTTCATTTAAGGTTTTTTCAATAAAACATAAATAATCAGATTCAATCATCTTGTTGATATACAATTTATAAGTAAAGCAGTACACAATACTAGAAAATTTATTTTTATGAATAGGACTAATCAGTTTATACCAATAGCAAAGCATTCTACATTTCATATTAACATCTAGTGGATATCTTCCAAGTTCACCAAATATCATAGCATTTGGAGTTGATTTTTTTAGTTTGAAAACAATTTTATAAAAACGTAATTGAAGTTTAGTAGCAAGTTCGCAGGAACCAAAACCCCAAACCTCACATCCATATAGTAAGATTGGAGCAATCATTTTATCGAACAGGTCAACTTGTATGTCCACAGGCAGTGACAATTGTCTACACGTACGCAAAAGAACAAACATTGCCCTTAAGGCACGATCATATAGATTCTTCTGTGCGACTGAAAATTTATTATTATAATTAATTTTAAGGCCCAAGTACATTACATCAAACACTACTTCGATTGAATTGCCATTATACGTAAACAATGGTTTATTTCTAATTTTACCTCTGGAAAAAACTATAACTTTCGTTTTGTTTACATTAATATTTAGACGCCATTTTAAACAGTATTCGTGCATTTTGTTTAGACATTCTTGCAGGTTTTTTTCAGACTCTGAGCAGATCACAGTATCATCCGCATACAGTAATAAAAACATTTGAAACAAAGCATTTACATCAGTATCTTCCATTCCAACCACAATAGCCTCCCTTGACATAGTTTGTAAACCATTACTGTTTTCCAACAAAAAAGGCTTTAGATCATTTAGAAATAGAGCAAAAAACAGCGGTGACAAGTTTTCCCCTTGTCTAACTCCACACAAACTGGGAAAATATCCAGAGCACTCACTATTAACTTTAACGCAAGACTTGGCATTTTCGTACATATTTCTTACGGTTTTTAAAAACTTCCCATTAACATCAGAACTAACTAATTTCTCCCATAAAAATGCACGGTGAACTTTATCAAACGCTTTTTCATAGTCTACAAATGCACAAAACAGTCGCTTCTTTTTGTTGAGAAAAAAATTTAATATACAATGCAAAGTAAAAACATGGTCTAGTGTTGAAAAACCTGTCCGGAAACCTGTTTGTTCTTGACCTAATTTATTATTACTCTCCAAAAAGTTTGATAACCTAGCATTTAAAATTGCACTGAAAAGTTTTCCGAAACAACTGAGTATTGTAATTCCTCTATAATTTGTGGGGTCAGCTTGGGAGCCTTTATTTTTGTACAATGGAATAATTTCGCCTACAGCCCATTGTGTTGGAACCTTTCCTGACTGCAAAACAACATTAAACAACAATACATAAATATCAATCATTCGATCATGTGACGCTTTTAAATACTCATTAATTATTTTATCTTGACCGCATGCCTTATTGTTTTTCAGCTTGTCTATACATTTGATAACTTCCTCCTTTGTAAAAGGCGCATTAAGAAATTCATTACTTGCTTCATTTAAAGGTTCATTACTATCATCCATTTCATTTTCATCACACTCTTGTAGTTTATTGAAATGTTCGAAAAACTCCGAACAAGTTGGATAGTTAGTTTTGGAATTATTTTTTTTATTTTTATTTTTATTTAGAAGATTCCAGTATGCTTTCGGGTCATTACTTCTTAACTTTCTCAAAGTTTTAACGAACTCATTATGATACAACTTGCATTCCTTTTTTATTGTCTTTTTGTATTCATTAAAAGCACTCTTTTTTTCATGTTCATTGAACGCATTTTTAAAGCGTCTTGCTTTATTTTTCGCATGTAAAAATATTTTTCTTTTCTCTTTGCATATTGCACTAAACCATGGTTGTTGGAGTTTGAATTTCTTTGAACGTGGCTTTTTCGTAACTTTTTGTTCTTTAATTACACCGATTTTCTCAGCAGAACAATTTAGAATATCACAAATCTTATTAGTAACACTATCAACGTCATCTGTTGTCGTACTCTCACTTGTAGCTAGCATATCTTGTAATTTAGTTTCAACAGTATAAATATCATCCTCATTCAGATTAACTACAAAAGCTAACTTGGTCCCATTGTTATTATCCCATTTTGGTTTTGTGTACTTGTTACCCTTATCTCTACTTTTAGACAGCAAATCTTCATTTTTGGTTTTTTTCACATCGTCTGCTAGGCAATCATTAGCGCGTACTTCATTCTGTTTTAATAAATGCAAAACAACAGGACAGTGTACGTCAGAATAAATTTCACAAAATTCCATCACAGAAAAATATTTAACTTTCGAGAACAGATCTTTTGACAAGATGCAATAATCAACAACGCTCTTATCCTTACATGTGCATTTACCAACCCCTGTATCATCGCCAACTCTACCATTAGCAATAACTAAGCCAGTCATTTTACAAAAATCAATCAATTTAAAACCAAGGTTATTAGTATTATTATCCTGTGATGCCCGCTCACCTATTAGAGTACAAACCTCATCAGAGTCAAACAAGTCATTATCAACAAAACCTTCTGAATGCTGATCATCTTCATACAACATTTCACTCAGATGACCAGTGCGGGAATTTAAGTCTCCTAAGAGACAGACATAATCATTATCTACCCCAAACTGCATGTACACCTCTTCTAATTCAGCATAAACATCTTTATTATGGTAAGGTGATCCTTCTGGGGGAATATATAAAGCACAGAAAAGGGTGTCACGGCCAAGTATTTTCTTATCTAACTTAAAAAATAGCGCATTCTCACACATTTCTACATCCAAAAATCTATACCATATTTTCATCTCTTCTTTTATCTTATGTGACAGCTTTTTTTCTTCAAAAATAGTTATATTATTAGCAAACACTTCCCGTATTAAAACTAATACACCACCTGATTTTCTGCGAAATTTTCCTCTATTCTTATAAAATGCTATGTATCCTGGAATGTTAATCTCATCAACATCATCAAGTTTGCTCTCGCTAAAACAAATAATGTCATATTTAGCAATAAATTTGACAAATTCAGGAAATTTTAGCTTTGAAGTGATTCCACAGACATTAAGCGCTAAGCATGAGAGTATATCAGGGTTATCCTCAATACTATATTCAGTACTAAAGGAATCTCCAATCTCACTATTACCATTATGTACATCTATTTCAACAGTAGATTTGTTACATACATTCTCAACATCTAACGAGTCAAAGTGAACATCAACATCTGACATTACAACAACATTATCCATTTCATGCGCATTGCCAACATCCAGAGAGTCATGCAAAATATAAACATCAGAAGCATTTGTATACACATCAACAACATCAACATCATCAGTATCACCACAGACCTTCACCACTCTCTCTTCGTCTCCCTCTTTACCGCCATCATCACCCCAGTCACCGTTAAATGCTAAGTCATGCACATGATTTCCAATTTGGGGTATTCCTGCAGCACCATCATTCACACGACCGTTATCTGTAAAGTCATACACATTGTTTACATCTTGGTACATGCCTACAGCATCATCCTTCGCACAACCCATATCTGCAAAGTCATGCACATTGTTTTCCTCTAGGGACATACAAACAGCCTCATCACTTTCACAACCCTTATCTTCAAACTCATGCACATTGTTTTCTTCTTGGTGCGAACACACAACATCATTCTCACAATCATTCTCTAAATCATGCACATTATTTTCATTTTGGGGAATAAACCCAGCATCATCATTCTCCCAGCCCTTATCTTCAATAGCATGCACGCTGTTTTCATGTTGAGTCATAGCCACAGCAACATAATTCTCGCAACCCTTACTGTCAGAATAACGAGATTGAGCAACGGCAAGCCAGCAATGGTAAGAGAAGAATCAGAAAGTGAAGAAGATACAGGGGACTCTCAACACAGCAGAGCGCACTAGCAGTCTAAACACACGCACGCGCACACACACTCACACACACACACACACACACACGCGCACACACTATACATATACACACGCACGCACACACACAACATCCGCACGTATGCACGCATTCACACACACACACACACACACACACATTCACACACACACACACACACACACACACACACACACACACACACACTGATCTCTAAAAATTAGAAGGGGAAAGAATTATATGAACACAAAACCGTGACTCAATTATGAGGCAAAGGAACGAGAGAATGACATTGCAGCCCCAACGCGCACACGCAGAGTAACGGAAAAAGACAATACAAGGCAACTTACGCCCTCTACACACACAGATAGAAAGAGAGGGGGAGGGGGGAGTCATAAAATAGAACATGAATTTTAATGAACACAAAAATCATGAGGCAAAAGAAAAGGAACTTCATCCAAACAGCACGTTTTGAGTAGAAAAAGAACGACCAGGTTCAGAAGAAACAGAAAAAAGACACCAAAAAGAACAGAGAAATAAATTAAAAATAAAGAAGATGAAACAAATGGTTTCCTGTTGGTTAACCCCTCATCCTTCATGATGTCGTCGTCGACCATAAACCTCGGGGACACGTCTAATTCGCACCCAGACGAACTAAGCTTCTGTCGTTTTATTAAAAGCAGTTTTATGTCCAGCCTTTGTCGGGGGATTAAAAGAATTCATAACATGTCACCGTGTAATACGCGCCTGTGTTAAATTTGATGACCAGATTTGCACTTGAACCACTGATGTGGAAAATGAAAACATGTATCCCATGTGTCAGAAACATGACACATGCTCATCTCTCAGGGCTCACCTACGGCGGCATAGCAGAGCCATAAGTTAATTTTACACATATCATTTCCATATTTAAATTTAGCATTCATATTTTTAATTTTCATTCAGAACTACCAATAACACGCATATGCAGTTTCTCCACGGAATAGCGTAAGATTACAAAATAGCGTATTTGCAAAATTCAAAGTCTAAAGTCACAAATGTCACAGTAATAATTTTAAGTAACATTTCTGTTTTCACATAAGACTGCAAAATTGTCAATATCTTGCGCGATAATTACAAACGAGACTGCTAGGGCTTCTTTGTTGTTAGACTGTGAGGCAAAAGTGATTTGTGGAATGTCTGTGGAAAGAACAGCGAAATTTGTAAATCAGACATTTGGCGTCAGTTTGCCGTATGCATGGAGCCAGAAGTGCTATTTGTAAATATAGCTATTCTGATGGACACGTGGGGGAATTCGGGGGCTGTGATTGGATGGTCTCTTCCGATCATCAAAGCATAATGCTACGGAAGTCGGCCATTTTTGCCAATATCCAAAAGCATATTGGCAATAACAAAGACGCATGGTTCCGGTTTACCCATCTGTACCACACGATGTTTTAATCGACAACAGCATACATTGACAACTTGAAATTCTTCTCGGGAATGTTTTTCAGCTTTAAAAATGTCGATAGCATACCCTTTTCTGCTAACTTCCCGATGAAACAGGACTAAATCAATTATTTTCTGTCCCTAAACACCACAAAATGCCCAAAGTCGAAAGATGTAGTACAAACAGGGGAGTAAAACGGAACAGCCGTTTTTGTGTGCTAGTGTCAGTTGCCGACTGACACAAACTTTCGCATTCGACTTTTCTTATCTCGTAACTCTACACTAAATACCCCACTTCCCCTCTGAAGTATTGATGTACAACCCATGGCACTAACATTCATGTAGTCGTTTATAACTGAGGTTGAAAAATTCGCTTCATGACGAGACAAGTATAAATGCCATTCACCCAAACTGAAAACTTCGCTGCCGTCTGCTCGCGATTAGCTGTTCTCTTCTCCTCCCCTTGTTGCATCCTAGTTCTTCAGTTGTTTCTAGTTTTCCGTTTATGTTGTGTTTTGGTCTTCTTCATAAGTAGTCTTGTTCAAAATTAAAAAAACTCAAACTTCTTTTTGTTGTATTCGAATGAACTAATAAAAAGCTGTTTAACAGCTGTGTTGTCAAATCGAGTTTTTTTCCAAAGTCAGTGTGGCGCCTGCGCAAAACTAATGCGCATAAGAAACGGCGTCTGCTATCAAAACCTGAGATCAACGCATCGACGCAAAAACTGTCATTTTTCAGTGTAAGTTTGGAACAACAAATCAAGGTCAGAACAGCCATATAATCGCTTTTGTGTTTTCAGTGTAGCAATAGGGTCCGATATTTAGACTCGAACAAGTATAATGCGACTCGTCTTCGACTCGTCGGCATTATACTTGTCTCGTCTAAATATCGGACCCTATTGCTACGCTGAAAACACAATAGCTGTTAATATTATTATAATCACAATGGTACAAAGAATTATCACTTTTGCTCACTTAGCTGTTGGCATAGCAACGCCAAACGTGTCATTTGTTTGTAGAGTTAAAAAAAAATAGTGATAATTGCGGGAGGTGTTTATGATTATCATCACCATCAGCAGCATCGTCGTCGTCGTCATCATCATCATCATCATCATCATCATCATCATCATCATCATCATCATCATGTCAGTGATCACTGATTAATCGGCCGTTCTCACAAGAGTTTATGGCGCCGTAAAAATCAGTGAATTTATTGTTATGACAGTGACACTTGTAATTATTCATTGTGGCGCTACCATATGCTGTCAAACACGTACCCTGCAAGCATGGTCCCGTGATCCTCGCTTGATGTTAGCGGTCATGGGGTTAATCTCCTTTCTTTCATGAAGAGATTTCAGCGGCTGCTGCCCTGAAGTGTAATGCATGTATGCGTATGTTTACAGACGTCAGCTGGTTTACCTGTATGCAGAAATGTCTCGCTGGGTGTTGTAAATGATTTAAAGCATGACAATTTCGAAGAATAAGATCCCGCTTATTATCATTTCTGAACAAAACAAACACAGTATTTATTTAACGACGTAATTCGCCTTGGATAAGGAATTATGTTTTAAAAAGCATGCAGGAACTTGGTGCATGTATTTTCATCTTCACCTCCACACCAATCTCGGTTCGCCTTATCTGCAAACTTACTCAGTCTTGACAGACACGCCCGAGTTTTTGTGTGTGTTTTTTACAACATTGATTCTCGCTTTCTGTGTAAAAATCTTTTTAGAAAACGAAGAGCATGTTTTGATTCTTTGTTTGTCCACTATTTATCAATATTCGAGCGGGTCTTTGTGTGTGTGTGTGTGTGTGTGTGTGTGTGTGTGTGTGTGTGTGTGTGTGTGTGTGTGTGTGTGTGTGTGTGTGTGTTTGTGTGTTTTAATGAAGATACATGTATCCTAACTAGCACAGAAAAATCCTTATTCATTCAGGTAAGAAGAATGTGTGTTTTTTTATATATCATTATTTAAGTAAGTAGTGAATGCACTGAGCACAAACAGTTCTAGCAAAATCCCAGAGTTTGGTGACCTCCTGCACATATACCCACGCACTGAATACACGAAACTCTCTCCAGTCTATGTTTAAGTTGTGCTGCTGGGTTGGCAGCGGGGATGAAAGAGTTAGGGCTCTTCGGTATTCTCAACTTCCGACGTTGCATATACTGAGTGAGGCGATTTGAGACTTTTTTTGGACCACGAGTCTTTCCCCGGCGACGAGTTTCCTTTTAGTTCTTTGCAGTCTGCGTCGAAGGTCCGTGTTTTAACCACAAGCATTATTTGTAATATTTTAACCTGTGCAGTCAGTTTATATTGCAGCTCCGTTGGTTAGCCACGAGTATCCATGGAACTGTTCTCAGTCTGTGTTACAGCTGTCCTGTGGGCGGGCAGCCGTGGTGGAAAAGCTCAACCGCACATATACCCACACAATGATTAACCTTCACTCTTTTCAGTGTATGCCAGTGAGCTCATGCATATACATACCCATGCAGCAACCGACACAACCTTAACCCTTTGCAGTCGGTGTTAAAGCCACCAACCTTAACTCTTTGCGGTTTGTATTACAGCAACCGACCTTAACTCTTTGCGGTTTGTGTTACAGCAACCGACATTAACTCTTTGCAGTCGGTGTTAAAGCCACCAACCTTAACCCTTTGCGGTTTGTATTACAGCAACCAACCTTAACTCTTTGCAGTCGGTGTTAAAGCCACCAACCTTAACCCTTTGCGGTTTGTATTACAGCAACCAACCTTAACTCTTTGCAGTCGGTGTTAAAGCCACCAACCTTAACTCTTTGCAGTCTGTGATACAGCAACCAACCTTAACTCTTTGTGGTTTGTGTTACGGCAACCAACCTTAACTCTTTGCAGTCGGTGTTAAAGCCACCAACCTTAACCCTTTGCGGTTTGTATTACAGCAACCAACCTTAACTCTTTGCAGTCGGTGTTAAAGCCACCAACCTTAACCCTTTGCAGTCGGTGTTAAAGCCACCAACCTTAACTCTTTGCGGTTTGTATTACAGCAACCGACCTTAACTCTTTGCGGTTTGTGTTACAGCAACCAACCTTAACTCTTTGCAGTCTGTGTTACAGCAACCAACCTTAACTCTTTGCGGTTTGTATTACAGCAACCGACCTTAACTCTTTGCAGTCTGAGTTACAGCAACCAACCTTAACTCTTTGCAGTCTGTGTTACAGCAACCAACCTTAACTCTTTGCAGTCTGTGTTACAGCAACCAACCTTAACTCTTTGCAGTCGGTGTTAAAGCCACCAACCTTAACCCTTTGCGGTTTGTATTACAGCAACCAACCTTAACTCTTTGCAGTCTGTGTTACAGCAACCGACCTTAACTCTTTGCAGTCTGAGTTACAGCAACCAACCTTAACTCTTTGCAGTCTGTGTTACAGCAACCAACCTGAACTCTTTGCAGTCTGTGTTACAGCAACCAACCTTAACTCTTTGCAGTCTGTGTTACAGCAACCAACCTTAACTCTTTGCAGTCTGAGTTACAGCAACCGACCTTAACTCTTTGCAGTCTGAGTTACAGCAACCAACCTTAACTCTTTGCAGTCTGTGTTACAGCTGTCCTGTGGGCTGGCGACGAGTGTGGAAGAGCTGGGACTGTTCGGTCTGCTCAACTCGTGCAAGTTCCGCCGCTCCATGAACAGCAACATCTGCTGTGAAGACCTGCAGTGCCCCAGCCACTCGTGCTGCGAGCTCTACCTAGTCTACGGCGGCTTCTCTGCACAGGGCAAATGCGTGCCGCGAGACCCCAACACCAGTGAGTACTGTTGTGTCTGTCCCAGGTCAACCTTTGTGCACACCTGCTAGTGCCTTTTTGTCCCCCTTCATGTGTACACACAAGCACAGGACTAATTGCGCACGGAGAAGATCCTGTCATCCATGTCAGAGTTTGGTGGGTTATAGAAACACCAAAATACCCAGCATGCTTCCCCCGAAAGCGGCGTATGGCTGTCTGAATGGTGGGGTAAAAACGGTCATTCACATAATAATCCACTCGTGCAAAAACATGAGAGACGTGGGAGTTTCAGCCCATGAACGAAGAAGGAGAAGAAGATGAAGTTTCTGTCAAAGGCTGAGCCGGGATATATAAGGCGCCTTTTCCTTCGCCGCGGTACTTCCAGGCGCGAAATAATAGCATGTAGGACTGGCAGTCTGAAACTTCCGCTGCGGTAGATTAACGTTCAAACATCGCTCTAAATCTTTCAAAAATATCTCCCACAGAACTTTATAAGGCTTCATTGTGCAAGTCATCATGCAGGCGGATTTGCCTTACGGTTTTCAGCCTCAGTACACCACCAAAAATGTTGCCTTGGCATCTGAAAAAAGAGCTGTTGGTCCTGTAAATTTTCAATCAAAAAAAGCCTGACTGCGCATGTGAGCCGACGATTAACCGTCGGTTTGTTTGGCTTTATTTAAGTGATGTGCGTTCTACAGTAGAGAGAGTATACTTGTATGTGGCAGAGGGTATTTCATTTGTGTTGAGATAACGTCTGTGTTGGGTTGGAGGCACTTGTCACCACGTGACTGATTATAACTAAGCAGCCACACACCTTGGTAGTGTGGATATTGTTAATGATCGTTTTCTACTTCAAGGAAATAGGCGACCCGAATTTTCCAAAATGAAATTTAAAAAAAATTAATTTTAAAATTAAAAAAAATATATTTTCAGCTTTCTTCTGTTTGTGTTTTCAGTGTTGTGCTCGCGGCGGAGGCAGTGCCGAGGGCCCAGAGACTGCGGGCCGGGGGAATGTTGCCGCCTGGAGTGGAAGAGGCAGAGACTGGGGGTGTGTGACCGCCTGGGACAGCACGGCCATGGTAATTTCCTCGCTCTCCGGCAATGCCCTGCGTCCTTTCCCCGCTGGTGACTTGTAGGCACCCAGAACCTTGATCACAAAACATTTCAAGTCTAACAAGAATGTGGTCGCAAACCAGATGTTGACTTACAGGTTTTCAGAATCATGCAATTCTAACATTTTACTCGATATTGACTCGTAGGCACTCAGAATCTTAAAGGTCTAACAAGGGTTTTGCCAGAAAACTTTTTTTCATTTCATTTTTTTTTTCATTTTCATTTTTTCATTTTCATTTTTGAGTCACTTGAGAAAAAGTGACTCTATGTAATCGGTCAGTGTTAGTCTGTCCGGCCGGCCGTCCGGCCGGCCGTCCGTAGACACCACCTTAACGTTGGACTTTTCTCGGAAATTATCAAAGCGATCCGGCTCATATTTTGTTTAGTCGTGACCTCCAATGACCTCTACACTTTAACGATGGTTTCGTTGACCTTTGACCTTTTTCAAGGTCACAGGTCAGCGTCAAAGGAAAAATTAGACATTTTATATCTTTGACAAAGTTCATCGGATGTGATTGAAACTTTGTAGGATTATTCTTTACATCAAAGTATTTACATCTGTAGCCTTTTACGAACGTTATCAGAAAAACAAGGGAGATAACTAGCCTTTTCTGTTCGGCAACACACAACTTAACGTTGGGCTTTTCTCGGAAACTATAAAAGTGACCGGGCTCAAATTTTATGTGAACGTGACTCCCAGTGACCTCTACACTTTGACGTCTGCTTTGGTGACCTTTGACCTTTTTCAAGGTCACAGGTATGTCTTGAAGGAAAAAAAATTGAAATATCATATCTCTGAAACTATTCATCGGATTTGATTCAAACTTTATAGGATTATTCTTTACATCAAATTATTTACATCTGTATTGTGTTGTGAATAGCAATTTCTTCCTGTCCATCTGATGCCTCATATAATATTCAGAACTGCGAAAGTGACTCGATCGAGCGTTTGCTCTTCTTGTTCATTTCATTTTTAAAACTTAATTGTCCCATCACTTGGAAATTCGGGTCTCTTCCTCCCAGTGAAAATCTAGCAGCAACGGGGTCGCGCTACCCAGGTGTCTGCGTGTTTAGGTGTATTCAGCCACCTGCACTTATGGCAGAATGACCAAGGTCTTTTACGTGCCACTGTGGTGACACGGGGGTGGGACATGGCTTCCGTCTCTGAGTCTGCACATAAAGCTGACCCGTGTCCGTCCCGGCCCGAATTCGAACCAGCGACCTTCCGATCACAAGTCCAGTGCTCTACCAACTGAGCTACCGAGCCCCCGTAATAATAATAATAATAATGCAAACTTTTATAGCGCTATTCTAGAAAAATGTCTACTCTTAGCGCTTTACAATACATACATCGACCAAGCATACTATACACGCACAGGCAAAGAACCGACCAAACATAACCAACAAACTATACATGCACAGGCAAACGACCAAACATACAATACACGCACAGGCAAGATAACGACCAAACATAAACAAACATACTATGACCAAACATAACCAACATACCAACATGTTATGTAATAACATACATAAGGGTGAAAAACGGTCCTACACGTAAAAACCGTGGTAGTTTCAGCCCATGAACGAAGAAGAAGACCCGATGTTTACTGGTATGCACTGAGAATATTACAATTCTAACAAGTTTTTGATCACAAAACATACGTTTTCTCCGATGGGGACTAGAAGGCACTCAGAATCTTACATTTCTAACAAGTTTTTGATCACAAAACATACGTTTTATCCGATGGGGACTAGAAGGCACTGAGAATCTTACAATTCTAACAAGTTTTTGATCACAAAACATACGTTTTATCCGATGGGGACTTCAAGGCACTGAGAATCTTACAATTCTAACAAGTTTTTGATCACAAAACATACGTTTTATCCGATGGGGACTTCAAGGCACTGAGAATCTTACAATTCTAACAAGTTTTTGATCACAAAACATACGTTTTATCCGATGGGGACTTCAAGGCACTCAGAATCTTACAATTCCAACACGTACTTGGTCGCAAAACATTCGTTTTTCCCGATGGGGACTTGTACGCACTCAGAATGTTACAATTCTAACAAGTATTTGATCACAAGACATACATTTTACCCTGTGTTGGCATACATAGTTGGCCCTCTTGGTTCGAGGTTGTGCATAAGGTGGTCATCACAGTGCGCACTGAGGTCTGTGAGCAGAAAGTGTGTCAAGGTCGCCCCAGTGTGTCAAGGTCGCCCCAGTGTGTCAAGGTCGCCCCAGGTACATCCCTCATTTCCCTCTCGACTGCACCCGGTTGTGACTGAAAGGCAATCAGAATTAGAATCCTACACCTCTAACAGGTTTGGTCGAAAAACATCATGTTACCCAGTGCTGAAATACGTAGTACACGAAATCAGTCTGAGTTTTATTCGTAAATTGTGATGTTCTTATAATACACATATCTTTAAAAAGAAAAGAAAACGGTTACAACGATGTAACTATTAGGCAAATGCAAAACGTTTCAATTGGGGAACGGCTATTTCAGTATCACAAGTAGTTATGACAAATGAAGCTTACGTTGTGTGTAGTACTCAACGTCATGATTCTGACATTATGCCTGCAAACGGAGATGATCAAATGTTCAAGTGCATATTTAAAAGTATGCTTAGCATTGTAACCAGCTTGGTTTTTCCGACACACAGACGTGATTTTATGTAAATGTACTTTGTTAAATGTAGTATGTTAGGCCAGCTTGCAGTATTTCTTATGGTTGTTATTTCTATGTTTGTTTTACAGAGTGTATCACCGTGTCGCCCGTGCCCCCTGTTTACCCCATCAGACCTACAACTAACTTGTTTGTCACCAACTTACTCTTCGAGATACTGGATACTTGATTCAGCAGAGTTAAACATAAAACAAATTATATATTTACCGGAGTAATATTTTTTGTATATTTGAGGGGTGATATTTTTCATATTTTGCTCAGTTTTACTCTTGCTTAAATGTTCTGATTTTTAAAATCAATAAAAGTACTTTCAAGCCACCTCATCTTGCATTTTATGTCCATATCTATTTCTATCCCTATAATCATGTAGTTTCATTAAAAGGGAGACGACCCGTCATCCTTTGCAGCAGAGTATGGACTATCAATTTTCCTCGTGCAAGAAATAACAGACATAGTATTTACCTCACACAAAGAAAGATTCATATGTTATTAGTTGTCCCTGGTATAAACAAAATGGCACTGAAACAGTCTTTCCTTATTTTTGCACTTGTAGTTTCAGCTCTGTAAAGTGACATTTTTCTTTAGATATAAATGTGAAACAACATAACATATTGCTTAAATAGTAAAAGAATATGTCATGGAAATGTTAAGAAATTTAGATTCGAGGTGACTTGAAGAACGAGCTTAACTCATTGTATCTAAACATTCAGTCCTTCCGGTAAATTCAGACACATCTAGGATTTTGAGCTGTATATATATAACTACATGAAACCATTTGAGACTAATTTCATATTTTTAGAACTGCAACAGTTGCTGCTAGAACGCAGTTTTTGGCTCACGTAAGTGTAGCCTATGCGATGCTAACTTTTGTCTGTCTGTGCGTATGTATGTGTGTGTGTGTGTATGTGATAGAAACTTTAACATTTGACTGAACACCGAAATACTAATTTTACCTGGTTATTATCCAAGCAACAGCTTCAAAGTATTGAAGCAATGATCAACATTTCGTCGGCACGTATGTAGTTAAAGTGTGTATCCAAAGAAAACGGGTGGTGGGGGGTTTTGGGGGGGTAAAAACAGCTGACTGGTTTGTGTCGTGTGTGGTATGTAGACCAGGTCAGGGGTCAAGGTTAGGTCAGATCGCGTGAAGGATTGTGGTATAGATACAGTTATCACCGAGCTGCAGTTCGCCGATTCGGAGAAGACGATTTCACATTGTTCGGTTTCGTAGCTATAGAAAAATAGATAAAGAAGATACCAAAGGAGATTTCCTACAGGTTAATCTGCACAGCGTGTTTCCAGTGTCTGCGCGAGGAAGCGCTGTCGAAAGCGCAGTGTCGATCTGGCCATCTGGCAGTCGTGTCCCCGTAAGTAGGCTACAGACAGACAGATCTAGTGTCACCTATGCTTACTGTGTGTGCATGTATGTGTGACGGAGTGATTGAGTTTGTGTTACTGTTTGTTGATTTCTTACGGGAGCCTTGAAGGCTTCGCCTCTTGTTTTCTCTTGCATATTCACGTCGTTGACTTTAGTGAGCCAGACACAATAGTTGAACGTACATTGTTGTATCTGGTTTCTGCTCCTGGAGAATGTATTCCAAAAGAAAACCGTTAATGATGTGTCCAATAATGCAGATCGTTTGAATGAAAACATATCAATACCACATCGAATTAGGGCTAGTGACTTTTAATAAAAATCCGATTTTTGACATCATTCATTTCTATTGGTGAATCTCCTCAAACTTTCAGAATTTAAAATTGATTTTAAAGAAAATGTGTTTGACAAACGTACAAGCATGCCCATCGTTTGATAAAAAAAAAATCAATACAGTATGAAACAAATGTTGCTTTAGAAATTGTATTTGGTATAGTGACGAATCGTGTGAAACTTTACAGTAGGGTCCAGACGTATTCTGGTCCTGCCAATCACGGGTCTTCTCGCTTTGAGAACAGCAAGGTATTCCTTTCATGCTGTGTAACCTGCGCGTATTGTGTGTATATAAAGTATATGTGTACGTAAACGTTGTAGTTTTTAATACACTGTGCTTTCCTTTATATCAGACCTATTGGCATCAGCAATTATGAAACAAACACTGACATACACACGTACTTACACATACTCAAGGAATACATGTCTGCTCAGAAGATGCAGAAAAATCTGGCCTCATATCAGAACCATTGGTTAATAGAAAACGTTCAGTTTAAAAGTGTACTTATCAATTTAAAGCAAATTTCACAAATTTTTCGTTTTCCGGTTTGTACGTTTTCTTGCAGACATCACATCTCAACGAGAAAATTAACACGGACTAAACAACAGCACAAACATTTTCCACGATTTCATTTGTATCAACTAACCCTGATATGATGCGTTCACGTCATACACTTTGTAGAAACCATTTTCAAAATCAAAAATGTTACTTCTGCCAAGTTCAAATGTATTACAGCTACAATAAGAATCTTTCACATCTACACCTGAATTTCATTAATGCGAATACACGTTTATTTCTTCACTGAGTGAAGTTAATTTGCCTCCAAATATCTGCCTTGAAATTTCAATACACAAAATAATAGCCGAGTGTTTTTACCGAAGCTGCAGATTACTTTTATGACAAGACCAACAACCATGCAACACAAATATCCCCCATCATTCTACGGGGGATAATCAATAAAAACACAAGTTTTATAATCAGTCAAGTTCATATTTACTAGACTGATAAGAAGATAACATAGGTAAACGTTTGGCATGATATGGGCACGGATTGGCGAAAGATAAGTATGGTTAGGGGAGTAAGTGCTTAATCATGTTCAAATCACAGAGGTAATATTCTAGTTAAATCTGAAATATTACTTTTTCGGTCGTTCAAGAAACACATAAAATGAAACAGGATCACATAAAAATAAAATTAGAATACAAACTAGTTGACTAGATTTAAAATATCTAAGAATGTTGTTCATGTACAAGACTTAATGCTCCTATAATTATTCAATAAACACCCGCTTTATCCTGATGCTTTCCCTCCCCTCCCCCCCTCCTAAAAAAAATCGCGTGAAGCGACATCAAAATATGTTGTCAGTCTGTCGTGGCCGAGTGGTAACACACTTGCGCTCAGAAGCGAGAGGTTGCGAGTTCGACCCTGGGTCAGGGCGTTAGCAATTTTCTCCCCCCTTTCCTAACCTAGGTGGTGGGTTCAAGTGCTAGTCTTTCGGATGAGACGAAAAACCGAGGTCCCTTTGTGTACACTACATTGGGGTGTGCACGTTAAAGATCCCACGATTGACGAAAGGGTCTTTCCTGGCAAAATTGTATAGGCGTAGATAAAAATGTCCACCAAAATACCCGTGTGACTTGGAATAATAGGCCGTGAAAAGTAGGATATGCGCCGAAGTGGCTGCGATCTGCTGGCCGATGTGAATGCGTGATGTATTGTGTAAAACAATTCCATCTCACACGGCATAAATAAATCCCTGCGCCTTGAATATGTGCGCGATATAAATTGCATAATAATAAAATAAAAATAAAAATAAAAAAAAAATCCCTGTGCTTAGAACTGTACCCACGGAATACGCGCGATATAAGCCTCATATTGATTGATTGATTGAAACTAAAAGGTTAACAATGAAAAATGAGGCTTAGCTAGCCGAAACCCAAAGACCAAGACGGGTCGAGCTTTTCTCCGCGAAGCATGTGAACATACGATCGGTTTTCTCTTATTCCGATCACATTCACAAAATAATGAAGCATACAAATTGATGATTTTTCAATCTGTCAGTGAAATTTCAATTTCATTTACAATTTTAAGAATTTTAATAAACAAGTTAATTGGTTAATATGTAAGCTGTCTAACTGAAATGCAATCCCACCGTCCGCAATAGGTCAAAGATTGTTTTTACCAAAATTTCAATCAACTTGATTGAAAAATGAGGTCGCCACATTGCCGCCTCAACTTTTCTTAATAACCGGAAATAACGTCATCAACGACATTATTGAACTTGACTAAATGTTAAAACAAATTTTTTTTAAAAGCACATTACATAATCATAAATACACACTACATTTCATTTCGCCGCTGGTACAATCATTGATCACCCCTAACTGGACCCCTTCCCACACAAACACACACACACACTCACACACTTAAACACACACACGCACACACACGCACACACACACACACACACACACTCACACACTTAAACACACACACGCGCACACACATACACACACACACACACACACACACACACAAACACACAAACACACACACACACACACTCACACACTTAAACACACACACGCGCACACACATACACACACACACACACACACACACACACGCGCACGCACACACACAAACCAACGCACGCACGCACACACACAAACACACGCACGTACGCACGCACACACACACACACACACGCACACACACAAATGTACACACACACACACACACACACACACATACACACACACACACACACACACACACACACACACACACACACACACACAGATAAATGAAAGCAATTAACACTGAATAACACTATATGTTGGTGCTTGCAGTGTGCACCAGAAAGCCCATCTTCGTGCAAGGACTGCCGGTGCTCTGTCCCTGTGATAACGGCAAGCCCTGTGTCGGCAGTTATTACAACGTCAAAGGTAAAACACTTGCTCAGTGCCCAAAAAATAATAAAGATACGTGTATAGAACGTTTGTTTAAAGAAGAAAAAAAATTCACTGTAACCTAAATTCAGTTTAACTTTTCATAAAATTTCCTTTCTTGTTTTTGTTGTTGTTTTTCTTGATTTTTGAAAGTTAGCAGTCGATGTGTTTCCAGTTTTTTTATTTCACTTGTATGCTGTTAAGGAAGACATGCAAAGACAAAATCTTTTATTTATTACACCGAAGTCAGTTTGTCCTCAATCTAGCACACAAGTACGCACACGCACGCATGCACACACAAGAAAAACAGGTAACGCTAATAACACACAGGATTCAAGAACGTACAAAACAATGACAATGTAAAAATGCTTTTCATTTCTCAATTTCAACAGTCTATCCTGAAAGTTACCATATGTTCTCGCATTTATAAGCAATATGTCCTCTACCACGAACCTGTCCGGGCGTTTACATACAAGTATCGTAAGAGCAGCCCTCCCAGCATGCAGAGAAAGCACACAGACTGAATAGAATGTCGGTTTGTCTTTAAAGGCACATTATAAGCCTTCCGTAAACCATCACAGATACTGTCAGGCTTTTACGCACAGTACAAACACCCTTTCATTTAAACACTCACCGCTTGAGAACATCCTAGGTGCCCTCCGTAAAGAGCGAGCAATTTTCAAAGAATTTATTTTTGCGTGGTTTATCTTACCCCTGAGCCATCGTGAACCCGTGTGATCCAGTTTCCCCTTTTCACAATGTAGTCGTCAGTTAGTAATTTGAATGCGACTCGATGTGAGCTTATCTGCAATAGCACGTTATCATGTACCTCTGACTATGCACGAAACAAACGGCTGTGGTTCACAAGAACTCTAGCGATGGCTTTTGACTGTTCAGAGGAACTGGCGATAGGCATAAACCGTCGTCTGCTACGAGAACCACGACCTTGCGTGACCCTGCTTCCGGGCTTTTCTTTTTTCAAACTTTCAAAACTTCGAATTGTACTGATCTTGTCTTGATGAAAAAAGAATTCTTTTATGATTTAAGAATGTTTGTGTAACAAGCTGTCAATTTATTATTTAGATTTTAAAAGTTAGGTCTAGCGCCAAAACGCACCAAGGTCCGATTGTCTCTGACACAATCCACAACATTAATTCTTTGAAAATTGCTCGCTCTTTACGTTGGGCACCTAGGATGTTCCCGTTTGGTGAGCGTTCAAATGGAAGGGTGTTTGTACTGTGTGTAAAAGCCTGACAGTATCTGTGATGGTTTACGGGAGGCGCACTGTGCCTTTAAAGTGACAATATTTTCTCGCATTTATAAGCTATATGTCCGCTACCACGCACCTGCCCGTGCTTGTACTATACAAGTACCGTAAGAGCATCCTTCCAAGCAAGCACAGAAAGCACCCAGACTCTATAGAATGTCGGTTTGTTTTTAAGTTAAAGGATGCTGTTATTACATGTAAAAGCCTGGACTGGTCTGTGACGGTGTGCATGACGATGTAAGCGATAAGGATGATGCCATTGGTGACATAATTGATGACACCTATATATGAACCCCCCAAAAATGCTTCTCATTCACCAAAGAACGCCTATGTTGAACCCCAATCTGATAGCTTAGCCGATTTCCGCCTTCTACGGTCAGTGAGAGCGTGTACATCTAATCTGCGTAATATCATTTGACTTTTATGGGGGTCTATAAACATTTAACATGTTACATCAAGAAAGAGGGTATCATTTGAACTTTATTACGGATTACACATGTTCCATGTTACAGCATGACCCATGATGTTATTTGGACTTTGTGAAGGATTACACACTTTTCCATGTTACAGCAAGGAGCCGACGCTCTCGGCCTCGGAGATTTCATAGAAGGGAAAACTGTTTTTCAGGAACGTGTTTTTCACCAACACAAGCGCCACCACGAACAACCACAACAATGACAACAACACGAACGCCAACAACTACGACAACGCCGACAACTACAACATCGCCGACAAGTACAACAACATTACCCACAACAACAACATCAGGACCCTGCGCTCTATGTCCGGATAACGTCAAT
Source organism: Littorina saxatilis (assembly GCF_037325665.1). Taxonomy (NCBI): domain Eukaryota; kingdom Metazoa; phylum Mollusca; class Gastropoda; order Littorinimorpha; family Littorinidae; genus Littorina; species Littorina saxatilis. The sequence continues at coordinate 60,159,667 of NC_090253.1, read as the reverse complement.
TTCTGCTGTTTAAATGACATGTGTCGAATACGGCCTTCTTTGGGAGATGGTATGTATTATTTTTCTATCTATCTGTTAACGATCTTTGTCTGTCTTTCTCTCTCTCTCTCTCTCTCTCTCTCTCTCTCTCTCTCTCTCTCTCTCTCTCTCTCTCTCTCTCTCTCTCTCTCTCTCTCTCTCCTCTCTCTCTCTGTATCCGTCTTTCTCTCTCCCTGTCTCAGTCTATTTTTCTCTTTCCCTCTCTGTCAATCTCTCTTGCTCTCCCTTTCTCTCTCCCTCCTCTCTGTCTCTCTCTCTGTCTCTCTCTCTCTGTCTCTATCTCCCTCTCTCTCTCTGTCTGTCTATCTCTCTCCCTCTCGCTCTCTCTCTTCCTCTCTACCCCCCCCCCCCCCACCACCACCACCACCACCACCGTGACAACCACCACCACCACTTTCCAATTCTCTGGATTGAGCGGAATTGTCTATCTTTGTTTCAGAATGTGGTGCCAACTCATGTCCATGTAAGGATAACACGACATGCTCTGATCCTACTTCGCCTACCAATTCTGGTATGTACATTACTTCATCGTGCTCTCTTTTTCTGTCTGTCTGTCTGTTTGTAAATGTCTGTCTGTCTGTCTTTGACTGTCTGTTTTCCACTCTCTCTCTCTTTCTCTCTCTGAGATACACAAATTCACGTGGAAGCCCAGGCAAATTTGTAGAGGGTATATGATGGTTGCATGTGATTTTTATTTGTTTAAGTTATATTAAGTCTACATCTGTGTGTGTGTGTGTGTGTGTGTGTGTGTGTGTGTGTGTGTGTGTGTGTGTGTGTGTGTGTGCGTGTGTGTGTGCGTGCGTGAGTGCATGCGTGCGTGAGTTCGTGTGGCTGGCTGGCTGGCTGGCTGGCTGGCTGTCTCTGTCTCTCACTGTCCCGCTAAGTCCATGAATCTACGTGTGTATCGTTCAACCATTTGCAACTTGGCGACCCTATGCGTTGCAGCGCTGTCAACTAAACATTGTGTTCTGTTTTTCCCAATGCAGGTGAGTGCCAATGATAACGTCAACACGGCTCAACACATCACTGTCATGTCAGCCTAGCAGCCACATCGCGATCACTTCATGCGCGGGGGATCAAAACTCACACCATCTCGCCTTTCATTTAAAGGGGCCGTGTTTCTGGAAATGAACTCACTGATGTGCTAATTCGTGCTTTTAGTCTGCATGCGTTGCAAATAATCTATATTACAAAACGGATTTCAAATCTCACGGTGTGAAATGGGGGCGGTCTACTAAGTGAATCAATCGGAAGGTCGATGTCATGTGGACAGTTTGGAACATTCAAAGTCCCGCTTGTTTGTGTGAAATCAAATACGGAAAGGGAGAGAAGTCCTGAGAGCGCAACTGTGAGGGAGAGTTATGTGGAATGAATCCCGACCAGCACGTCATGGACTGGGAAGTGTGAACAGAACATTTTCAACAAGCAGCTGACATCCTCGAATCATTTCTCTTTGTCGAAAAGATGAGATGCGAAACTAGACAATTAATGATTAAATAACAGCAATAACAACAAGAAAGGCTAGCTATTGAAACCTTTCATCACGGGCAACAAGAAAGGCTGGCTATTGAAACCTTTCATCACGGGCAAAAAGAAAATGTGTGAACGTTTTGTTTTATCTGTGATTAAACGTTTCGATAACCAACCGTTCTTGTTTTTTGGTTCTTTATTTCAGTAGCAGCGTAACTGTTACAGATGTCTTGTACGCGATTTATAATTGTATTTTGACATTTTTTTTCCGAAACGTGGTTTAAATCCAAACGGGCTACGACTTTGAATGTTTTCAGATGTCAACATGGCACATGTGTTATGCGTATACTGTCTGCAACATATGGGGCGACTTTGAATGTTTTCAGGTGTCAACATGGCACATGCGTTATGCGTGTACTGTCTGCAACATATGGGGCGACTTTGTCTTTGTGGAATGTTAACACGCAAAAAAATGTAACTAGAACTACGCATGGTTACCTTGGTTGATATATACAGCTTTTCCTACTGACTGCATTTTTATAATCTAAACACTGATAAAATAAAGAAGAACTTTACAAATATATGAGGTTCATTAGCTTTGTAGAGGGGAACAACTGTGAAGAGACAATCATTCATTAATGGTGGTGTCACCGTTCATGCTCTTCATTTAGAAATACAAATGTCGTACACTTTGAATGGTATGTGCTCTCTCTCTATCTATATCAACAAAGTTCGTTTGAATTTGAATTCCACGAAAGCACGATATGATGGCTGGTCAAGATAACTATCTGAAGCTTAAAACTATGTCTCTGTCACACACACACACACACACACACACACACACACGCACACGCACACGCACACACGCACACACACACTCTCTCTCTTTCGCTCTCTCTTTCTCTCTCTCTTTCTCTCTCCCTTTCTCTCTCTCCACCCTCTCTCTATCTCTCTCTCTCTCTCTCTCTCTCTCTCTCTCTCTCTCTCTCTCTCTCTCTCTCTCTCTCTCTCTCTCTCCAGAAGATATGAACTCGTACAGTGTTCGTGCTAAGGAGGTATAAAGCTCGCCCACTTTTGAATCAATTGTCTCAGACCTGTGATTTTTAAAAACACTATAAAAATTGCGTGAATCAAGAAACATGATTGGTAAGTTATTGGAACGGTTAATTTATGACATAACAATACGTTATGTGATTGTTACATTTTGTTTTGTTTTGTTTAATCAGAAATTAAACGTTCAAATAACTAACGTTCTTGTTTTTTTGTTCTGAATTCTGGAACATTAGCTGTCTTTCTGTTTCTGGATTCTGCTCAATGTTTTCTGAACCTTTTTAGAACTGTCCAGTTATTGATAAAACAAATCTAAACGCTGTCTATCTCTCCTTTTACTATGGTCGTGTGTTAAAGGCACAGTGCAGCTCACAGCCTTCGTTTTGCGTTTTTGTTGCAGCTGAGTGCATTTACAGTTCAAAAATCCTCCTGTGGTTGTAAAACAAACCCAAAACTACCCAACGACGACATCTGTGAAGCTCGACAGTTTCTTGATCACGCGAGTGCATAAATTAACCTAGTTATTACGTTGGTGTTTGGTCGGAGTTCGATTCAACTGAGTGATTCCGGCCTCCATTTTGTTTTACACAAACTCATGATGACGTCTGACATAGTTTGCGAGTGACGGGTCTTTTTGTGCATGATGTGGTGATCTACCTGATCTAAATTTAGATCCAAAAATAGGCCAAGACCAGCCGGGTCCGAGTACGAAATTAATTCGTAAAAAAATCGCAGTTCTTGACAATTTGGGTGCAAGTCAATGAAACTTGGTAGTTCTTCTAACGGATAGCTGCCTGAGGTATGACTAAAAGCCCCAGGGGCTCCGTGCACCTGGATTTGACAAGTTCAGTACCTTTAACTTTGTTGTAACAGTAAACCCTTAGAAAGTCGGTTACTGTAACGTTGGATGGAAACCCTTTTGATTTTTTTAGATGGAGGTATATAAATATAAATACTCCTTTCTGTTCTAGCGAAGAAGTATGAAATGTCTAAATATTTGGAGAATGTGGATTCAAGCTAATGTTTTCCTGGGAGTAGTCCTGTGTCTTACTTTTCACATTTTCTATGTTTAGTACATGTACATGCAATAAATCTCTGCCTTTTAATCTTGAATGCCTTAAACTGTCTCATAAGTAGACTACATTGTAACAGCTGTGGCTTTATTCGCCGCTTTTCATCTGACGTTTTGTGAGGATTTCATGACAGATCAAGGCTCATTTTGTTCATTTTTCATGTGGGTTTTCTCGTTAATACTTTCCTGTGTTTTAAAGGCGCTATCCTCCTGATCATTTTGTTCATTTTTCATGTGGGTTTTCTCGTTAATACTTTCCTGTGTTTTAAAGGCGCTATCCTCCTGATCATTTTGTTTATCTGGCACAGTAATATGAATTAATTCACATATTTTATAAAAGGTGATGAGGCTATTTTCACTGAAATATCTCTGAAAGGGTAAAGACAAAGCATACGTCAGTAGTGAAAGAAATGGTATGATATGCATGAAGTACCATTTTAACATTTTACGATATTCACATTGTTCATAAATATTCAACACGATTGATTGAAATACGGGAAGTGATATATCGTTGATACATGTTGCAGAGTTACTGTTACGTAGGGGCCAGTAGCTAGTTTCATTTTTATCGCTGTAAATTCATTGCTAATAACGGGGCTGTAAACATTTTTTAACATTAATTTGAAGATACGGATTCAGCTGGCTCTGAGTTTGTGCTTCTGTGACGTAATAAGGCCTGTGATTAAACGTCATGTTGTAACAATAACACACCATTGTCGCTTTGCTTTGTGAGTGCATACGTATGATTCATTGGCAGTTGTTTGTTTGTTCGTTTCTTGTTCTTGTTCGTGTTCTTGCTCTTGCTCGTGTTCTTGTTCTTGCTCGTGTTCTTGCTCGTGTTCTTGCTCGTGTTCTTGCTCTTGCTCTTGCCCGTGTTCTTGCTCGTGTTCTTGCTCTTGCTCTTGTTCTTGCTCGTGGTCTTGTTCTTGCTCTTGCTCGTGTTCTTGTTCTTGTTCTTGCTCGTGGTCTTGTTCTTGCTCTTGTTCTTGCTCGTGTTCTTGCTCTTGTTCTTGCTCGTGTTCTTGCTCGTGTTCTTGCTCGTGTTCTTGCTCTTGCTCGTGTTCTTGCTCGTGTTCTTGCTCGTGTTCTTGTTCTTGCTCTTGTTCTTGCTCGTGTTCTTGCTCGTGTTCTTGTTCTTGCTCGTGTTCTTGTTCTTGCTCTTGCTCGTGTTCTTGCTCGTGTTCTTGTTCTTGCTCGTGTTCTTGCTCGTGTTGTTCTTGCTCGTGTTCTTGCTCTTGTTCTTGCTCGTGTTCTTGCTCGTGTTCTTGCTCTTGTTCTTGCTCGTGTTCTTGCTCGTGTTCTTGCTCGTGTTCTTGCTCGTGTTCTTGCTCTTGCTCTTGTTCTTGTTCTTCTTCTTCTTTCTGTGTCGCTCTTTCAGAACTGCCCATCACTGTCTATTGGCCTCCGTTTTCCTTCTTTTTCTGCCAGAAATAATAGTCACAAACACAACAAAGAAATTCAGTACCATTGTCGCACACAGAATCAAAAGCTATCTTTTTACTATTAATTTTCTAACAGTTCAGAAAACAAATATCTTCAACCATATTATTACGCTGGTGAGTCATTCGACCATTCATTTTGCTACAGACAGTTTTAACAATGACAAATTACTTGGACCACTATATGACACACTTGTCTGTGTAGGATTGTGTTTATCACCCACAACTGCACCACCATCAACAACAACCACTACCTCTTCCCTTAAACCTACGACATCAACGACAATGGTAATACCAACAACAACCACAACTAAGACAACCACAGAAATCCCAACAATATTTGCGACCACACAGTCTGCAGTCCGGACAACCACCTTGCCGAGAACAACGACCACCAGTCCCACAACAACTACTTCGGCTGAAACCACGACGACAAGTATTTTAACAACAACGAATATTCCAACAACGACGACGTCTGTACCAGAAACGACAACCAAAACATCAACGACAGCTACAACCCAATCAGAAACAACATCATCGGTTCCAACAACAACAACAACGATTATCCCATTGACAACACCAACACCAACAACACCTACATTAGCGACGACGACATCAACGGTTACAACAACACCAACGACAACGACTGTTCCAACTACAACAACCACAACCCCATCAACATCAACAGAACCGACAACATCAACAACGAAACCAACACCGACAACATCTACAGAAGTGACGACAACATCAACGGAATCAACGACATCAACATCTTCGGTAGCGACGACGACATCCACAGAATCATCAACGACGACAGCATCACCAACAACGACGACGACACCATCAGCGCCGACGACTACAACCACTGAGGGTCCATGCGCGCGGTGCCAAGACGAGAGATACTTTTGCTGCCTCAATGACCGCTGTCGAATACGACCTTCGTTGGGACAAGGTAGGCGATGGAGTTGTTAATGTGTATTGGTGGTGGGGGCGGGGGAAGTGTTTGTGTGTGTGTGTGTGTGTTTGTGTGTGTGTGTGTGTGTGTTTGTGTGTGTGTGTGTGTGTTTCTGTGTGTGTGTTTCTGTGTGTGTGTGTGTGTGTGTGTGTTTGTGTGTGTGCGTGTGTGTGTGTGTGTGTTTGTGTGTGTGTGTGTGTGTGTTTGTGTGTGTTTGTGTGTGTGTGTGTTTGTGTGTGTGTATGTGTGTGTTTGTGTGTGTGTGTGTGTGTGTGTGTGTGTGTGTGTGTGTGTGTGTGTGTGTATTTCTGTCTGTCTGTGAAAATGACGTGATCTGTGTCTGTGTGAATGCGCGCGCGAATGTGTGTGCATCTGCAGGAGTGCATGTGCGTGCGTTCGTGGTATAGTGTGTGTGTGCGTGTGTGTGCGTGTGTGCGTTTTCTTTGGTCTTGATTCTTTCGTTCTTTCTGTTCTTCAACCGTAATCATCTTTCTTTTGTCGCATTGTAAGTGAAAAGATCGTGTTTTCCTTAAAATGTTTGTTCTTTTAACTTTTGTTCTCTCTTTGTTTTTCCTAATTTAATGTCATAATTGAATGTCAAGATTGTGTCATGATTGTGTCATTGTGTCATGATTGTGTCATTGTGTCATGATTGTGTCATTGTATCATGATTGTGTCAGAGTGTGGGGATGAGACGTGTCGGTGTCAGGGAACCTCGCAATGCTCCGTCCCTTTATCGCCGGATGCCAAAGGTACGACAATTGTCTGTCTGCTTGCCTGTCTGCCTGCCTGTCTGTCTGTCTGTCTGTCTGCTTGCCTGTCTATCTGTGTCTGTCTGCTTGCCTGTTTGCTTGTCTGTCTGTCTGTCTGTCTGTCTGTCTGTCTGTCTGTCTGTATGTATGTAAGTATGTCTGTCTTAATGTCTGTGTGTATCTGTATGTAAATACTTCGAAAGTGAATGTGTCTGTCTGTTTGGTGTCTCTGGTAGTGCCTTGTCAGGAAACCAAATGGTAAACATTATACATGTACGTTCAACTGTAAATAGCCGAATTCCGAAAATAACTCTGTCAGGTTTGTATTGGTTGTATAAGAGTGAGTACCCTTGCATTTTACTCGGACAAACATTGGGACCAATCACTATCAATCAATGAGTCTTATATCGCGCATATTCCGTGGGTACAGTTCTAGGCGCTCTGCAATGATGCCGTGTGAAATGAAATTTTATACGGCCAGTAGATTGCAGCCATTTCGGCGCATATTTACCTTTCACGGCCTATTATTCCAAGTCACACGGGTATAGGTAGACAATTATTAAGGCCATGTGAGGGCCAAATCGCTATTTTCCATATATGATGATCAGCACTGTTTGTGTCGCTTTTGTTATAATACTGATGGTCTCTGAATTAAGAAACGTTAATGTGTTTGTTTATTGTGTATGTCGTTGCTATAGAAACAGGAAAGTAAACAGCAGCCATATTGGATTTTAGGAACCGTTTTTTCCATATCCAAATGCTCGATTTCTGTCCAATATTTTGCATAAATATAGATTTAGATCATATCTACAGATTTACCATTTATTTTTTCTGTGAGTATTACAGTTATTTAAAAAAAATTTTTTTTATCATAATGTTGAAATTTTGCGTAAAATTTAATATTAAAAAAATCGTAAAGCCAACATTTCTTTTCCGATTCATTATTCAAATGGTAACTCTGTAGATAGTATGTAAAAGTACAAGTATGCAGAATTTCACAGAAATCTAACCAGTAGATTTGAAATCATGTTGTTCCCAAATGTCAAAACATGCAAACTGAGGAAAAGGCAAAAACGCACACAATTTGTTTTGAAACCATTGATAGTTGTAATTAAACTCAAAATACATACATGTATCACCAAATTCCACACTGAGGAATGTTTTTCACACCTTAGAGACACCGTTTAAAAGTTAGGGAAGACATAAAACATAAGTTATTTCAAACATGTGCAGTACACCTGGAAAATTGTTTGTTCCGAGTTACAAACAATGCATACACACACTCCCAATCACAGCATGCACACCACAAAAAGCTCGCTCACTCGCTCACATTCACACACCCACACACACACACAAGCTAGCTCCAAATTACGAAACGTACCCAAGTCATCAATTGCACGCGTACAATAACCACAATATATATGAGAATAATGTTAACCACAATAACAATGACAAGTCGCCTAAAGCGATATAAAAACATTTAGTCAATCGGTATGAAACTTAAATATCAACACCACAAACCAGTCATCACCAAGACTACGAGATACATTTAGATAGTCTCGGCTAACAATACCGAGACGGATCACGCTCGTCTCCGCAAAGCATGAGACCATATATATGTAGTACTTACTAAACCTATTTTCTGTAATTATGAGCACATTGTTAGAGTGAACATGACATTTCTATATATTTTTGAATTCAGGAAAAAATGAGGAATGCAATGCAGTCAAGATTTAATTTGTAACTAAAAATTAGATTTTAATGACAACTTTAACAAGCAAACTCATTAATTTATTTTTAAGATTTTGAGCTGAAATGCAATATTATAGTCCGGACTTCGTCGAAGATTGCTTTACCAAAATTGCAATCAATTTGGTTGAAAAATTAGGGTGATACAGCGCTGCCTCAACTGCCTAAAAAAATCCGGATATGACGTCATCAAAGACATCTTTCCAAAAAATGGAAAAAAACATCTGGGGATATCACACTCAGGAACTCTCATGTTAAGTTTTGTCAAGATTGGTCCAGTAGTTTCCTCGGAATCACTTTATACACACACACATACACCATGACCCTCATCTCGATTCCCCGTCTAAGTTAAAACATTTAGTCAAAACTTAGAACATGCCTGCAGCATATGCAGGGCCACCTTCCAGCTGCATGAACAAGTTCTTCCAGTCTCTCTGACTTGGCTGCCCACACTTTGTCTCTCCTTTTACTTTGCTTGTCTCTCACAGCCTTCAGACTGTTCCGCACCCTCTTGTGCATCCTGGCTGCTCCAAGCCTCTTCATGTGATGTCTGCAGTCTAGAATCCGAAGAACTGGGCAGAGTTGGCAGCAGCAGCAGGTCCAAAGTTGAACTCTCTAAGAGCTGTACCAAGTCGTTTACTCACATGGTTCGCACACTCTTCCTTGTCAATGTGAATATCCTCACCATAGGGCTTGATGTCGTTGAGCTATGTAAAAGTCTTGGAGTCACCGTCCGACAGTAGTGTTGTGAGCGAAGCTTGTTGGTGTTCACCGATCGACGCCATATGACACGGGCTGCTTCCACCTCCATCATCCTGATGAGCCTGCAAACAAGAACAAAATAAGAAATGTAATTTGCAAACAGAGTATTTTTTAAGTGTGTGTGTGTGTGTGCGCGCATGTGTTATTCACAGTCATTGTCCAGCTAATACTTCAATTATAATTAATGCGGAAAAAAATGAAATAAACATGGAATTACCAAATTACTGAATATTAAATTTCTAGCAGCAGGTATAGGTGCACTGAACATTGTTAGATTGTAAACGTTAAGCATAATGCATTAATTGATACCATTTGAACGTTTTTAAATACACTTGTATTGTGCCACACATACATGTACTATTTGCCATCCCCTGACCACTATTCTAGCTCCCTCAGTTCTGGGAAGCCCGTTGATTCTGAAGACTTGTGAATCTCTCTTGATGCTGTAGATACAGCTCTCTCTCTCTCTCTCTCTCTCTCTCTCTCTCTCTCTCTCTCTCTCTCTCTCTCTCTCTCTCTCTGTCTGTCTATCTATCTGTGTGTGTTTTCTTATTATTTTCATCACACACATGCACTCCCCCATGCCCTGAACTATTCAAGATACAAATTGGATTTTTACGCATGTGTTACAACTTTCATTATTATTATCATAAATTGATGATCTGTCTTTATGACGCTTTTTTTTTTAATCCATCATCCATGCCTTTGGTTTTGGTTTTCAGTTTCACTGGAATGCATGGAAAATAATATCCACTCATCACTATTACATTTACTTGTAATTTGCTATTATTTGAGTAAGTTGCTTAAATTTGAAATAAACTCTATTCAAATATGTCTGTGCAAACAGATATAATTTACCTTTATAGTTCACCTCACACTTGTCTAAGTGGTCCACGAGCCAGGCCGCATACTCCTCTGGCTTTTCCTGAAACAGCTTCTGCCCCGTAGACTCCACACCTGGCAGTAGGTACACATGACATGGGCATCAACACAGAGTCCAGTAAGTAAGTCCACAACACACCCAACTCCAATGTGCGAAGAGTGTCCACGAGTAAGCCAGGTGCCATCATAGCTCACAATAATGTTCAGGGTGTCGTCGACACCAAGAGTAGTGCCACAGTATCTTGCATGAACTTCTCGAACATATGCAACAGTGTCACTGAACACATGCTTCCGGAATTTCTCCAGTTGTGTGAATAGTTGGCTGGCATGAGTATGACTATGAAAGGTCTTGTGGTGAAGTCCAGCTAAATCCATGTTTTCACAGAAATTTCTGAATGTGGTGGCTCCCAGTCCACAAGCAAGTGAGGAATACACTGCCTCCCAGGCAGCAGAGTAATATGCCCAGCATATGACAAACATATGACATGGCATGTGGAAATCATATAGTAAAACCATATGTCAGTCATAGATAAATTGCAAATGGTTTTGGAATGGCTACCATATGGTTTTTAGGTGAAAATGACATGTCAAAAACACCAGTTTGCCACATCACAAGTGACATTGTCATATGGAAACCTCATTTACACCACATTACAAGTGACACTGACATATGAAAATCATGTGTTTGCCATATCACAAATGACATTGGCATATGCAAATTACATGGTTGCCATGAAACAAATGATATTGTTTGCTATATGTCACATGTTTACTGTATGAATGACATGTCTTCGTCATATGTTTGACCGATACTTCGAACCTCACAGACACACACTCAATCACACATTTTCCCAACAAAAGACAAAACAACAGTCTGAAGATCATACTTTATATTCAATATCATAATAATAAGCCAACTTGTATCTTTTCTCCATAAGGAATCAATGAAACAAAGTCACAGCAGGAATAATACTCCCAAGTCAGCCAAACACACACACATTAAGGGAAAAAAAGGCTTTAAAGTATAGTTTAAAAAACTAAAACAAAAAAAGTACCCGCAACTCTCCTCCAAAAAGGCTCTGTAGTGAACCCATGACTATCTCATCACTTCAGGGTTGGACCTTGAGTGTGCGTGGTGAATAACCATCGCAGCACTGGGAATGTAATCTCTGCAGTATGATTTAAAGACAAGTTCTGGATTGAGAAGAATTAATCTGCTTTAAAATTTGGTGTCAGGATCATATGTTATCTTAAGATAATCAGTCCTACACTCTGAATGTGGGTCAAGGTTAGTCACTCTTCAGCTTTCTGGATGATGCACAGGGGTGGTGTCTTGGACAGAACTTCTCCCCCATCGCCAGAGTTTAGCACCACCGACTGTGCCGAAACAGATATCCCCGATCACGAAGATGTGTGAGCTTGATCGGCTGACATCTTGCAAGACTTTGTTACATGAGGCATGGTACCTGGAAAAAAAAGAGAAAAAACAGAACCTGATGGAATGAAGTGTAGCCAGAGGAAAATGTTTACCATTTGACAGTGTAAAATTGTATGACTGGAGGACACTACATTCTTTAACAGAGATTTTTCGCAGACTTTTTTTTATCGGCGCTTACTGATTGGTTAGCAATAGCCAAACTAACGCCAAACTGCTCTTATCGCATTAGGAGGTAGCTCCGATAGCCCCGATAGCTGCACTGGCCTTCAAAGTCTGACAAGAATCGTCGCTTAAAACAAGTTTGAGCGTTTGCACTGTTCACAAGGGCAGCAAATTTGATCTGATTTGGCACCGACTTAAATGAACAAAACTGAAGTCACAACCTGACTCACCAAAGAGAAAATAACAAATTGAGGTTGGGAGAGAGAGAAATCTTGAAGTTGAACAGTAATTGATTTATAAGGCTAAAGCCTCGGTCATACAGGCGACTCAGTCGTTGCGATTCAGTCTTGCGATTCAGTCTTTGGCCGATCGCACATCACATCGTAGGCCATTGACCCGTCACACGATGAACGATAGACGAACGACTGGAGAACGATAACTCCACGCGAGCGGGGCAGAAGTGACGTGTCATAGTGAACACGGCAAACGCGCTTTGCTAAATGTTCGAACCTCGCTCTACCTTTCTGAAAAATTCCTTTCAGCATTAGGCCTTTGCAAGAAATAAAGTTCCCAGACAGCTGCAATTAATGTTTTCCGACCGCTGTACACGCCTAAAACGTCTCCTTTATATCTGAGTAAAAAACTGTTCTTCCAAAAAGTTTTGAATCGACGAAGAGACGCTGTACGCCACAGTCCGCCATTATTTTACGTCACGGCGTCAAGGCCGCAGCAACGCGTTCTGATTGGCTCTGCCCCTGCGATTGACCGACGACTGGATCGCAGGAATATAGAACATGTTCTAAACCTCAAAGCTACGAGTGAATCGCATGAGACTGAGTCGCAGACTTGTCGTAGCTGTTTTCTACGACTGAGTCGGCTGTGTGACAGGGTAAATCGCGCGACTCAGTCGCATGTGTGACAGCCCTCTAAGTGATATATGAATGGTTACTTACCTCGACTCAAAAAGCAAGGTCTTGTTTGTAGTTCAGAGTATGTTTGACCTGACCGAAGCTGTTCATTACTGCCACCCTGAAAAGATATCACAGAAATAATTAATGCTTGATGAAGACATATGCAATTGCAAAAAACTCTTACCAAAAATACCCATTCAGGTTACAGAACTAAAAATAAATCCTCTGAATAATAAAACTGAGAAAATTGAGCCTATTACTATGAGTATGGCTGGGGGACACTACATTCTTTTACATTTGATGAATTATTTTTTTTTAAATGAATAAAATCTTTGAGAGAATTTGACAGTTAAGGTTCATAGAGACTGGTCCATTATGTTTTCTCAAATTACTGGGCATAACTCTCACACACACACAAAGAAAAAAAGGTGAAAAGGGTAGGAGCGAGCTGACAGTCACTCAAAAACTGCACTGCAAGGAGTTGAAATAAATTGATGAATAATCACACCGACACAAAACTATATCCCTGCCTAGATTTTCAGATCATCTGAAAACATTTAAGTGCTATACACATGACAGACGAGCAAACAACTTTCCCCTGACTCGAAGTCGTTTGAAAATACCTCCTGGGTTGTCGGCAAAAAGTCAGCCATGTGAACGGCTCCAGCAATTTAGAAACAATTAAGGTAAGACTTAGCAGCGACTCCAAAAACTGCTGGACTTGGCCGTGGAATAACAAAGATATTCCGCAGACTTTTCTTATCGCCGCTTACTGATTGGTTAGCTATAGCAAAACTATCGCCAAACTGCTCTTACTGCATTAGGAGGTAGCTCCGATAGCTGCACTGGTATTCAAAGTCGGACAAGAATCGTCGCTTAAAATAAGTTTGAGCGTTTTTGCTGTTCACAAGGGCAGCAATTTTGATTGGATTTGGCGCTGACTAAAATTGTTTCAAAGTAGGGGGAAAGTTGGTACAAAGTCTGCCATGTGAACAAAACTTAAGTCACAACCTGACTCACCAAAGAAAAAAGAAAAAATTGAGGTTGGGAGAGAGAGAAATCTTGAAGTTGAACAGTTATTGATTTATAAGGCTAAGTGATATGTGAATAGTTACTTACCTCAACTCAAAAAGCAAGGTCTTGTTTGTAGTTCAGAGTATGTTTGACCTGACCAAAGCTGTTCATTACTGCCACCCTGAAAAGATATCACAGAAATAATTAATGCTTGATGAAGACATATGCAATTGCAAAAAACTCTTACCAAAAAAAACCATTCAGGTTACAGAACTAACAAGAAGAGCAAACGCTCGATCGAGTTTGTTTGTTTGTTTGTTTATTTGTTGCTTAACGTCCAGCCGACTACGCAGAGCCATATCAGGACGAGGAAGGGGGGGATGAAGGGGGCCCACTTGTCAAGCGATTCCTGTTTACAAATGCACTAACCCATTACTTGTGTCCCAGCAGGCTTTAGTAAAACTAAATTAATACCTACTGGAAGATTACCAGTTTCCAGTATGTTAAAATAGGCTTAACCTATCTACTGCTGGACTTACATCAGAACACTAACAGATTAAACTATACATGAATCGCGAGACAAGCGGCAAGAGAAGAGATTTTTGGAAAAAATACAGGTGAATGAGCAAGAAGGCAGAAAAAAGAAAAGAATTCATGAAGAAAAAGAGAGCATGACAGGAAAGAGGAACCAAAAATCTACCTAACAGCAAACTAGAAAGCTCCTGCGGTTCCAAAAACAGGAGGGGCCTTTAATTTCATAACCGCAGTGCCCCACTGCGGGAGCTCGATCGAGTCACTTTCGCAGTTCTGAATATTATATGAGGCATCAGATGGACAGGAAGAAATTGCTATTCACAACACAATACAGATGTAAATAATTTGATGTAAAGAATAATCCTATAAAGTTTGAATCAAATTCGATGAATAGTTTCAGAGATATGATATTTCAATTTTTTTCCTTCAAGACATACCTGTGACCTTGAAAAAGGTCAAAGGTCACCAAAGCAGACGTCAAAGTGTAGAGGTCACTGGGAGTCACGTTCACATAAAATTTGAGCCCGGTCACTTTTATAGTTTCCGAGAAAAGCCCAACGTTAAGTTGTGTGTTGCCGAACAGAAAAGGCTAGTTATCTCCCTTGTTTTTCTGATAACGTTCGTAAAAGGCTACAGATGTAAATACTTTGATGTAAAGAATAATCCTACAAAGTTTCAATCACATCCGATGAACTTTGTCAAAGATATAAAATGTCTAATTTTTCCTTTGACGCTGACCTGTGACCTTGAAAAAGGTCAAAGGTCAACGAAACCATCGTTAAAGTGTAGAGGTCATTGGAGGTCACGACTAAACAAAATATGAGCCGGATCGCTTTGATAGTTTCCGAGAAAAGTCCAACGTTAAGGTGGTGTCTACGGACGGCCGGACAGACTAACACTGACCGATTACATAGAGTCACTTTTTCTCAAGTGACTCAAAAATAAATCCTCTGAATAATAAAACTGAGCCTATTACTATGAGTATGGCTGGGGGACACTACATTCTTTTACATATGATGAATATTTTTTGTTTAAATGAATAAAATCTTTGAGAGAATTTGACAGTTAAGGTTCATAGAGACTGGTCTATTATGTTTTCTCAAATTACTGAGCATAACTCTCACACACACACGAAGAAAAAAAGGTGAAAAGGGTAGGAGCGAGCTGACAGTCACTCAAAAACTGCACTGAAAGGAGTTGAAATAAATTGATGAATAATCACACCGACACAAAACTATATCCCTGCCTAGATTTTCAGATCTGAAAACATTTAAGTGCTGTTCACATGACAGACGAGCAAACAACTTTCCCCCGACTCGAAGTCGTTTGAAAATACCTCCTGGGTTGTCGGCAAAACGTCAGCCATGTGAACGGCTCCAGCAATTTAGAAACAATTAAGGTAAGACTTAGCAGCGACTCCAAAAACTGCTGGACTTGGCCGTGGAATAACACAGATATTCCGCAGACGTTTCTTATCGCCGCTTACTGATTGGTTAGCTATAGCAAAACTATCGCCAAACTGCTCTTACTGCATTAGGAGGTAGCTCCGATAGCTGCACTGGTATTCAAAGTCGGACAAGAATCGTCGCTTAAAACAAGTTTGAGCGTTTTTGCTGATCACAAGGGCAGCAATTTTGATTTGATTTGGCGCTTTCTTTCTTTATTTGGTGTTTAACGTCGTTTTCAACCACGAAGGTTATAATTTGGCGCTGACTAAAATTGTTTCAAAGTAGGGGGAAAGTTGGTACAGAGTCTGCCATGTGAACAAAACTTAAGTCACAACCTGACTCACCAAAGAAAAAAGAAAAAATTGAGGTTGGGAGAGAGAGAAATCTTGAAGTTGAACAGTTATTGATTTATAAGGCTAAGTGATATGTGAATAGTTACTTACCTCAACTCAAAAAGCAAGGTCTTGTTTGTAGTTCAGAGTATGTTTGACCTGACCAAAGCTGTTCATTACTGCCACCCTGAAAAGATATCACAGAAATAATTAATGCTTGATGAAGACATATATATGCAATTGCAAAAAACTCTTACCAAAAAAACCCATTCAGGTTACAGAACTAAAAATAAATCCTCTGAATAATAAAACTGAGAAAATATTACTATGAGTATGGCTGGGGGACACTACATTCTTTTACAATATGATGAATATTTTTTGTTTAAATGAATAAAATCTTTGAGAGAATTTGACAGTTAAGGTTCATAGATACGGGTCTATTATGTTTTCTCAAATTACTGAGCATAACTCTCACACACACACGAAGAAAAAAAGGTGAAAAGGGTAGGAGCGAGCTGACAGTCACTCAATAACTGCACTGAAAGGAGTTGCAATAAATTGATGAATAATCACACTGACACAAAACTATACCCCTGCCTATAGATTTTCGCTTTTAGATCATCAGAAAACATTTAAGTGCTGTTCACATGGCAGACGAGCAAACAACTTTTCCCCAACTTAGTTGTTTAAAAATATCTCCTGGGTTGCTGGCAAAAAGTCAGCCATGTGAACGGCTCCAGCAAGTTAGAAACAATTAAGGTAAGACTTAGCAGCGACTCAAAAAACTGCTGGACTTGGCCATGGAATACAAAAGATATTCCGCTGACTTTTCTTATAGCCGCTTACTGATTGGTTAGCTATAGTCAGGGCCTAGCATTGGATAAAGTGTGTTCAGCTTACAAAGGCGGGGGTCTGGGGGCCGCCCCCTGAATTTGAAGATTTTTTGGAGATTTTTTTCCCTCCTAAAATGACCCCCCCCCCCCCCTCCCCCAAAGAAGATTGAGCAACTAAATTATGCCATAGTCCGTATCGGCACATTACTTCTTCTGACTTGCCTTCGGAACAAAATCCAGCCATTCCCACTTCCAGGAATACCTGGATTCTTTGTCACTGAATGGCTGACCACGTTCAACAATGTCGCTTCGATACATTATTTCAAGTCTAGAGCCACAAAACACCGGCACAAAGCATGCTCGCGCGATGCCAGAGGAAGTGCGTGCTCAAGCAAACTGTCAAACCGATTGAGAATTGAACCGAACGGCGCACAAAACGAAAGCTGGGACTGTTTGGGTTTACCGTTTGGGAATAACAGGTTTTTGCATTTCGGCGTACACCAAATCGAGTTCCGCGTACTGGAGATGTTATTTCGGCGTAAAGTACGCCGAACGGCTTACAATGCTAGGTCCTGTATAGTCAAACTATAGCCAAACTGCTTTTGTCGCATTAGGAGGTAGCTCCAATAGCTGCACTGGCCTTCAAAGTCTGACAAGAATCGTTGCTTATAACAATAATCGCTTATCGTCGTTTGATAGTTTGCGCTGTTTACAACACAAGGGTAGCACTTTTTAATTGATTTGGCACTGACTAAAACTGTTTTAAAGTAGGGGGATAGTTGGTACAAAGTCTGCCATGTAAACAAAAGTCACAACCTGACTCACCAAAGAGAAAATAAAAAATTGAGGTTGGGCGAGAGAGAAATCTTGAGGTTGAACAGTTATTGATTTATGAGGCAGAGTGATATGAATGGTTACTTACCTGGACTCAATAAGCTAGGTCTTGTTTGTAGTTCAGAGTATGTTTGACCTGACTGAAGCTGTTCATTACCGCCACCTTGAACAAATATCCCAGAAATAGTTAACATTTGATGAAGATGCAATTTACATTTGATGGATGACATTTTTTTTAAATGAAGACAGAAAAAAATCTTTAAAAAGTCCACACTTGTTCATCAATAAAAAACACACATGCCTGGGTAATTTGAAAATAAAAAAATAAAGCAATCATCAACATACCACCCTGTTTTTCTTCTTTACTGAAAACAATGCATTTGTTTCCCTAAACCAGTAAAAAAAAAAAATTGTGTTGACACATCTGCTTTTATTACTTTAAAAAGGTTCTACAAAAGAATAAAAGACAAAATAAGCCAAATTCATAAAACAAAAAGACCCTGACAAATGTGTCGCTGTCAACGATGCATTTGTTGCTATTGAGATATACCTGTACATCTTCACCTGGCCGCAGTAGCGAAACCACAGTCTGCGTTAGCGGCGTCTGTGGCGATGTTGTCTGTTGAGGGCTGAGGTCACTGTCCATCTCAGCTTTCTTCAAGTTCAAACACACTGTCTGCATACTCATGGCTTTCTGAAAAATAAATCCTTGAAATTAATTAGGAACACAATGATTCATCATTCACAAGCCTCAAAGTCACACTCAGTGACTCACAACAAAAACAAAATTGGAATGTATAATATAATTTAAAAACAATTAAGGTAAGACTACAAAAGCTGCTGCACTTGGCCGTGGAATAAAAAAGATATTCCGTTGACTTTTCTTATCGCCGCTTACTGATTGGTTAGCTATAGAGTCAAACAATAGCCAAACTGCTTTTGTCGCATTAGGAGGTAGCTCCAATAGCTGCACTGGCCTACAAAGTCTGACAAGAATCGTTGCTTAAAACAAGTTTGACAGTTTGCACTGTTTAGCAGTTTACATCACAAGGGTAGCACTTTTGATTTGATTTGGCGCTGACTAAAATTGTTTCAAAGTAGGGGGAAAGTTGGTACAAAGTCTGCCATGTAAACAAAAGTCACAACCTGACTCACCAAAGAGAAAAAAATTTGAGGTTGGAAGAGAGAGAAATCTTGAAGTTGAACGGTTATTGATTTATGAGGCAGAGCGATATGAATGGTTACTTACATTGACTCAATACGCAAGGTCCTAGTTTGTAGTTCAGATCAGAGTATGTTTGAACTGACCGAAGCTGTTCATTACCGCCACCCTGAACAAATATCACAGAAATAGTTAACACTTGATGAAGATGCAATTTACATGTCATTTGATGGATGACATTTTTTTAAATGAAGACAGAAACAAATCTTTAAATAGTCCACACTTGTTCATCAATGAAAACAAAATTGGAATACATGTATAATCAGTAGATTAGAAACCAGAAGTTTACCAACAGACAGGAAGCTGATAAATGTTAAATGAGAATGTAAAAAACTACCATCCAATTCGCAGGTTACATACATTTGTTTACTTCAACAAAAATCGGGTTGGTTGAATTTTACATCGTGTGTTATGTAGATCAGCTCGCGAATAAAATATATTATTCAATCACTATCAATATCATGAATATGAAAAGCAGAGTCTCGTCTACTTGTGAACAATGTTTCAAACGATTATATTTGAAGCGAACGGGTAAGACATGTGTTGTAATTTAGCAACCTCCCCGATTTGTGTGTGCATGTGACCGGCGAATCGGAGCATTTTCACTGTTACTGTTTTAATTTTACAACTTCTATTCTGAAAACCAAACCACAACATCAATCAACATCATGTTTTTGGAAAAGTTAGTTGACTCACACCTCGTTCAGAAAAAAAACAACCTTGGATGAATAGAACAGTGTTCTTCTAGGCAAAACAAAAATAAAATCGAGAATGCGACCGTGAGGCCCCCCTCCCAATCCCGGCATCAGTCATCAAATTCGAAATCAAATTGTTCCATCAGTTAATTCACTTAGTACTTCGTTAGACAATCAATCTTCATTTTAGAATGAAAGACAAGGATTACCTTACATCCAATAAGCAACTCAAAATACAAGGCAGGAAGATAAAAGGGTGAAAAACGCCACAACATGTGGCATACTCCATAGCGCCAACCGGAAATGATCGAGATCATTAATTAACAAGGGAAATAACTGAAAGATATTGCTCTTTGCAGTTGTTATTGTCTCCCTTAAAACAAATGGCTCACTGAACTAAACATTATGAGTGTAGTCTAAATGCTCAGTTGACCAAAAAACAAAACTTCAGCAACTTTTTGTTAACCAAAATGTTTTTTAATTGAAAGTTGGCAGTCTCTTTGTTTTTAGATTTATTTTATCAAATATAAAAAAAAAAAAGACTGAGAACAAATTTTATGATAAAAATTTAATAAAAATCCAATACATAAAATAAAAATATTTGTTTAACTCTTCTCACGCCATGTAATTTTACACTCTTCCTATACCTGTAAACCAAGCATTTTGGGGGAAATTGGTAATTTAACCACCTACCGAATTAAAAAAATCATTAAAAAAAAAGTTTTCATTGCATTGCCCTGAAATTTTTTGTGAGAATGACAAAATGAATGTACAAGACATTGATGCTCAAACTTGTGTAGCAGAAGACGACACGGTCACACAGCGAAAATAAAAAGGTTGAAACTCACAGAACTCGTAACCTGTCACAATCGTAAACACTGATTTTCGAATCTCCGATCACTTCGTCGTATTCTTCATCGGAATCAGACTCTGGCTCTGGTGCTTGCAACACTCGGATCGCATGTGCAGTTTCCTCATCGATTCGGCGACCTCTTCCAAAGAAAATCCTTCAAAAGCATCGTCGTCGCTGTCATTATTGCCTAACAACTCTGCCCAAAAAGCGCCCATTACATCTCTACACCACAAATCGCCACAAACGAATCTTCTTTTGTAGTTTTCACATCGAAAACAAGCACGCTCCCGCAATTTGAAGGAAGATGGCGGAAGTTAAAACGTTCTTATTCAGTACGCATGCGTTGTACTAGAGGTCAGTATGCAAATGAGCCCGTTTACGACAGTTGACGACATACATTTTTCTCGGCGGTAGCTACCGACGGTGGTGCAGTGGTATAGACACAAAGGCTGGCGGACGCTACCGCCAGTGGCATGAAGAGAGTTAAAAATAAAATGTATTCTTTGAACCCAAACTGTCTGAAAATAAATTTAAAAATAACCGAATAAAGGTTATAAATGCAATTAAAATTCTAAATAAAAAAAAATGTCACCAAGAAGAATAACTAATTTTTATGTTAAAATGTCAAAATTAAATACAGGTAAAAAAAATAAACATAAAAAGAATTGTTTTTATAAAGAACAAACATAAATGCACGGTATTAAATTAGGAAAACAAAGATTGCAATCACCTTTTCAAATAAGCGTGGTGAAATCGTTTGGACTGCAACAATCTGCGTAAAAATTGGCGAAATGTAAGGCGTGAATAGCGAAGGTGTCACGCATTCCAGCATGAAAAAGACAAAAAACCCGCATGCAGGATCATGGTGGCTGGGGACGCTCGCCTTATAAAATATAGTCAAACTCAGACAGCAAACTTCGGCTGATTGCAAAAAGTTATCACATACATTTTTTTTGCAAAATAACAAATGACACAAACAAATTGCAAAAAAACCTTTATTATAAATATTTTTTTTACACACACTCAAAACCTTATTTGGAGGGTTTAGACGCACTCAACAACAAAAATGGCATACAATATATACTTTGTCCCAAATTCAGATTTTTCAATTGTCATTTTTGTAATTAATATACAATAATTCGCAAAATAAATACCATAATTGTTCACAAACAAAAGCTTTAAAATAATTCAGCTTTAAAAAGTAGAGTAGCTGACCGCGCCAGCAAGAATCCAGCTGGCTATGATATGCCGCTGGTCATGGTCAGATCATGTGAGAAATGACAAATTGTAACCATGTGGTATCCATACGATTTCTGACATATGTACAATATGTGGCAACTGGCATCTGTCCCGCAGATGATTTCCAGATCTTTTGCTACCTGGGCTGTCTGTTCATGTCGAACACTTTTGTCTTGGCCTTAAATTTTGTCGCAAGATACTGTTCATACACAGGCTCTTCGCACGAAGAACAGTTCACCTGGGCAAATACTGCCAAGCCACTTGTTGGTCTGGAGTCTGTGCAAAGAGACAAGCACTTGTTTTTACACTGTGGACAGCACAGACTTGCAACCATACTGTCTACTTCGGCAAAGTCTACAACACCCCTCTGGGTTTTTACCATGGTTTCAGTAGCAGCAGATGACTTAGTGTCAACTCCACCGGACACAAACCTCTCATACGATTCTTTTTTGAACTCACTTCTTGTCTTCGTGCCGAGAATGTTTTCAGTCGAAGGAATCGACGCGAGCACTAGCAGACGACCCCAAAACCGGCACTAATTCTGCCACGTCAGCCAGCACAGAAGCTGATTGCACTGATTTCTTCGCCTTCCATTGATTCTTCACTTGATCTGTCCTCTTTTTCGTAGATTTTGGGGCTCCTCTGGTTGTTGATGGCTTGGTGCGAACCATTTTTGCACAGGAGCGTGTACTTTCACTGCTTGTAAACAAGCGCCATTGTTGTACCACGTGACCCCGGTTGAACGAATCAAGATCACATCATACGTCATACTCTCCGTATAAGGAAGTTGGCGTAGATTGACCTACATTGAAAATGTTCCGTTAGAGCCGAAGTAGTCCGGAAAATAACGAAACAACGGTCACATGCAAACAGGGGAGGCTATGTAGCAAGCAACGTCATGCAGTGTTCGCCCTGTCGTCTGCTCAAATTTGCTGATCAAGGTGTTGAAAATCGGCAATAATAAGGCAAGTTCAAGACAAATGAACGCAATCAGGCGAGGGTTGGTGTATTGAATTTATTTTTATTGCACAAAAAAAACATGTATATGCAACATCAACGGCAGAAATTGAAAGAAAAATGACCACAGTTTTCCAAACAGTCAAAATGTCTAAATGCCCAAATCTGCCCAAAAGCTCAAAAATCACCCCCGCACATCCCCTTAACTGTGCCTAAGCAATTTTGCCAGGAAAGACCCTTTTGTCAATCGTGGAATCTTTAACGTGCACACCCAATGTAGTGTACACGGGGGGAGGTTCGGACACCGAAGAGAGTCTGCACACAAAGTTGACTCTGTGAAATAAATTTCCGCCGAACCTGGGATCGAACTCACGCTGACAGCGGCCAACTGAATACAAATCCAGCGCGCCTACCAACTGAGCTATATCCCCGCCCCTAGCGAGGGGTGTGTCGGAAACACGTGGACATGAGCACGTGTGAAGTCATTAAATGTTGTCAGAGGAAAAGCAATGGTATTCACTATTTCACAACCAAACCCGACGGATTCATTTCCAACAATCAGCCTCAGTGAACAGCAGAATTTCTTATTTTTTCTTTCAGGCTCATGCCAGGACGAGACCAATTTTCTGGACGGGTGATACTCTGCAGTTTCCTGGTGTTCACCAACAACACGTTTCACAAGTTTTTAATAAGGTTTTTGCCCCAGGGGGGGGGGGCGCTAAGAAACCACACAGCAACAACATTAATCCAATAATAAACACTCGTGATGGAACACAATTCTGGAAACGGTCTACAGTACCCCTTTAACAAGACATTCTCAAAGTGTGTGTTTTTGTGTGTGTTTTTGTGTGTGTATTGTCCCAAGTGCACCAGACAGGTGAATTTTACAGAGGTTTCGAGGAGAACGGCCAAATACTCAAAACGGAAACGAGACAAAGATTACGTCATGTTTCTCGTCTCACACTGGTGATAAAACGTCCCGTATGGCGAAACCAGTTCGTTCCCCGGGGAGACGTTCCGTGGGGGTGTTATAACGTACTAGAAGTGCCGTTTCACCGTATAGTCTTTTCAGAACCGATGACCGCTAGTTACAAGAGCGAGTCCACCTCTCTGCCGTCTCAATGTGGCTACAGTGAAAATGACGTCATCTTTGTCTTGTTTCGCTATTGAGTTTCCGGTTTCCGTCCGCAACCTCCATAATTACCCCTGTGATATCGAATAATAGCCGCTTGAAATGAGCGGATCATTGATGCTTGGCATGCGTTTTGCATTCGGTCCAAAGAAGCTAACAGCTGACTGGTTATTTTATGCCTGACCCACAGATCGGACGTATGTTTGTTTGTTTCGATGACACAACGAGTCCTCGTCGGCGTCGAGGCTTTGATTTTAAAGGCCCAATCTGTCTGATTCGACTCATCATCACATTTCAGACAGTGTTTTTATGGGATAAGATCATTCCTCCACCAGAGAATTAATTTCTTAACAGATACTATAGTGATAATATTTATAATGAGTTCATTTACAGATTCTCACTATGCGTTGATTTTTGGTATGAGACCAAATGGAGGGATGGTCTTATTCAGAATCAAAACCTGGCCGGATTGAGATGGTGAGACGAACTGAAGTGTGTTTTCATGGGACGAACTGTGTGTGTTTTCATGGGACGAACTGTGTGTGTTTTCATGGGACGAACTGTGTGTGTTTTCATGGGACGAACTGTGTGTGTTTTCATATGGGACGAACTGTGTGTGTTTTCATGGGACGAACTGTGTGTGTTTTCATGGGACGAACTGTGTGTGTTTTCATGGGACGAACTGTGTGTGTTTTCATGGGACGAACTGTGTGTGTTTTCATGGGACGAACTGTGTGTGTTTTCATGGGACGAACTGTGTGTGTTTTCATGGGACGAACTGTGTGTGTTTTCATGGGACGAACTGAAGTGTGTTTTCATGGGACGAACTGTGTGTGTTTTCATGGGACGAACTGTGTGTGTTTTCATGGGACGAACTGTGTGTGTTTTCATGGGACGAACTGTGTGTGTTTTCATGGGACGAACTGTGTGTGTTTTCATGGGACGAACTGTGTGTGTTTTCATGGGACGAACTGAAGTGTGTTTTCATGGGACGAACTGAAGTGTGTTTTCATGGGACGAACTGAAGTGTGTTTTCATGGGACGAACTGAAGTGTGTTTTCATGGGACGAACTGAAGTGTGTTTTCATGGGACGAACTGTGTGTGTTTTCATGGGACGAACTGTGTGTGTTTTCATGGGACGAACTGAAGTGTGTTTTCATGGGACGAACTGAAGTGTGTTTTCATGGGACGAACTGAAGTGTGTTTTCATGGGACGAACTGAAGTGTGTTTTCATGGGACGAACTGAAGTGTGTTTTCATGGGACGAACTGAAGTGTGTTTTCATGGGACGAACTGTGCGTTTAACTATGTCAGCGACAGTGAGCCCAGTGAAAAAAACTTGTATCTTCTTGCACGTAGCTATGACTAACTTATTATTACTGTTATTTATTGTACATAATGGTGCTGCTCAATTGCGTTTAGTTTGGTTGTTGAGTGTTTAGTGTCTTTCTCACTCTTCCAATAGCAGTGTTGACTGTTTATTTGTGACCCTCCACCACGAAATGAGTCGCATGTCACCTCGCGCGGTTCTGCGCTAGGCTTAATATAAGTCCGGAGAGTGTCTGGTAACAGTGTGAGGGTCACCTTAGTCACAGGCTTATAACTTTCTAAAACGGTTTTCACCACCGTATAGAGCATAAACAACTATTTAGGAAAATGTAATAATATGAAAATCATGCAAAGGTGACATGCGACTCATTCCGTGGTGGAGGGTCACATTTGTTACAAACAGAAAGACACACTTCTTTTGAATACATGACAATACAATGTCTATGTATTGAAATAAGTCATTTTTATTATATAAAAAGATAATAGAATAAATAAACAAACTAATAAATACATACATACATACATACATACATAAATAAATGAATAAATAAATAAATAAACAAATAAAAGAAATGACAAGAAGTAGCTTAATGTTAATGTTGTTCATAAATCGTAAAGGGCTGACAGGCTGATCTTTCAGTGCAGAAAATAATGTTCTTGTATATTTCCATACACGTGTACGATGTTTATTGTGTCTCATTGTACCCCCCGCGGGTTAGGGGGAAGAATTTACCCGATGCTCCCCAGCATGTCGTAAGAGGCGACTAACGGATTCTGTTTCTCTTTTTACCCTTGTTAAGTGTTTCTTGTATAGAATATAGTCAATTTTTGTAAAGATTTTAGTCAAGCAGTATGTAAGAAATGTTAAGTCCTTTGTACTGGAAACTTGCATTCTCCCAGTAACGTAATACATTGTACAACGTTGCAAGCCCCTGGAGCAAATTTTTGATTAGTGCTTTTGTGAACAAGAAACAATTGACAAGTGGCTCTATCCCATCTCCCCCCTTTCCCCGTCGCGATATAACCTTCGTGGTTGAAAGCAACGTTAAACACCAAATAAAGAAAAGAAAGAAAGTGTCTGATTGTTTGTACCAGTTGACCAGTTTGTCCCAATTTCACTTTTTTCTTACATGACCGGTGTGACCTGAAAGTAATCCAGCATCCCGAGTGCGAACGTGCACTTTTCGGATCTTTGTAATGTTGACAATAACCAGAAGTGGATAACTTGGTTCCCAGGGGCGGATTAGGGGGGTGGTTACAGGGGTTCCGGAAAAGAAAATTAAAAAATTTCTGTCTGTGAATTTTGTTCTTGTTTCTGGCTGTAAAGCCGGGGGAATAGGTAATTGTTTAATCAGTATCATTTTTGTACAGTTTTAACTGCCAATCCTATGCGACATGTCTTCCTTCTAACCATACTATACGATGTCGGGAGCAGATATCAGTGAAGATAAATTGACATTTTTTAATACTAACTTTAAAAGAAATAATGAGTGGCTGCTAACACCAGTTGATCATGTTTAAAATCAAGGATCAGCCACAAATTGTTTATAAAATAGCTAAAATTCTTCAGCTCCCAACGGGGCGTTGTCCCTGGATCCCAGGATGTGCCACCCCCCCACCCCCCACCCCCCCTCCCCCCCCTCCCCCCCCCCCCCCTTCGGGCTTAACTGCTCTGCCCCTGGTTCCTTTTCAAGAAAGCGACCGTGTTAACCATCACAGGTTTGTTCCGGCTTTTACACAGGATACGGGGATCCTTCAGCTTAGACATTTACCCAAATTCAATTCGGGATTATGCTTGTTCAGATTTTGGGGGGAATGATTATCGTCAGTGACGTCTATGTCAATTTGCGAAATTATTTGAACAAGAAATTCCAGCTCTGCGCAAACAGCAGTCAGGCTGTTGTTTTGTTGGTATGTGTGTCCGTGGAAGGATATTGTTTTGTTGGTATGTGTGTCCGTAGAAGGATATTGTTTTGTTGGTATGTGTGTCTGTGGAAGGATATTGTTTTGTTGGTATGTGTGTCCGTGGAAGGATATTGTTTTGTTGGTATGTGTGTCCGTGGAAGGATATTGTTTTGTTGGTATGTGTGTCCGTGGAAGGATATTGTTCTAACATGTAAAAGTTTGGAGAGACATGCGGTGGTGGACCAGACGAACTTTACCTTTAGAAATTAATTCATGAGTTTGCTTTGTATGTCACCTTCCCCATGAATAACTATGGAAGGCTGTCCCAGACTGAATTCAGAGTTTACCGTATACATACACAGTCTGTTATGTTCTGAGTAATCATCAAAGGCTGTTCTAGAGCGAATTCAGAGTTTGCTTTATACATTAAAGCCATATGTACTCGATGACTATACACGCTAATTGCTTTACCAACAGCTGGAGACATGCTAAATTAAGTTCCCTGCAAAATATTGTGGTCTAGGACCCCTTCAATGTTGAGATATGTTAATTTTCATTTTGATCTGGATCGTCCTATTTATAGATTTGCCAACAGAGGTAACGTTGACGCAAGGGAAATAACTCCGCGTCTTTGTTGACATCCAAAGTTTTTGAGACTCTAAAACAAGCTGTAATGCATGTATATGGTCCGCGCATGGCGACATATCGTCATTACATGGTCTTATGGTGCGTTTGACATCGATTATGGGCAAACTACACTTTGTAAACACGGGAGCGCGTACATATGCCTTTAACGATTCTAAGTACGTAGTTATCAGAGGTTGTACCAGCATGAAATTACACT
>NC_090253.1:60126814-60129314 GCF_037325665.1 Littorina saxatilis | reverse complement strand
TACTTAATTTCATCATGGCAGCAAGAAAAAGACACAGTATGTTTCAACAAAAACAATATCTTCTAAATGTCATTGCGTCGTGTCAGGCCACACAAATTGACCCATATATAGGCACAAGACATTTCTTTTTTCTTTTGTTCAGCAAACTTCTTTAATAAGCCTGACATAAAAAAAACCAAGAGGCGAAGCCTTCAAGGCTCACGTAAGAAATCGACAAACAGTAACACAAACTCAATCACTCCGTCACACATACACCCACACACACAGTAAGCACAGGTGACACTGTGCAAGAAAGCGAGACACTGGATCTAGATCTGTCTGTCTGCATGTAACTACAGGGACACGACTGCCAACTAGTCTCGGCCCGCTTAAAATAACAATGACCGAGACTTTCAGTAATTCCTTCGCGTGACGTCTAACCCTCTTACGTCATATGTGACGTCTTCAAATGACGAAATGTTAAAGTTTCTACCACAGACATACATACATGTATACATACGCACGCACGCACAGACAGACAAAAGTTAGCATCGCATAGGCTACACTTACGTGAGCCAAATATAAACAAGAAAATTTGCTGATTCAAATCAGCAGGTTCCCAGACGTTCCTTCATGTAATTTTTAGGTGAATGGTCAAAGTGGTTTCTTGCACACACTCAGTCATCTTACACAACAATGCAACACATGGATAGGATTAATGGAATGACATGTATTTGTCAACAACGAATCATGGGATAGAAAACTACAAAATGTGAAAGAAAGTACATGGTGACAAGGCTACACACAATAGTGGAAAATTGTTTAGGGGGTATATAATGTTACAAATAGCACAACAGTATAAAAAGGGGTTCAAAATAACAGACAAACAGAAAAAAAGTGTTTTGCATGCAAATGTTGACTTTCACGGCCATATTTTGACAAAAACGTACACAAATTTTAAAAATAAATCCAAGCCATACCAGACTCTTTCAACTATTTCTGTTTGTTTTCCTGCTTTCTAGAATGCTTGGTGAATATGATGACGCATTGTCATTGTGAATTTCCTGTAGAATTTTTTTCCCGCATCACATAATTTATATACATGACAAAATACGTTATGAACGAAAACTCAGAAATACCAAACGAAAAATCCCAAAATAAAAATATGAATAAAGGTAACCTAAAGCCAATGCGTCATCATTATCAACATGATCTCCTGCAAGTGTGTGCCAAATTTCAGCACTGTACTATGCACCATTCCTGAAATATTTGCCTTCAAAGAGTACCATTCTAGCGGAATTTTTACTTTCGAGAAAAACCAAGACAAACACGAAAAATAATTCAAGCTTCACAGTACCTTCCTTTATGGCCAAAATGTGCACACTTTACAATACTATAAGCTGCTCAGTTCATCCCAGGGCCATAGGTCTGTCCTTCTCTCTCCTGTTGCACTGTCCTGGATTTGCTGGCCCTCTTCTTGTCTTTTCGGGACCGCTTCCTCTCCGGCTGGGCCGCCAGTTCAGCTTGGTCACACCGCCTTCGGTCCTGCCTCACCTGGTAGTCCTTCAGGCCCTCAGCTGGTGTAACACCCAACTGCTTCATCACATGGGAGAGGTGGGAACATCCCTGATTGAAATGGGACACAGCTGAGGCAACAGCTGCATTCACCCGACTGGCGCCCACATGCACAGTTTTGGGGCAGCGCGCCCAGATCTGTCCGTTGACGCATTCGTTGGCATTCTGCGTTCTGCCATGCTTGATTCTGGCCATGAGACCAACGTCTGGCATCCTGTCATAGATGGGTTTGACTGCTCTGGCCACATCAGCTGACAGTGGAGTCCCCACATTGTCCTTGTGTGGTGGCGGCTCTTGTCCAGTTGCCACGGCCTTCTGAAAGAAGCACGAGGAGTCGGCGCCTACTGGACATTGCTGGTGCTGAGGGTTGTCGTCTGTGGATGAGCAGTGCAAAAAAGATGCCCAGATGGCCTCCTTCATCTTGTAAGGTTTGCCCAAGTTCTTCATGATGGTATTCCTGTAGTAGGACTGCAGAATGGTGCAAGCGTTTGCAGTCAGGGCGCCACGATGACGTCCACCAAGCTTCTCCTCTTTTGCCTTCTTTCTCAGCGCCGTCCCCATTCTTTTGTCGCAGTGGTTGACACACTCCAGCTTTTCAACCGGATAGAGGTTGGCATCAACCACTGCCTTGAAGGCCACAGAGTCACCATCTGAAAGCATTCTGGTATAACGCATGTTGTTTCTGCGCACTGACCTTCCCCACAAGCGAAGGGCGGCTTCCTTCTCCATTCCTTTCGAAGAACCTTCATAGTTGGTTTCACAACTAGGCTTGTGGTCTCTCCTCTATTCAGCTCTCTCCACTTCTGTCATCCTCTTTTTGTTGTTCAGTGCACATGCCTGGCAGAATTTTGACAGCACTTCAAAATCAAGCACAAGTCCAGTCCCCACATCAATGACGATGCCAACCCCATAGTTTGAGGTAAAACCTCGCTTGTCAGTGCCAGGT